>NW_016107335.1:1444352-1453029 GCF_001604975.1 Cebus imitator
GCGCACGTGTGCATGTGGGGTGTGTGTGTGTGTAGGTGTGTGTGTGTGGAGGTGTGTGTGAACAGAATGGAGGCGGCGTTCTCAGACCAGAGCGACGTGCACGTGTGCATGTGGGGTGTGTGTGTGTGTGTGTGTGTGTGTGGAGGTGTGTGTGAACAGAATGGAGGCGGCGTTCTCAGACCAGAGCGACGCGCACGTGTGCATGTGGGGTGTGTGTGTGTGTGTGTGTAGGTGTGTGTGAACAGAATGGAGGCGGCGTTCTCAGACCAGAGCAACGTGCACGTGTGCATGTGGGGTGTGTGTGTGTGTGTGTGTGTGTGTGAACAGAAAGGAGGCGGTGTTCTCAGACCAGAGAGACAATGTGTGTGTGTCCATGTGTCTGTGTGTGTGTGTGTGTGTGTGTGTGTGGAGGGTGTGTGTGAATGGAATGGAGGCAGCGTTCTCAGACCAGAGTGNTGTGTGTGTGTGGAGGGTGTGTGTGAATGGAATGGAGGCAGCGTTCTCAGACCAGAGTGATGTGTGTGTGTCTGTGTGTGTCCATGTGTGTCTACTTGTGTGTGTGTCCGTGTGTGGGTGTGGAGGGTGCGTGTCCATGTGTGTCTGTGTGTGTCCATGTGTGTCTGCGTGTGTGTCTGTGTGTGTGTCCTTTGTGTGTAGAGGGTGTGTGTGTCCATGTGTGCATGTGTCTGCGTGTGTGTCTGTGTCCACATGTATGTGTCTGTGTGTATGTGCCCGTGTGTGGCCACGTGTCCATGTGCATCTGTGTGTGTCTACCTGTGTGGAGGGTGTGTGTGTGTATCTGGGTGTGTTCATGTATCTGTGTGTGTCTGGGTGTGTGCAAGGTGTGTGTAGGTGTCTGTGTGTCTGGGTGTGTCCATGTATCTGTGTGTGTCTGCATGTGTGTAGGATGTGTGTGTGTCTGTGTGTGTGTCTGGGTGTGTCCATGTGTCCATGTGTGCCTGCATGTGTGTAGGTTGTGTATGTCTGCATGTATAAGGTGTGTGTGTGTGTGTCTGGGTGTGTCCATGTGTCTGTGTGTGTCTGTGTGTGTGGAGGGTGTGTGTGTGTGTCTGGGTGTGTCCATGTGTCCATGTGTGTCTGCATGTGTGTAGGGGGTTGTGTGTGTGTGGGTGTGTCCATGTGTCCATGTGTGTCTGCATGTGTGTAGGGGGTTGTGTGTGTGCGTCTGGGTGTGTCCATATGTCCGTGTGTGTCTGCCTGTGTGGATGGTGTGTGCATGTGTGTGCATGTGTGGAGGGTGTGTGTGTGTCTGTGTTTGTGTGTAGGGTGTGTATGTGTGTCTGGGTGTGTCTATGTGTCTGTGTGTCTGTGTGTGTGGAGGGTGTGTGTGTGTGTGTGTGTATGTGTGTGTAGGGTGTGTGTGTGGGTGTGTCCATGTGTCCGTGTGTGTCTGCGTGTGTGTAGGGTGTGTGTGTGGGGGGGGTGTGTGTGTCTGGGTGTGTCCATGTGTCCATGTGTGCCTGCATGTGTGTAGGGCGTGTATGTCTGCATGTGTAGGGGGTGTGTGTGTGTGTCTGGGTGTTTCCATGTATCCGTGTGTGTCTGTGTGTGTGGAGGGTGTGTGTGTGTGTGGAGAATGTGTATGTGTGTCTGGGTGTGTCCATGTGTGTCTGCGTGTGTGTAGGGTGTGTGTGTGTGTGTGTGTGTGGAGGGTGTGTGTGTGTCTGTGTGTGTGTGGAGGGTGTGTCCGTGTGTGTCTGTGTTTGTGCAGGGGACACTGCTAACCCTGTGCAGCCAGATGGGAGAACTGGCTGGCCTGTCCCTGATGCAAACAAGAAAACCAGCGTGGTGACACAATATTTAGCACCGGGACAAAGGTCACAGAGGCATCCTTGTCATCTTCTGGAGGTGACAAATCCCAGGTTGGTCTCAGAGGCAATTTCATGCTCCAAAAGACAGAGAAGTCATTCTTTTTTATTTGTATTTATTTATTTTTTGAGACAGAGTCTCACTGTGGCACCCAGGCTGGAGTGCAGTGGCACAGCCTCAGCACGCTGCAGCCTCCGCCCCCCAGGATCAAGTGATTCTCCTGCCTCAGCCTCCCAAGCAGCTGGGACTACAGGTGCCCGCCACCATGCCCAGCTAATTTCTTTTGTGGCTTCCACAGTCAGGCTTTCCGTAAACAGCACCCAGTGAGCTCGGAGCTGCCCGCTTCCCCCTCAGGGGCAGCAGAACTGTCTACTATCAAGTGTAGAAAGGTAGGCCCCACAAGGCCCCCGGGATGCCACCGTCCTCGTAAAATGTGGGAGTTGGGAATGAATAGGAAAGGCGTGTGCTTAGCACGGAGGAAAGCAGCAGTTGGGAAAGCTCACTGGGAAAGAAGAGCTGTAAGCCCTCTCATCAACACTTGCAGACAAAATAATCTCCAGGCTGGTCTTTCCTGCCTGTGCCTGGGCGTCCCCACCTCTCTAAGGAGGACATTTATGTCATTTAGATGCAAAATAGATGGGACTGGGCGGGTCCCTCTGGTTGATGTGGAAGCTGAATCTCACATCCTGGGACACGTGTGTTTATTTGCTGTCTCACGGTGCTGGGATTTTTCTCCAGCCAGGGGAAGGAGGGGTATGCACGGGGACCTCCCCCAATTCACCTTGGCGCCTGCCCGCTCTCCATCGTGGCGGACATGCGTGGCCTTGGCCCTGGGTTTCAGGGGCTTCGCCATCACATATGTCTGTTCTGCTTCATAGGGTCCCTTTGTCAGGCAGGCCAGGGTGTGTATGTGTGCGCCCGGTGATCGATGGGCTGGCTGGCTCTCACAGAACCTACACCAGGTGAGTCCTGCCAGGCACCGCCTCCTCCACCTCCCGCCTCCTCCGCAGGCTCAGGGAGCCTCTGGGGGTGACCACAGCACTTTCTCTTGAAGACGCCTCCAGGGTGGACGTTCGTTGGTGGGGGAGCCCTTTGCTGTTATCAATAGCTTGAAAATGAATCAAGCTCCCTAGTAAGTGTGCAGTCCACCTCAGCAATGCTGGTTTGAGCAAACGTCAGAATACAGGGAGCGGTGGGAAGGACTTTCTCAGGCAACTTGTAAATCAGTGACCGCTGAGCACACAACTCCAAGAACCACAGACAGACTGCACCGGGGAAGAGGCTGGGAGTGAAAGTGGTGGGTCCCAGCCTCAGCCCACCCGGGGAGGGAGAGCCAGCAGACTGTGCTGAGGCCCCACGTGGAGTCACACCTCACACTGTGGCTGGGGCCAGCTTTGCTGCAGCTCCCAGGAGCCTCCCAGCTGCACAGGTCAAGGGCTTCAAGCTTGAACTACCCACCAGTTGCCACCTAGATGCAGAGGTGAGGGGCTTCGTGCTTGAGCCCCACCCTCTGCCCCCAGGCACCTCCCAGGTGCACAGGGGAGGGTCCGCCAGGCACAGCTCTGGGATCCGTGTCTTAGAGGAAGTCTCGTAACTTTTTTTTTTTTTTTTGAGACGGAGTTTCGCTCATGTTACCCAGGCTGGAGTGCAATGGCACGATCTCGGCTCACCGCAATCTCCGCCTCCTGGGTTCAGGCAATTCTCCTGCCTCAGCCTCCCGAGTAGCTGGGATTACAGGCACGCGCCACCATGCCCAGCTAATTTTTTGTATTTTTAGTAGAGACGGGGTTTCACCATGTTGACCAGGATGGTCTCGATCTCTAGACCTCGTGATCCACCCACTTCGGCCTCCCAAAGTGCCGGGATTACAGGCTTGAGCCACCGCGCCCGGCCAAGAAGTCTCGTGACTTTACCTTCGCATCGCCGCTAAGTGAGGGAAGCATGCTGACCCTCTCACGTGGAAACCCCTCCTCTCTGACGACCGTGGTGACGGGCTTTAGCATGACAATGCATGCGGGCTGATGTGAAGTGTTTAGTGACTTACATTGTGCTTGTGATATTTCAAAGAGGTTTCCCGGGGAAAAGGCTGCTGGGAGAGAAGGTGGCGCGCGTTCTGCTGGGAGGCGGCCCCACAACTGTCCACACATTGTGGTGTCAGGCTGGGTGTCTTCAGGCTCCTTGAGCTGCTTTGCAATAAATGACACAATGAAAAAGAATACAGGAGGCACCGATTTTCTTCACTCACGGTTTTACTGGGTGTCCATAGAGGCGATGAAGAAACCAAATCCCCACATTTAAACAAAGCAGACAGCAACAGCGAGGGTGATCGTCCTATTGTGTAATTGCCTGCCTTTCACTCACAGAGAGAGGGGGGTCCTATTTTCATACTTATCCGAAAGCACTGAAGCTTCGAAGAATAGGGGCAGACACAATGGGCTTTCAGAGGGAGATGCTGGCTGCCATTGTCGTGGGTATAATTTGTTACCGTGGTGCCCGAGTGCCCATAGGCCGGCTAGCTGCAGAACCAGAGCAGGCGGTCTGGGTGGAGCAGGGAGGTGTGAGCCGGACAGAGCAGAGAATGAGGGGGAGACTCGGGGCCTCTCCCAGGCACCTGGACCCCAAGCTCCTCGGGGTCTCCTCGGGGTGTACTGCCGAGGCCCGAAGGCAGACTGGAGGTTGGGGCTGGGGGGCCCTCAGGGTGACCTCAGAAACACCGAAAGCCTTGACCTGGGACCTGGCTCTGTCAGAGGGGGGCCTAGGGAGGCAGGTCAGCCCTGCAGTCCCTGTAAGGCGGAGGAGACAAAGGAGGGAGCTGACTCCTGCCTGGAAGTCGGCAGATTATTGTTCTAAGCCATGGGAGGGGAAAGGAAATGGACACCCCTGCGCCAGGGCCTCACGAATTGTGCCACGCAGTCCTTCAGTGGTTCCCTAAGTGGCCCCAGGGCCTCACGAGTTGTACCACGCAGTCCTTTGGTGGTTCCCTAAGTGGCCCCAAGGCCTCCTGAGCCTCCGTGCTGCTGACTGGGCACTTAAAACCCAGAGAAGCCAGTGTGTTTTTCACATGGGGCAGAACCCACCGTGGCTCATGCCAGCTGGAGGGCGAGCGCCTGAGAATCACACGTGGGACTGAACTGTGCAGTCACCCACGCCCCGCCCCAGAGTGAGGACGTGGGTTCTGGAGACCCCTCAGAGCCTTTCCTGCCTAATTTCTGTGGTTCAATTTATAATCAAACAATTCAAGAGTCAAACTCCACTTCTAGAAACATGAGTATTCCCAGGCTGCTGGGGGGCCACAGAGCACCCCAAAATGTCAAGGTTAGTATCACCACAAGGGTCATCTTTGACCTGGAGACCAAAGTCTGCCATCTCACATAGTAAAATTAAAACGCCGTGAAAAACTACAGTTTTTATTTGTCTGTCACATTCTTTTCAGCAATCACTGTGTTTGCTGTGCAAAGGGAGCTGCCCGGGCCCTTGGCTGAGTGGCTGGGTGGCTGGGCGGCTGGGCCTGAGCCAGTCCCAGGCAGCTCCCAGCCCTCATTCTCCTGCCCACAGATGCAACCACAGAGGCGGCTGTGCCCCCTCCCCCTCCCCCAGCACAGCACATTGCAGAGGGCTCCCATTAATTCTGGAAAAAGAAAAAGCCTCACAAGATATATAGAAAATTTATCTCATTTATTTAAGCTCATCACTGCTGATTAATCCCAAACTGGGGTCCCTTGTCTCCACTTTAGAAAAAGAGATGAGTTTTAAACTTGGCACCAGCAGCCCTGGGAGATTGATCCGCCCAGTCATGCTTTGAAGTTAAAGCGTGGTGTCCATCGATTGCTCACATTACATTACCAGCGACGCTTCAGAATGTACAGCTCATGAATAAGAAGTGCCCAAGCTCTCCTAGCCATTGGTAAGTCTGGGGTCCACTCCTCACAGGGCACCCCAGGTCCACTCCTCTCTCCACGGGGCAGCCCCAGGTCCACTCCATGGGGCAGCCTCCAGGTAGGCCCATCTGTGGGCTGCAGGAGCAGAGATGTCCACCCCCAGCCTGGGCAGAGGTCTCTGGTGCAGTGCAGCTCCCGGAAAAGCCTGCTTTCCTCATTCACTTACAAAGAGTTCTGTGAGCACCCGGCTTCCCCAAGGTCCTACCGAGTGGCTTGGGACACCGGGGAGCAGGCACAGGTGACTGGCCGAGGGAACTGTGCCGTGTGGGACCCGCGTCGCTGAAAACACAGCCTCTCGCTAAAGGCGCTGGTGCTGGGATGTGGCGACCTGGGCTGGGCTCCCTGGGTGGAGATCGGCTGCTCTCCCCCTCTGGCTAGTGTCCACCAGAGTCGCTGCAGCAAACAGGGGGCCCAGGAGAGGTAGCCCTGGGGAGCTGAAACTCAGGGAGACGCCCCAAGGCCAGGCCTGAGTATGGCCAGCAAGCTGCACACCAGGCACAGGTGTCCCGCTGCGGGCGCCTGGCCTTTCCCACAGCTTGCTGGCTCGGCGCGGGCTGCAGGTCAAAGGTTCTGCGCCACATCTTGCAGAAGGCAAGTGGGGAGGTGAACCCCGCCCATGAGGCAGCTCAAGATGGTCCGTAAGAGTTGCCCGATTGAGCCGCGTGAACAGCGAGGGGGCTTCATAAGGCCAGAGAGTTCCAGAGAGTTCCAGGCAGGGACCACTTTGCCCAACTTTGACAAACTGGCAGAGTGTGACCCCCAGAAGAGGGGCAGGACAGGCTGTCTTGGCAAGGGGCCTCCTGTGTGACTGGCATGAAAAGCTGCATGTTTGCTGTACACACCTCCGTGAGTTTGGGGACCCACGTGTGCCCCTCGGGCCTCCTGTGTGACTGGCATGAGAAGCTGCATGTTTGTTGTACACACCTCCGTGAGTTTGGGACCCACGCGTGCCCCTCAGACCTGCCCTCTTGGGTGCGCTCCGAGCATGCTGCATGGCACTGCAGGTCCTCAGGAAACATGTCTGTGCCAGAAACCTCCCAGAAGAACACTTTGTGTTTTTGTCATAATACGTGTAAGAATTTTTGATGTTCAAAGTCCTCTCAAACTTTTTTGGCTGCCAGGTTAATGTAAAATCCAGAGGATGCTTTTGTGAGGAGGGTGAGTAGGAGGCCTGTGGATGAAGCCCCAGAGCCCCCCTGCTCTCGGCACCCTGAGTAGGGCGGGCGGGCCGGCGTCGGGCTGGCGTGTGCGGGCAGTGGCACCCGGGCACACGTACGCATCCGCCCATGCCTGTGCTGACCTTAGAGCCAAGCCCAGCATCCTCCCTGCTTCCCAAGCAAATAAAACACACCAGGCACAGAACATGTAGACGTGGGTGGTTATTTCTTGTTGAATTTTGTTCTGTTTTGTTTCAAAAATGGAATCGGATGTTGCATCTTGTTCCACGATTTGCTGAAAATACTGAACAAATCCGAAATGAGGGACTGTCTCTCCTTATCACAGCAAATGGACGTAGCTCATTCTTCTTCGTCACATGGAATATTTAAATACCCCCCACGGGAGCCTGTTCCCACCCAATTATTTGCCGTTGCGGGCAGCGCTGGAGTGACTGTTCTCATACACGTACATGCACTTACGCTACAATTTTTATCAATTAGATTACAAGAGACGGGATTTTTTTTTGCTCATAAAGTATGTGCATTTTTATTGCCAAATTACTTTCCAAAAGGCTTTATCAGTTTGCATGTGTTAACAGCAGTGTATAAAAAAGTCATTAAACTTTTTAACTTCTACCAGTGTGATGGTTTTAACTTTTGATTTTTCAGTCGTTACAGAGTCAAACGTTTTTCATGTGCTGTGTCTCCTCCTGAGCTCTGAGCTTCACCCGAGCAGAGAAAGCCCCGGCCCCGTTCCTCACTGATGTGTAGGTACTGTTTGTCTACAGGAAATAGCAAACTTAACTTGCTTCTGGATTAAAAAAAAAAAAAAAACCTTATGTTTTGTGACAACTTGACCCCAAGACAGACAAATATTTTATATTTTCTTCTAATTATTTCATGGTAAATTGTTTATTACTTAGATTTTGATGTAGCAGACTTTCTAACATGGGATGCTCACTTCATTTCCTTACGCAGTTTCCCACGTGTGTTTATTGGGTTTGCGGTGCCCCCTTCGTCATCCACTCCAGGCCCACGTGTTGTCAGGGCGATCCCTGAATCTCCTGTTTTGCTCTGCTGGCCTGAACACGGACCCTCACACCTTACACGGTTTAACACCCGAGAGCTCGCCCGGCCGCATTCTTGTTCCCTAAATTCCTTGACTGTGCCTCGAGCTCCAGGGCCTGAGTCCAAACCATCTTCAGAGGCAGGTTAGCAACATCCTGCCCGCCACCCACACACCACGTACACACACGTGTGTCACACCACACACACCACACACTACATACACTCACACCACACACTACAAATACACCACACACTACACACACCACACACTACACATACACCACACGCTACACACACCACACACGAACACCACACTACACACTCACACCACACAAACACCACACACTACACACACCACACACTACACACACATACCACACAAACACCACATACTACACACACACACCACACAAACACCACATACTACACATTCACACCACACAAACACCACACACTACACACTCACACCACACAAACACCACACACTACACATACACCACACACTACACACACCACACACTACACATACACCACACACTACACACACCACACACTACACACACTACACACACTCACACCACACAAACAGCACACACTACACACACCACACACTACACATACACCACACACTACACACACCACACACTACACATACACCACACACTACACACACCACACACTACA
>NW_016107335.1:1453279-1463092 GCF_001604975.1 Cebus imitator
ACCACACAAACAGCACACACTACACACACACACCACACAAACAGCACACACTACACACACCACACACTACACACACCACACACTACACACACTCACACCACACACACCACACACTCACACCACACACACCACACACTCACACCACACAAACACCACACACACTCACACCACACAAACACCACACACTACGCACACTCACACCACACAAACACCACACACTACACACACCACACCACACAAACGCTACACACTACACACACCACACAGTGTATGCATTGCACACATACACACGACACACCACTTGCTCCACCCACACTGTACACATAAACATACCATGTGCTCCACACATCACACATACACATACCACACACCACACACACCACAACCACACATACCACACACACACCTGCATACACCCTACACATTCCACATACTCAGCACACCATATACACGTATACTACACATACAAACATACCACCTGCTCCACACATCACACATGCCACACACCACACACACATAGCATATACACACATATCACACCCACGTATCATACCACACACACACACTTCCCCCCCACACACACACCCCGTCAGAAGCTGGGGACCTCCGGGGACTGCGGAGCCGCCTGATGTGTGGCCGACAGGATTCCCCTGGGGTCAGGCCGCACTTTTGAAAAGAGAAGCCCAGGCCGCCCCTTCCTCGCGGGCAGGCGCGGACACGGCCCCGGGGGCCTCGCACGAGCCTCCCGAGAGCTGACTTCTGAGGCCTGTGAAGCCCAAAACTGGTGCCTCTGACCCTGTACAAGATGTCTGTGCCCAGGAGGCCTGGATGTCCGAGGGTGGGGCCGGCTGCCCAGGACCACCAGGAGGGAACGCGCCCCACAGGCACACTCAGAGACCCCAAGAAACCAGCGTGCCGGGCGGGACGCTTCTCCCCGCCAGCTGTGAGGACAGGGCCCAGCCAGTGGTGTTGTGTTGCTTTTGAAGGGTCCTTCAAAGGTGAACAGAATTAGTCCCAGGAGCACTGACTTCACTCTGTCACCAAAAAGGACCAGCCCGCCCGGAAACGGGTTTCCCCATCAGAGGCGGCGTCACCTACAGTTGCTGACCTCCCAGATTTCTGCGACGCTTTCCAGATTCTGGCAGTTCTGCTCAGATCCTACCGTCTGCCTATCGTGGGGTGACAGCTTGGGAGATGGAGGCAGGAACGGACGTGGGCCTCGCTCCTTGGTGAAGGCGTGGGTTTGCGTCTGTGAGAAAGGAGCTAGCTCTAGGGAGGCATCCCCAGCACTGGAGAGGTGGCCCTAGCGGCCTCCACCATCGGAGCAACATGGCCTCGGGGCCTCCCACGTGGCAGAGACGTGTCCCCAACGGCCTCCTGCGTGGCAGGTGGGTGGCCCCGGAGGCCCCCACAGCACACGCCTCCTGGCACAGCCCAGCAGGCTGCACGCCTGGGAACTGGGCTCCATGTGGCTCCTCATAGTGGGAAATCTGCCTGCTAGGCCCTTCCTGGGGGTGACACTGAGAGGTCGTGGGGGACTGGTTGGAGCTTGGGGACTGCTCCAGCCCCACGGGGGCCTGTGGAGAGCTCCTCCCGAAACCGGGACAGTTTCTGGTCACACTGGTTGATGGCACGCTTCTCCCAGGGTCTCTGACAGCAGAGTCTTGCGGAGGAGGCTGAAAGCTTCCTGTCCTTCCTGCCCTGCTGTTTACTGCTCCTTCTCTCTTTTGGCAGGACTCTGTCTGAGCGCTGAGATTCGTGCATGGCAGAGAGCCTGGGTCTTGCTTGTGCTGGCCTCAAGGCCCTGGCCGGGCGGTGCCTGGGGAACCCAGTGCTGGCCCCACACCCCCCAGACCTCCAGGCCCCTCAGTGTCCTGGGGGCACCGATGTTGCCAGCCGCCTTTATCTGTTGAGGGGCAGAGCGGGGGGATGCCAAGGGGGAGCAGCCCCCCAAGCCCTTAGCAGCTTGGACAGGGCCTGAGGGGTCTCCCCCAGCCATAAGCACAAATGAAGTTTGAGGGAGAGATGGGGCTGGGCTCACCTGCCACCACCCCAGCGATCCGGGAGGCAGCGGCTCACACACCAGCCCGTCTCCCACAAGAAGGTTTCGGGGTGTCCCAGGAAGGCCCTGGTCAGTGTGAAATGCGCGTCCATGTCCTCCGGGTCACAGCCACTCTCCTCTGCCTCTCTCTCTGTTGGGTCACCTGCCAGACACGAAGGACGAGGGGAGAGGCAGTACGTGGGGCCCAGGGTCTCTCCTGGCCCCCTGCCCGCCCTGCCTGGTGGGGTTACCCGTGGGCAGCATCAGTTGGGAGTACATGTGCCCCCCGTCTACGGGCCGCCACCCCGGCCTTTCTATGGCATCTTCAGATGTCGCTTCCAGCAGAGGCCAGCCCCACCCCTGTCACAGTTTCCATCAGGGCAGGGCCTGGAGGCCACGGCTGAGCCCCTGCCCATCTGCCCCCCAACACCCCAGAAGGGTTGTGGGCATCCGCCAGCACGCAGGGGTCATAAGTGGCATCCAGGTGGATTTTCCCCGAATTGCTTCCAGAAGACCCAGTCCCGGGCAGCTGCCCCCACATCCCCCGCCGCACCTGTGTTCACCTCCTGCCCCTCAAGCTGACCCAGGCTCCGTGGCTTCCTCAGTCCTCAGTCTGTGCCAAAGCTGGCCGAGGTTCTGTGTGTCTCACGTGTTTTTAAATGTGGCTGTTTCTCTTCTGAGTGTTACCGTCACCACATGAATTTACATTTCCAAACACCTTGCGGTGAGAGGGTGCTTTGTAGGTCGTCCGGGTATGGGGTCAGGGTTTGCTGTGACATGCTGCGACCCGGGGGCCGCAGTTTGCACTGCCACGGGATCAGCTCAGCCCCGGCCCGTTTCATGGGTCAGTTGCTTTTCAAGCCCTTTGCCGGGAGGGGGGCTGTGCTGAGGAGAGGGGACGGGCCTGTCCCGTGTGCTTTCCCTCCAGAGCTGAGCCGAGGCTGAGGTGCTTCCTGCAGGGCCAGAAGGTTCCTGCAGCCACAGCTTCTGCAGGAGAGGCTGGACCCAGCCCTGAGCCTGCAGCAAATGAGCGGGGCGGGGGGGGCGGGGGTAGGTCCATGGGGCTGCTGAACTTCACCCCCAGTCCATCCCTGTGCAGATGCTGAGCCCCAGAGGTGGGGCAGGACCCCCACGTGGCCTCCTGAGGCCGGGTCGGTGCCTGTCTGAATAGGCCGGGCTGGCTCACAAGCCCCAGGTTAGTCACGTGGGAAGATTGGTCCCCGCCCTAACGTTGAGCTGCCTGTGCCCTGCCCACAAGCCGAATTCAGGAATAGTCCCTGGAAGGAGAAGTAAACACACCCACCCCAGCTTCCCTCTCCTCCTCTGCACTGAGACCACGAGTGTCTTTACCTTGACAGACCTAAACTCCAACCACGTGGGAAGGTTTCAGGCACTCGTCCTGCATGTATTCCCCGTGGGCCAGCAGCCACGCTCTACTGGAAACAGTGAGAGAGGGAGCATCCCCCGCCCTCTGGAAAGACACCTGCCTTCCTGGTTTCCCTTTCCTGCTTGAGGGAAAACGGGGCAGCCTCCAAGCCCCAGAGCCTGGAACAAAGATGAGATGTGAACAGCCTCCGAAGGAAATCGCTCAAAAGTAGGGATTCACGAATCCACACGGGAAACTCCCCGCTCTGAGTAAGCAGGGGTGGGCAGAGTCTGTCCCGTGGGAGAGGCCTCCCTGCCTGCGTCTTCGCTGCTGTTTAAAGAGGGCTCCTGGAGTCTTGCTCACCGTCATTCTTTTCTTTGCAGAACTTTTTGTAGCTAGGATCGGTCAACTTTAGTGTGGACTCCACAGGGCACTGTGTGCTCAGGTTCGGCGGCATTTAGTGCGGTGACTTTACAGTAGATTAAAGCGGCACGGGGCGATTGATGTTCAGCGCCGCGCTCTTGACCGTCACACCCAGGCACGCGTTGATGACCCTTCCTGCTATGGATGGATGAGCGTCCCAGGCTGTGTGTTCGGGACCCTTCCGGTGTGCTGCGTGTGGAAGCGTCCACTGTGCATTTCATATTCAGATGGGAGCGTGAATAACAGCCCGTGTGCCACAGCACCGCCGTGGCGGGCGTGTCAGTCTGTTCTCACTTCTAATAAAGAGACACTGGACTGGGTAGTTTGTGACGGAAAGAGGTTTAACAGACTCACAGTTCTGCAAGGCTGGGAATGCCTCAGGAAACTTACAGTCACTGCAGAAGGGGAAGCAAACGCATCCTTCCTGACATGGCGCCAGCAAGGGGACGTGGTGAGCAAGCGGGGAAAAGCCCCTTCTAAAACCGCCAGGTCTCGTGAGAACGCAGAATCAGGAGGACAGCACGGAGGTGCCCACCCCAGGATTCAGTTACCTCCCATCAGGTCCCTCCCCCAACATGGGGATTATGGGACAATTCAAGAGGAGGTGTGGGTGGGGACACAGTCCGGCCACCCGAGTGCACGCGAGGCTCCGCAGTGGAGGACCCCGTGCACTCCTCCATCCAACGCCTCTGCTACTGATGGAAAGAGAATGAAACCTTTATTTTCATGGTCCATTTTCCTCTGATTTCTCTTTCCAAACTGGGCATTTTTGTGCTGGAAAGAAACGCCAAAAGTTGATGCGACGTTGTGTGAGCATCCCTTGGGTAGTCATTTTCCAAATAATTTCTTGGAGCCCCGACTCCAGTTGTTCTTTCTTCCAGGGACCCCTGGGGACAGGTGGCCAATTATACATGTATGAGTTTTTAGATGGCTCCTCTCTCTCAGGTTATTTCTGCCATTTCTGTGAAGATTATAGACAACGTAGCTTGGATGTGATCAGCTTTCCATGCCTGAGTGATCAGTAAGAAGCCCTGGACCCATCTGTAGAGGGTGGGCCGCAGTGCCTATCCTTAGAGCTGATTCACCATTTTCAGATACTGGGGCCAAATGGGGCCCCCAGACGCCTGCTGGGACCTGTTCCACCCAGCACCGCGTGCACCCTGACCTGACGCCCTTTACTTCTCCATGCCTGAGTCCACACCCACTTAGCTCGGTCGATTGGAGCCTGTGCTAGGGGCTGCGGTCACGAGCTGAATTCTTCCATGGACTAATTAGTTGCAGTTTGGTCTGTGGCTCTGCACCCCACACCTCTGTGGCCGGCCCTCAGCTTGGGGTCTGCGGTCCTGCCCAGAGCAGGCAGGACCCAGGCAAACCGTCAGGGCAGATCCACCCACACCTTTGGGAAAGCCAGCCCAGGTCTACTCCTTTGGGATGATGGAAGAGATACCGTAGGCAAGGCCATACCTGTGGGCCGGCACCCAGGAACCCAGTCCCGTCTGTGGCAAGTTCAGAGGAAAGCAGCAGCCGAAAATGCAGGAAGCTTCTCAGGCACAGGGGCGTCTGCCTGAAGCTGCTGTGTGTGCATTTACATCCGCCCCTGGAAGCCCAGAAAGGGGTGAGGCTGTCACAGAAGTCAGTGATGGCAGTGGGGTGTGATTTGGAGCTGGCCAGAAGGCTGGACAGAGTATCAAGGCTGAAGGAATACACATGTTTTGCATGTGGCATTTTATCAGATGACTTGATAAAAGAGCAAAAATCATGATTCTACTGAGGGCAAGAGAGTAACCTGGGAGAAAGCCGGGCCAGCCCGCACTCAGAAACAGAGCTTCTGCAACGCACGGCCCAGGGGCTCTCCCGACCGGACGCTGCGTACTCAGGCTGGTAC
Source organism: Cebus imitator (assembly GCF_001604975.1). Taxonomy (NCBI): domain Eukaryota; kingdom Metazoa; phylum Chordata; class Mammalia; order Primates; family Cebidae; genus Cebus; species Cebus imitator. The sequence goes on from NW_016107335.1 coordinate 1,458,995, forward strand.
GGATGGAAGCTGAGGGCAGTAAAAGCAGGCTGCCTGGGGTCGTGTTGAAGAAGCGGAAGTTCCCATAGTATAGATCCATCTCATCTTGAAGTCTAAGACCAGACGCAGAAGAATAATTGATGGCAGTGGGAGGGTCTGGCCAGGTTCTGCGGTGTTTGCTGCGTTTTCTGGGACTGGAGAAGGCCGTGCGTGTGTTGTAAGGACTGTCGTCAAAGAGCCGTGACACCAACAGCTCGGCACAGGAAGGGTTAACTGTCTGTTACTCTGAGAAAACGTTTCAGTCAGAGCAGGTCTGGGCGGTGACACAGCCGACCTCCCACTTTGACGATACGGGGATGGCACTAGCCCATGTGCAGTGTACCACACAGGAAGCAGGCTCGGGCTTGGGAAGCAGGGACATCTCACCAGGAGGCCTAGTGCAGGGGTCCAGCTGCTGCAGGGCAGGGCTGCAGCCACAGGACCGCAGGCGTCGCCACAGAGGGGGTGGCCATGGCCAGAAGGAGCCGCGTGTGGGTGGCTTGGGTGTGAGCAGACAGGGACGTGGGGTAACAGTGGCCGTGGGCAGCAGGAGCTAGAGGAGCTTTGGCCTGGAGGCTGCTGTGCTCGGGGGCTGCCCACTGCCCCGGTCGGGGTGTGTGGTGAGGGGAGAAGCGGAACCCACGTTTGGTGAGTGAATCTTCTGCCCAGTGGATCCGTGGGCACCAGCAGGGCAGCTCACCACGGATGAGGCACAGAAAGCAAGTGTGGAGGGTGCGTCCACCTGGACCCAGGGAGATGGGACACGCGAGTCTCGTCCAGCGCAACAGTGTCAGGGGCTCTCTCCGTGCTGGGTGCAGCCCCATCATGCGTTCCAACATGGGAAATATCCATGACCTCTGCCAAATGGGTGACTCCCATTGTGCAAACAGGGAAACTGAGGCACAGAGGAATGCTGTCCCGTGTGCAGGGGCTTCTCACGGTGCAGGCATGCAGAGCCAGGACTGGAAGCCAGCAGGAGGGTGGCCGTGTGCCTGACGTGGCTGCCGTGGTCTGCACCACGCTGGGGATGGGCGGTGTTCAGCCACGTGTTCCCCACGTGGTCAGCAGCACGGCCCCTCTGCCACAGCTCCTGGACGCTCCTGGGGCCTCGCCAGGCAGCCTCACCCCGTGTATAAACTGCAGATAGGGCTGGGCGCCTCCACGTCACCTGAAAGCCTCACCTCCGGAGCGTGTGCTACCTGCTCCCGTGGGAAGGGCGTGTCAGGAGCAAGGAGAGAGCAAACGCCTTGCTCCGAGGGACGTCATTGTGCTGGATGGAGGGGACCAGGGGACACATGGCTCAGAGGCTAGTTCTGTGGTAAAAGAAACACGTGGCGGGGTTGTAAACAAAGACGGTTTCGTTGGCTTCTCCTCGTCTCTGGTGAGCAGTGCAGAGATGCATCCTGATTATAAAGTGTCGGGTCAGAATGCCAGGAGCCAAGCGCCATCATCAAAGACCCTGAGCAGTGTGTGAGTAAGTCTATACGATCCTACTCTCCAGGGACCCTGTGAACCTTGGGGATCAGGGTCAGCATTTTTATTAACAGTGCCAGGCATGGCAGTCTGAGGGTTTCTTCAGTAGCTGCTTGTGGCACGTCATACACAGATGGTACCAGCCACGTCCCGTCCTGCTTGCGAGGACATACGCTACTAGTTTCAGATCAGCCACACTCTTCCTCAGGCAGACGGTCTCAGGGTGCACTGGGTGGCCTGGCCCATGGGGTGCCATTCAGGCCACAGAGCCTTCCCGGGACCCTCAGGACCCCTCACCCCAGCTCTTCCTGGCCAGAGTCTAGGGTCAGGCTTTGTGCTTTGGAGACTCCAGCAGCGGGGTGGGAGGCAAGTTAGAGAGAAGGCAAACACTGGAGACAGCCCGCTGCCCCCACCCTCCACCGCCCTGCGGGGGGCAACGTGGAGGGCACTGGGCTCCAGAGGGAATGTGGGGGGCCCGCTGCCTGTCAGGTGGGAAACACAGCACAGCAGGTGTGTGGTGAGGGGCAGCAGGTGTGTGGTGAGGGGCAGCAGGTGTGTGGTGAGGGGCAGCAGGTGGGCAGTCGTCGGGGCAGCAGGTGGGTGGTTGTCCGGGCAGCCTGCAGACTCCCAGGAAATGGCCTTCCTTGATCAGATGAGAAGCAAGGCCTTGGTCAGCCTAAATGACACAGGTAGCCTTTCTTTCGCCTTGTGTCACCAAGAGCTGCAGCACTTAGGCCTTCTCCACTGACCACGTGCCTTGCTGACCTCGCCCAGAGCTGCCTGGCAGGCAGGGCGGGGCTCCCATGGCGAGGGGGCCGCCCTTTTCCAGGAGGTAAGCCATGTCCAGCACCCTGGCTGTAGCATGCCACCTCTATATTTAAGGCCCACACCCGGTGACCTAAACAGGTTTTGCTTCCAGGTGGCATTTGCTTGAGGGCCCCAAGAACCCAGGGAGGGCGCTGTGTGAGGACCCAGCAAGGCAGACAAGACCCTTTGAGAACACGCCACCTGGCTGTGAGCTGAGTTTTGCTGAGCGCTGTGGTCGTTTCCAGCATAGAGCAGAAAGTTCCTGGGGCTTGAGCACTGCATGGCTTCACCAGTGTTTTCAGAACGTGGTCTGTCCCCAGAGCAGCTGCATAGGAAGACACTCACTTGCTGTGTACGTGGGTGTCTGGCGCCTGTGTTCACACGTACGTGTTTATGTGGGCATGTGACGCCTGTATTCACATGTATGCAGGCATCACATGCCTATATTCACATGTATGTGGGCATTAGATGCCTGCGTTCACATGTACATGTTTATGTGGGCATGCAACGCCTGTATTCACGTGTACGTGGGCATTAGATGCCTGTGTTCACACGTACGTGTTTACATGGGCATTCGACACCTGTATTCACGTGTACGTGGGCATTAGATGCCTGTGTTCACACGTACGTGTTTACATGGGCATGCGACGCCTGTATTCACGTGACCATGTCTAGTCGTGTGCCTGAGCCACGTGTGGGTGGAGCGCTGGCTTTTGAGAAGGTCAGTTGTTTCGTCACCTCCTTACCGTTCCCAGGAGGAAAACGGGGAGGCCGCGTGTTCCTGAAGCCCTGGCGTCACCGCAGAGTTTGGGGGCTGACTGTAGTCTCTGGTTCTGTAACTTTTAATTCCTTCAGTGGTTCCTGTCTGAGTTGATTTTTGCTCTTGTTTGATTTGAATTGGGGTGTTTTTTTGCTGTGGTGTAAAGATTTTTCTAAAGGTTCTTTAATGTTATATAAGTCAATTGTGCGTCAATATTATGGATTAAACCATTTTCCTCAGCAGTGGTTGAAAGAAGCTAGGTTTTCAGCAGACATCTTATTCTGGTAGATCTTTCAGTGCTTTTAAAGTAAATAACAATAAAGAAATTTTCATTTCTATTTCAAAGGCTTACTGCAGGCATTGCACACGGACTGATTCTGAACCAGCGAGCCTTCCTTTCCCACTGGGATGTGAGGCTCGGGGAATTATGTCTGCAACCCAGGAATGAATGCGGTTCCTAACACGCCTTCTGGGCTTAGCTCGGAATGCACATGTGTGAGAGGAGCACGCATGTCCCTGGCGCACTGGCACTGCCCTTTCACCATGTTCAGGGCACGGGACAGGCGGGATCTCCAGAGCCTTGCTGTCCCTGCGCTTAGCAGTGTGGGTACCACTTGTCCTTTGGCATCAGCAGTCACAGGGGACGGCCCCTTCCGTGACTCGGCAGCCAGCAACTGACATGGTTCACGTTCCCCTTGTTTGTGTTGCTTGTATATCCGACGAGAATTTGTGGATCTGTTTGAATGTGAAAAAAATGCGAGCATTCTCTAAAACTGAATTGTCTGTGGAGAGAACGATACTGAGGATAAAAGTGTTGAAGAGGGAACAGAGGAGAGGGGAGAAATAAGATGAGGGAGAGGAAGAGAGGGGGAAAAGAGGGGAAGCCACAGCATCAGAGGAGGGGAGTGTACAGGTGGGGAGGAGGAGGAGAGGGAGGAGGAGGAGAGGGAGGAGGAGAGGGAGGAGGAGGAGAAGGAGAAGGAGGAGGAGGAGAAGGAGGAGGGGGAGGAGGAGAGGGAGGAGGAGGGGGAGGAGGAGGG
>NW_016107335.1:1463320-1466022 GCF_001604975.1 Cebus imitator
GAGGGAGGAGGAGGAGGAGGAGAGGGAGGAGGAGGAGGAGGAGAGGGAGGAGGAGGAGAAACACTTGCCCTCTGAGCTGGTCCCACAGTCTAGGTCCCTGAGGTGCCCTGGAGATCAGGGAGAAGACCTCACTTCAGGTCTCTTGTCACTGGGTCACCCCCTTTGAGCTGTTACTTCTGGTATCAGTGAACTCCTGGCTCACTCCTCTGCCCGCTGCACTCTGGGCTCATTCTGACTCTCCTTCATGCCTGCTGGCTGCAACCAGGGGTCCCCTTCATCTCCACCATGAAGTCAGCTCATGCTGCACACAGGGCCAATCCAGGAGACCTGAGAAGGCCAAACCCTAGCCATCCTCTGGCCCACCATCCCCTGGGGCCTGAGGACAGGGCTGTCCCAGGGTCTCCAGTCCTCATGCTGGCCAGCTTCCGAGAAGAAGGTGAGACTCTTGCACTTGCACATGTAGTTGACCACAGCAAACAGCAGAGGAACAGGACCTGAGCACACAGGACCAGAGCGGAGGAGCGGGACCAGCCAGACTCCCTGCACACGGCTCTCCCAAGTGGGGTCTCAGGGCAGGTGTGCTCCGTCCTCAGTGCCGCTGTCCCGGGACTGGTGCGTCTCTGCCAAGGCCTCTCTCTCACTGTCTTCCTTCTCACAGGGAGAGAGGTGAGGTGTTTATTGTATTCTTGTGAAGTTCACCCCTCTGACAGAGGCAGGAAAGATGCCCCCAGTACTGTCCAGCTCACAGGATGGATTTCCTGCCTTTACCTTTTATACGTTAAAGAAGGAGGTAAAAGAATTAGGAAAGTCTTTTTGTGAGAAAATACGCTGTCTCATAGATTTTATCTTGCATATTGGAAACTAAAACATATATTTCCATTCCTTTCATAATGTTAAAAAAATCTACACAACTACCAGAATCACAATAGGCCAGGGCAGAAGGCTACGAACCTAAGGAGGTGGCAGAGACTGGCGTAAATGAGCCCCAGATGCCGTCGCCGCTGCACTATGCATAGCTCCTACTGAACAGGATAAGGATGTGGTTGTGTTCCTGATGTAAGCCTGTGGGCTGTGTGTGATACACAGGGGGTATTTAATAAATGCCTGCTGGGTGAATATTAACTATGGAATACACATGGTCCCATAGCATACACCTAGAAGCGGGGAAAGCGATTTGTACCACTTTGCCCAGCAGTGTGGTCTCATTCCCTGCTGTGTGGTGGGGTGGTATCAGGAGACCCCCAGCCTGGCACTGAGGTCACCCTGACATTCCTCTGTCGAGAGCCCACCCCACCGCCTGACGACAGGATCTCAGTCCTGCTTTGAATGTCCCATAGGGGCCAAGACTGTGCTCATTCTACACAGGTGCTTGGGGCTCCAGTGACACAGTTGGTCAGCACACAGTACTCCCAAGCACTTGGGGCTCCAGTGGCACAGTCGGTCAGCACACGGTACTTACAGGCGCTGGGGGCTCCAATGGCGCATTCGGTCGGCACGCAGTACTTACAGGCACTCGAGGCTCCAATGGCACAGTCGGTCAGCACACAGTACTTACAGGGGCTCGGGGCACCAATAGCACAGTCGGTCAGCACACAGTACTTACAGGGGCTCGGGGCACCAGTGGCGCAGTCGGTCAGCACGTGGTACTTACAGGCACTCGAGGCTCCAATGGCGCAGTCGGTCAGCATGCGGTACTCACAGGCGCTCGGGGCTCCAATGGCGCAGTCGGTCAGCACGCGGTACTTACAGGCGCTGGGGGCACCAGTGGCGCAGTCGGTCAGCACGCGGTACTTACAGGCACTCGAGGCTCCAATGGCGCAGTCGGTCAGCATGCGGTACTTACAGGCGCTCGGGGCTCCAATGGCGCAGTCGGTCAGCACGCGGTACTTACAGGCGCTCGGGGCTCCAATGGCGCAGTCGGTCAGCACGCGGTACTTACAGGCGCTCAGGGCTCCAATGGTGCAGTCGGTCAGCACGCGGTACTTACAGGCGCTCAGGGCTCCAATGGCACAGTCAGTCAGCACACGGTACTTACAGGTGCTCAGGGCTCCAATGGTACAGTCAGTCAGCACGCGGTACTTACAGGTGCTCGGGGCTCCAATGGCATAGTTGGTCAGCACACAGTACTTACAGGTGCTCGGGGCTCCAATGGCATAGTCGGTCAGCACACGGTACTTACAGGTGCTCGGGGCTCCAATGGCACAGTCGGTCAGCACACGGTACTTACAGGTGCTCAGGGCTCCAATAGTGCAGTCGGTCAGCACACAGTACTTACAGGTGCTCGGGGCTCCAATGGCATAGTTGGTCAGCACACAGTACTTACAGGCGCTCGGGGCTTTAATGGTGCAGTCGGTCAGCACACAGTACTTACAGGTGCTCGGGGCTCCAATGGCATAGTTGGTCAGCACACGGTACCTACAGGTGCTCAGGGCTCCAATGGTACAGTCAGTCAGCATGCAGTACTTACAGGTGCTCAAGGCTCCAGTGGCGCAGTCGGTCAGCACTCAGTACTTACATGCAAGCACTCGGGGCTCCAGTGACACAGTTGGTCAGCACGGGGTACTAGCATAAAGGCACTTGGGGCTCCAATGGTGCAGTCAGCACGTGGTACTTACATACAGGCGGTCAGGGCTCCAATGGTGCAGTCAGCACGCGGTACTTACATACAGGCGGTCAGGGCTCCAGTGGTGCAGTCAGCACGC
>NW_016107335.1:1466322-1472319 GCF_001604975.1 Cebus imitator
TCAGGGCTCCAATGGTGCAGTCAGCACGCGGTACTTACATACAGGCGCTCAGGGCTCCAATGGTGCAGTCAGCACGCGGTACTTACATACAGGCGGTCAGGGCTCCAATGGTGCACTCAGCACGTGGTACTTACATACAGGCGCTCAGGGCTCCAATGGTGCAGTCAGCACGTGGTACTTACATACAGGCGGTCAGGGCTCCAATGGTGCAGTCAGCACGCAGTACTTACATACAGGCACTTGGGGCTCCTGTGGTGCAGTCGGTCAGCACATGGTACTTACATACAGGCACTTGGGGCTCCAATGGTGCAGTCAGCACATGGTACTTACATACAGGCACTTGGGGCTCCTGTGGTGCAGTCAGCACACGGTACTTACATACAGACACTCAGTTTTCTGTTCTGGTTGTTTTTAAACCAGAAACATAAATTCTACATCAGTTTATTGATTCTATTATAACTCATATTTATTTAGCTATTTTAGTGTTACACAGGGAATGGTATTCACTGTTGAATTATGAATAAAACGAAAATATAATTTAGAATATGTATCAAAGCTTTTTTTTGTATGTAAGCTCTCTTAGGACATAAAGAATTATAGTAAAAGAACTTAATGGGACAATAGAGAGATACATTCTTCTCTGTTTTGATGAGTCCCAGGCCTGCTCTTGTTACCAGGGCGATCAGACTTTGCTGAGGGAGATGGGACCTGTGTTGGGAACAGGAGTTCTGTGCGGCCACAGGAAGGAAACGGCCCCACCAGGCACCCAGGAGACAAAGAGACAAAACGGGGTGACAGGAGGCAGAGAGGACGCGGGACACAGAGCTGGGAGGAGAAGCCATAGTGAGAGAATAACATGGGGCATTTGGGAAGCAGAATTGAGGTCAGTGCAGGGTAAGATGGCAGGGAGGTGTAGGGAGAGGAGCAGAGGGAGCAGCCCCCACCCTGAGGGCGTTCCTCACCGGGCTCTGTGGCCAAGCCTGCCCAGGTGCCACGGTGTGGGACGGCCCCACCCACCATCCACCCCCCAGGAGCATTTGGTGAAAAGCCCCCATCAGTCTGCTTTTCGTGGTTAGAATTCTAAATGGCAGCCTAAAAACAAAACAGGATTCTTGTGTGTCTAAGATATCTACTTTTTTCTAACTTCTGTTTCATACACAGAGTGGAATTTCAAACAAGAATGCTTTCTAGCCAAATAGCATGGCTTGCTTATTTTTTTCTTTAAAAAAAAAAAAAAGCATCCTTTGAGCTTGGTTTGATCTTCAGTCCGTGACTCTGACTGAAGATCCCTGATCATGTCTCTTGAGGAGAAAAATACGTGTTTCCCTCTCCCTCCTGCTGAAATGGCGCACATTCGGTCCTACAGACAGAGGACGCCACCAAGGGTCTTTCCGTGAGGGCCTCGCCCGAGGGACCTCATCCTCTTTCTGAGTGCAGCCCCAAGGCGTGCTGCTTTCATCCGGTCACCTTGCCGTTTATCTGGAGAATCAGGGGACCCGCCACTTGCAGAGATCTGGGGAGCGGCGCTGTCGACGTGGCTGGTGGCCGCCCCCAGCTCAGTCCCTGCATGCTGTGTGTTTTCTTCACTTCCCGCCTGACACCCGGATGGCTGTGGGCAGGTCAGGGGCTGCGTTCCTGGCCTCGCTCTCTGCGATGGCCTGGACCCAGACCTGGGCTGTGGGACTTGTCCTGTCAGGCAGCCCTGCTCCTCCTTCCCATGGCTCATCCAGCACCTGCTGCCTCACCTTCCCCTGCCCAGGGGTGCTGTCCCTCGTCCACAGCCTTGTTCACGAGAGGCCTGCAGAGAAATCCTGGGCCCTAGCCTTGCCATCCCCAAGAGCCTGCCATGCCCGGCCCCGTCCACTGCCTGATGACTTCCCCACGGCACCCTGAGAGCCTGCCATGCCCGGCCCATCTACCCTGACCCCGATGCCTTCCCCACAGCCGCAGATGCCCCGTGGCGAGCCAGCCTGTGGGCTTGTGGGGCAGACCATGGCCTGTGCCAGTGGCGGGAAACCCTGGATGCCCAGCAGGTGGCCGAGGGCGTGGAGCACCCCTGCAGGCTCCGTCCCACCTTTGTGTGGGGTGGCCCTGAAGCTGTCCTCATGGATCCTCCAGAGGAAGCCTCCCCCCTCAGACTGGTCCCCTCACCTTCCGGCCCATTTCTACTTCCCAGCCATTGACCCAAAGACTTCCCCTCTCTGGTGCCCTCCGCTGCCCCACGAGGCTGAGCCACACTGGGGTCCTGTTTCCTAACCCCTTAACCACGGTCACAGCTCTGAGCCCCGAGCCCACATTTGTGGACGCTGTCACGCTCCGTGCACACTGTCTCGTGCACGTGGACCAGTGCGCTGCCTCACAACCTAGAATATGAGCCGCATGCAGAGACAGGGCCCTGCCGTTGCTTAGACTCACTGCAGCTCCACTTCTAGGGAAATCTTGGTTGGGAAGAACAGTACTGATGTGGTTTGTCCCTTCTACACCCTCGCAGGCCCAACCCGGGAGTAAGCAGGCTTGAGAGACATGACACTGGCCATGCCGGGCTCCTGCACAGCCACTTCCACTCAGCCGTGCCTCGGCCTGAGGCCGGCACCCGCGTCATGGCATTGCCCTGTTGTATAAGATGCCATGGAGGACAGTGCAGGTTCTATTCAGCACACCTCTGAGGACCCCTGGAACATCTCTTTTTAAATTTAAGAATAGCTATGATTTTGTCTGTTTTTGTCCTATAAACATTGAGGATCGTGTTCCCCTCTTCCCAGTGGCAGCTAGGGAGCTGACAGCCCCATTTGTAGCCAGCTCTAGTAAGCAGGTCCATGTCGTGGGTTTTATGTACCAACCTCATTCCTGGCTCCAGCTCGTTTCCCATTCTTATTTTCCCTGTGTTTTCTTTCCATCGCCTCTTTTTAAATATTTGTTTACTTTGCTAACCTGTGTGCGTCTGTTTTAATCACCTTCCTGGAATGAGGAGAGGCATAAATGAAAAAGCAAACTCGGTCGTGCTCTGTGCGACATTCAGGATGTGCTGTGGAGGACTATCGGTTGCAGTTTATTGATTCACTTACCAATTGGTCTCAACTTGGATCAATCCAGTTACTGTTACCATCATCACGAAGAGGCCAGGGCTGAAAGAGGGGGCACAAGGCCCACTGACCAGGACCCGGGGACTGAGGCAGAGAAATTGAGGCTGAGGAAGACACAGCTCCAAGGAACGGAGGCCAACACAGACAGAGGGAAGCACTGGGCCACATCGGGGTGAGAGGGCCCTGGACTCTGGTGGGAGGCACAGCCAGCCGCCCGGACCCACAGCCCACTATGTCTTTCTGAAGTGGGCATCAAGTGTACCAGGGCCCCCAGCCCTTGCAGCAGGTGGATGGAGGAAGCTGAACGTGGGTACTTCTCCCCAGATGCAGACATGGCTGGTGCCGGGAAGAGGCAGGTGGGCCTGGGCAGAGGCGTCTGGGAGGCCTGTAGGGCTGGTCAGGGTCAGAGTCCCGCACGTGGTAAGAGCAGGTCTTCATCTCCAGGGGTCGAGAGCCATCCATCTCCTGCCTGTTTCCTAGGAGTGCCCCCTGCTCACAGAAGGGGCCACGCGTGATGTGTGCTTCTAATGGCCACGTAGAGCTAAATGTCTGCTGCAGGCCACCAGGAGCACAGCCAAGAAGGCTTGTCCCGCAGAGGTGGAGAAGCAGAGATGGAGGGCCCCGCCCACCCCATCTGCAGTAAGTGCCTGGACCCAGGTCCTCACAGCAAGTGCTGGTTGGGAACATCCCAGCACTGAGGACAATGTGTGGACATCTGTGGAAGGCACCTCTCACCCGGGCCTGGATCCAGCTATGGGAGGTCTGGGAAGCTGGTTGTATCATCGCCCATTTGCAGGGGAGCAGGCGGCCCAGGAAGACCCCCCTGGTGCCCGACGCACCCCAGAGTCAGAGCAGCCTGGACCACATCACCCAGGCCTCTGGCTCGGCAGCTCCTGCCCTCCGGGCCTGACCCTGGGCAGCCACACGTGGCCTCACAGCGCGTGGGGACTTGGACAAAGAAGCTGGGGCACAGAGGCCAGAGAAGAAAGAAGATGAAACAGTAACCAAAGACCCAATGTGTTTGTTCAAAAAGACGCTCTCCCACCTCCCACGGGGTCCCCCCAGACCCGGCCAAGAGACCCAACACTGAGACCTCAGGCCAAGAGCCTCAGGTCGCCCTGGGGCCAACTCCACCTGATCTATCCTAGACACAGCGTGGCGTTGAGGTTCGCCCAGGTCACAGCCGTTTACAGGCGATTCCAGGGGGCAGGAGCTCCACTGGGTCAGGGGCCTCTTTGCGCTTCCAGCCCTGGGTCTCCAGGGAGGACTAAGCAGGACTGGGCTGAGCTCACACTGCAGCCACCGCGATCTGCCGGCCAGGGCTCTCACAAACTGTGTCTGTGTCTATGTGTCTGTTTGTATCTGTGTGTGTCTGTGTGTGTGACTGTGTGTGTCTGTGTGTGGTGTGTTTGTGTGTGTGTGCCTCTATATGTGTCTGTGTGTCTGTGTCTGTGTGTGTCTATGTGTTTGGGTGTCTGTGTGTGTCTGTGTATGTGGGTATCTGTGTGTGTCTGTGTGTGTGTGTCTGTGTGTGTCTGTGTGTGCCTCTATAAGTGTGTGTGTCTTTTTTGAGTGTCTGGGTCTGGGCGTATGTCTGTATATGTGTGTCTGTGTGTGTGTCTGTATATTTGTATCTATGTAGGTATCTCTGTGTGTGTTTGTGTGTGTATGTCTGTGTGTGTGTCTGTGTCTGTGTGTGTGTCTGTGTATGTGTGGGTCCATGTGCGTGTCTATGTATCTGTGTGTGTATGTCTGTGTGTCTGTGTATGTCTATGTGTCTGTGTGTATGTCTGTGTATGTCTATGTGTGTGGGTGTCTGTGTACATCTGTGTCTGTGTGTGCGTCTGTGCATGTGTATGTGTGTGCCTATGTGTGTGTGTATGTCTGTGTGTCTGTGTGTGCTTGTCTGTGTCTGTGCATGTCTGTGTGTGTCTCTGTGTGTCTGTGCGTCTTTGTGTTTGTGTCTGTGTGTATATGTGTGTTTATGTGTGTCTGTGTGTATATGTCTGTGTGTGTCTGTGTGTCTGTGCACTGACTTTTGCACTGCTTTGCCAGCACATTTTGCCTGTGCCTTGTGTGTCTTTCTCCTCCACTCCATTGTAAGCTCTCTGAGGGCAGGGGCTGTGTCTCATGGCTCTAGAAAGTCCCAGACCCAGCACTCTGCACCCGTGACGTGGTTGGTGGCTGTTAAACTGACTTGGCAAAGAGGTGTCAGTACCAGCTGCTGCAAGCCACAGAAGGGCGTGAACTGGCAGCAGGTTGGATTAATGTTACATCAGCGATGGAGACAAGGAATGTGGGGCAGGTGCCCCAGGAATCTATATCTGCATAGCAGATTATCCCAAAGTGGAGAGCTCTATTTTGCTCTCAGCTCTATAATCTGGGCAGCGATGACAGGGAAGCCTTGTTTCTGCTCCACTGGCATCAGCTGGGATGGTCCAAGGGTGCTGGAGGGCTCACCCAAAGAGGGCTTGTCCACACAGCTGGCAAGCTGTGCTGACAGTTGCTGGAGCTCAGCCAGGGCCGTGGGGGAGCTCCAGGCCTCTCCATGTGGAGCCTCCATAGAGCTGCTTGGGCTTCCTCACAGAATGGCAGCTAGTTTTCCAAGAGCAAGTGTTGTTCCAAGAAATGGCAGCTGCCAGTCTCTTGAGTCTGAGCCCAGAAACGGCAAACTGGCAGGTTGTTACTTCTGCTGCCTCTACTGGCCAAGTGGCCACAGCCTCTGCACTCAGGTGGGGAGGATGGCAGGTGTGTCAGAAAATGCATGGCCCTCTTCGGCATGCCCAGCAACGAAGCTGAATGCAGGCGCCTCACAGCCTTGCTGTGGCTGGGCCTGGTTGAATGGCCTTCCCGAGAGTGTCTGTCTACCTGCGCTGGAGGTGCTGTGGCTGGGCCTGGTTGAATGGCCTTCCCG
>NW_016107335.1:1472439-1484147 GCF_001604975.1 Cebus imitator
CTTCCCGTGAGTGTCTGTCTACCTGCGCTGGAGGTGCTGTGGCTGGGCCTGGTTGAATGGCCTTCCCGAGAGTGTCTGTCTACCTGCGCTGGAGGAACGTGTTAGAGGACACGAGTGAAGATTTTGATGTTTTTTTCAGATCTGCTCTGTCATTGGGCAAAATCAGCTCCCCTATAGTGCTCCTTTTTACAAAGATTTCTCCCCAAAGGAGAGAGTAGGAGCATGTATTTGGAAAAGCTCACAGTCCCATTGAATGAAAATGAAAAGAAATTAGCTTCACGCACTCATAATTCCCACATTCTCTGGGTGCACAGAGCCTGACAATGGCAGAAAGCCTCCGGTTTAATGTAAGGAGCGGGGAGCTGCTGAGACCCTCACCACAGAAAGTGCTTAATTGAAAATCCAGTTTCCCCACACGCTGCTGCTAAGAATACTTAATTAGCGTTATCATTAGCAATAGTAGTTGTTATAATGACATCATGCATTCTGTGACTGACACACTTAAACCAGCAGACACCTCCCGTCATATTCCATCTGCATAAACTCTGCTCTGAAGCTAAGCATGGTTCCAGTATGTTCCTGAAATTAAATTCACTGGATTAAACAGAATTAAGGGTGCCAGGACCTCATCTCTAAATTGCAGAGCAGCGTTCTAGAACAGAAGCAGCATTCACAGGGGCCGGTGGGAAGTGAAGGTGCTGGGGAGGGCTGGAGACCCAGGAGGCCACAGAGAACCCGGGGCTGGACAGGCTGCTGGGGCAGAGCATGGACGTGGCAGCCGAGGTCAGGGTCTGCATCCTAAAGCCCAGTAAGCCACTGATGCCTGCATGGGAGACCACGCAGCCCCGCACTGCTGCCTGCATCGGAAGCCACACAGCCCCACGCATGCTTTTAGGCTGTCAACCAGGCCTTGGGAAGAACACAGTGGGCAAAGGGGTGGGTGGCAGCGAGGGGCCCCGTGGGAGCCCAGGTGAGAGACGCCGGGCTGACTGGGGAGGCGAATACGTGTATTAGATGCAAAGCCCACAGGAGGTCTTGTGGGGCGCTATGGTGGCGTGGGGCGCGGGAACACACAGAGCCGCAGGCAGCTGCAGGAGAGAGTCCATGCGCAGGGGCTGGGGCCGTACCTGCTGTGTTGTTACAGATCCTGGTGAAGATGTGTAAGCATGTTTTATGCAGGACCAAGGGAGCCGGTGGCATGGCTGAAGCCCCACATCTTCTCCCCAAGGCCTGCAGAAGATCTGGGGTGTCTCAGTGACCCGTGCTGTCTTCCCTGGAATTGTGGCAGCTGAGTTCCCAAATCCTGTTCCATTTGCTTGTTGGCATTGCTGTGATGTTTCCACAGGTGTGTAGTCAGCCTGTCACACCTACAAGTCAACACAACTCCCTTAAACCCCCCACCTCCCCCAACGAGGGAGTCATCCAGGGAAGGGATGTGGGGACTCTGGCAGGGCCAGCCGGTGCCCACAGCTCATTGGCTGTGGCCTCTCCAATTAGCAGTAATTAAACTGTGAAATCAGACCCGCGCCTTAAGCCCCAAGACTGCACCAGCCGCTGGGAGTGGCGCGGGGATAAATCACTGGCATGCGTTGGTCCCTGCTTGGCACGGGCAAGGCGTGCGGGGGGCGGGATGATGAGGACATTCTGCCACTGCCCTCGGTGGACCCCGGGCTGGCAGCAGTGGTAGCGTTGTCATGACGATGGCTGGGTGCCGGCGAAGGCTCCTCCCGCTCGCTGCGGTGAACGAAGGTGATCCTGAAGAGTTAGGCCGACATTGCAGCCGTATTTTTATGGCGACTGGCACATGCAGTCTGACGCCAGCATCCGCGAACAGCAGGCACAGCAGCTCTGTGTGGACAGATGAGAGGCAACGCGAGGAAATGTCTGACTCAGAGACGTGCGTGTCCAGCCACTGAGGAACTTCTTCCGAGGGCCCCTTTGCTCTCTAGACCCTCCATCGGTGCCACAGCACTGTGGATGCCAGAAACACCCCGGTGGCTTTTCCTTGTTTTCTAAAGAAAGACGCTGCCGTGAAAGCGAAGCTGCTCCCCTCAGCCGAGGGGATGAGATCAAGATTTTTTTACATTTTAAGGAAATCAGTGTGATTTTCAAATGATTTTTTCAAATGACTTCTCTTGTGGGGTGATATGTTTAGGGTTTTTTGTGACTGCTTTTCTTTCTAAACAGAAACACCTGGGGTGGGGTTTGGGGCTGGGCTGGGGTGTCACGGCCCCCTTGGCCTCTCCAGGAGCTGGGGAGCCTCACGTGGCCCCCATCATGGCTACTTGAAGACAAGTGTTGCTGCCGTGGGAGCTGTGTGCTCACATGGCCAGGACGTGGGGAGTGGGGGCCCAGGCCGGGCTTCCCAGCTGGACCACGCTCTGTCACCGTGGCGTGTCACTGTGGCAGGCCACTTCTTAGCCCCAAAGCAAAGCCTGAGGACACAGCGTGTGGTTCTGTGCTGTACCTCAGTGGACACACTCAGACCACACAGCCAAACATAGCTGAGCTGCTCGGAGGGGCAGAGCACGAGGCACTGGCGGCGAAGCCCGCCTGCTGGGCCGCGCTCTCTCGGCATCTCCTGTGGTCTGGATTTGATGTTCCAGCAATTTAGGAAATTCACAGCCACAAATATAGGCTGCAGCCTTGTTAACGAAATCTGTTTGTCACTGATTTTGTTAAACAAAGATGCTTGCGTAGTTGCAGTTTGAAGCAGAGTTTGTCTCTCCAGTCTGGGTTGTTTGGTTTTTTTTACTGTTTGGGAGATAGCAGGAATGGTGTGCGGACGCGTCCAGGACTGTGCCTTCGTGTCCTTAATGTCCCTCACCTGAGCTTTCTTGCCTCCTAAGTCCTAGGAGTTTGCCTTTTGAGTTTAAAAACAACAGCAACAAAACAAACAACACCCAGAAGCAGCACGGAGCTGGAAGTTGCTGCGTCAGCTCGGGACAGACCCGGCTCCCAGACTGAGCCAGGCCGGCCTTGCCAGGACCACTGGTTCCCTCCCCCCAGCCCCCACACTCAGCGTTTCTAAGAGGAGCAAGAGTGTTAGAGTTCTCACCACTCCGCAGAGGCACCGCACCAGACACAGCCGTGTTTGCGTGTGACCAAGGAAGGCAGGCCGGCCTGGCGGTGAAAGGGTCTGTCCTGGCCAGTTGCCGACTCGTGCCTGTGGGCACTCACTTCCCCGGTGCAGTGTTTCCTGGGAGAGCAGGAGCATTCTGACTGCCGTCTGCCACGCTGGCTGAGGCCGTGAGGACTTCCTAGCCATTTGTGTGTAAGCCATGCATAGTGCCAGGCGTCTTTACCAAGGTAGAAGGACAGAGAAAGTTGGGGTTATTGCAAGAATACAGATAACATGGCAGTTGGTCTCACTGTAAAGTGAAGACCCCACAAGGAACAGGGAGACCCCTCCTTCTTGTTCAGAAGCTGTCGTGGTCCCCTTCCATTTGCAGGGTCCAAGGATAAATGTGGCACAAGGCATTCACAACCCACAGATGGGCAATGGGTGTGGAGTGCCATGTGCCCGGCACTGCCTGGCCCCTTCATGTCAACCTCGCTGCAGCCAGAGCAGCTCAGTGCCTTGTCCAGAGCTCCTCATCTACACAGCAAGTGCCATGATTTGAATCCAGATGTGCCAAGGCCTGGCCCCTACCCTGCAGGAGGAGCCGTGGCAATGGCAGCCCCTGGTGTGACTGTTGCGTGGTGCTAGGTGGTACCAGGAGGAGGGCTGGCAGGGTCCAGAGGGGACAAGACACTCTCAGCTGGGTCATCAGGCAGAAGCCCACCCACCCACAAGAGCCAGTGCTGAGAGCTGGCCAGGAAGCCAGAAGCATAAGCCTAGGAAAGGCCATAAACTAAACTACAAGTGGAGGGTGAGGGCCCCAGCGGAGGCAGCCAGCATGTTCCTAGGGCCACCTGCAAAGTGCCCCTGTGTCTCATCCAGATTCTTAGATCTCAGTGTCCTGACCTCCAAGAAAGGGTGTCTCAGTCAAATGCTATGGAGCATGGAGCAAACTGTTACACTTCTGGGTTCCTCAGCTTCTCCTCCATAAAGTGGGGAAAAGAATCAGACCCACAGCACAGGCATTTGTGAGGAACACCCAAGTCATCCAGACATACTTTGCAAGTGCCGGCAACTCTAGGATAGAAGCTCGGAGAAGAGCTTATTCTCATTCCTCCCCTGTCTCTTCAGCGAAAGTGTGTGTTTATGGGTGGACAAATGGATGGATGGAGGAAGGACTGGTGGATAGATGGTGGAGGAAGGATGGGTGGATGGATGGGTGAATGGATGGAGGAAGGAAGGACAGGTGGATGTGGGTGGAAGGACGGATGATGAATGAATGGGTGGGTGGGTGGATGGATGAATGGATGGGTTGGTGGACAGGTGAAGGAGGGTGGATGGATGGAAGAGGAGTGGATGATGGATGAGTGAATGGATGCTGGATGGATAGATGGATGAAGAAAGGATGGATGGATGGGTAGATGGAGGAAGAATGCATGATGGATGGATGGGTGGATGGATGGATGGATGCAGGAAGGATGGATGGTTGTTTGGATGGATGAGGGGTGTGTGGGTGGATGAAAGGATGGATGGGTGAAGGGTGGATGGATGGAGGAAGAATGTATGATGGATAGATGGGTTAATGGATGGATGGATAGATGGATGAAGGATTGGTGGAGAGATGGTGGAGGAAGGAAGGATGGGTGGATGGATGGATGAATGGATGGTTGGATGGAGGAAGGATGGATGGATGGTTAGATGGAGGAAGGATGGATGGGTGGACGGATGGAGGAAGGATGGATGGTTGACTAGATGGAGGAAGGAAGATGGACAGGGGTGGAAGGATGGATGATGAATGGATGGGTGGGTGAATGGATGGATGGGTTGGTGGACAGGTGAAGGAGGGTGGATGGATGGAAGAGGAGTGGATGATGGATGAGTGAATGGATGCTGGATGGATAGATGGATGAAGGAAAGATGGATGGATGGGTAGATGGAGGAAGAATGCATGATGGATGGATGGGTGAGCATGTGGGTGAATGAAAGAAGGATGGATGGATGGGTGAAGGGTGAATGGATAGAGGAAGAATGGATGGGTGGATGGATGGGCTAATGGATGGATGGATGGGTGGGTGCGTGGGTGGATGAAAGAAGGATGGATGGATGGGTGAAGGATGGGTAGAGGAAGAATGTGTGATGGATGGGTGGGTGGGTGGATGGATGGAGGAATATGGGTGGATGGTTAGATGGATAAAAGAAGGATGGGTGGATGGGTGATGGGTGTATGGATGGAGGAAGAGTGGATGATGATGGGTGTGTGGGTGGTTGAATAGATGGATGGATGGGGAGTGAGTGGATGAATGGGTGGATGAAGGATAAATGGTTGGATGGACAGGTGAATGGATGGATAGAGGAATGATTGGTGGTTAGATAGATGGAGGTAGATGGGTATATAGATGGTTGGATGGATGGAGGTGGTTGGGTGGATGGATGGGTGGGTGGGTGAACGGATGGATGGGCGGAGGAAGGATGGAAGGATGGATTAGTGCTGGATGGATGGATGGGAGGATGGATCAGTTCCCAGCTGGAGGACAGACAGTTGGCTCCTGTCCCCTGCTGCATGCCAGGCATGCAGTCTCTCACTCTTTTATTTGCTAATTTTTTATTGTGATAAAATACATAACATTTGTGATTTTTAACCTTTAAATGTACAATTTAGTGGTAGTATTTACATTCAAAATACTGTGCAACCATCATCACTATCTCCTTCCAAAACTCTTTCCTTCTTTCCACACTGGAAGTCTGTCCCATTAAACCCTAACTCCCCAGTCCCCAGGACCCACTGTCCTACTTTCTGTCTCTGTGGATCTGATGACTCTACGGCCGCACATGAGTGGAATCACACAGCATTTAACATATTGTGACCGGCTTATTTCACTTAGCACAGTATTTCCCAGGTTCATCCATCTTGTAGCCTGTGTCCAAATTCCCTTCCTTTTCAGTGCTGAGTAATATTCCCATGTGTGGGTGGACCGCATACTTACCCTTCTGTCCATTGGTGGACTCTTGGGTGGCGTCACCTCTTGGCTTCTGTGAGTGCTGCTACTGTGAACGTGGGTGTGCGAATCTCTCTCTGCGTGCTGCATTCGGTTCTTCTGGGCATATGCACCGGCAGAATTGCTGGGTCCTAGAGTGATTCTGCGGCTTGTTTGTTGAGGACCCACTAACAGCAACTGCATCACGCTATGTACCTCCCCGCAGACGGTGATGGTTGCGATTCCTCACGCTTTCGCCAGCACATTTTTGGTGTGTGTGTGTTTAGTTATCGCCATCCAAGGGGGTGCGTGCGTGGCCTCTCGTAGCCTCCACATGCTCCACTCACGTGGCTGCAGCTAAAACCTCCCTGCATTCACCGACACCACAAAGATCAAATGAACGTGAGAGGGTTCGGAAAATGGTCATAGGTTAGGCTGAATATGAGGCGTTGTTGCTTCTCTGAAAACGAGAGGTGGGCACCAGGTGCTCTGGGTGGGTGGCCACACGGGCCAGCGGCCACATAGCAGAGGCCCAGCAGCCCTACCCCTGCCCAGTGCAGCGCCCTCGTGCCTCCTACCAGAGGAACCCTAACCCTGCCCGGTGCAGTGCCCTCCTGCCTCCGAGAAGCCTCCTGTGCCACCGCCAGCCTTCCCTGGCCTCAGGAGACTCAGGCTTGCAGCCCCACTGTGAAGAGAGGACTGGTCACCAGCCCTCAGCATCCAAGGGAGGAATTGATCTGTAATGAAGGGGAAACCAAGCGGTGATGCAGGCTCAGATTTCCAGAAGAATTTAATCTGCAGCAGGTCAGGGCATGGCCTTCCTCCAGGCCATGGGGTTAGTTGCTCCCAGCTCCGAAAGGGAGGTGGAGGCTCAGGGTGCAGCTCCCCTGGGGACCCAGCCCAGAGGAACTCAACTGCTCTGCGGGGGTGGGGGCTAGGCGAAGGGACTTGAGGCCACACCAGCCTGGCTCAGGGCCACCACCAAGCTGCACATCAGAGTGAAGGCCACCCGTGGCCGCAGTGGCTGGGGCCGGCTGCCTGGGGCCTCTGGAGAGCCAGAGTCTGTGCTATCACCTGCAGGGCTGAGCTTTTGTCGTAGAAGGGAAGGCAGAGGAAAATGAGGGAGTCACACCACACTGGAGGCCATGGTGTGTGTGGCCAGAAATCTGAGCTGGACTGGACACCTCAGGCCATCTCCCTCCTCTTCCCACGGTGGCCTGGGCCAGCCTCTGTGCCTGTGAGTGGGTGGCCGTGGGCTCTGATGAAAGGTCAGCCTCTGGCACCAGCACACGGGCCTCACACGCTTTTCAGGGGCGGAGCTGGATGGTCGCTCAGGGCCTTGGACACGCAGGGACACGCTTCCCGGGGGGCCCCGATGCCCCTCCCTGCATGTGGAGCCTGGGGCTGCCATACACCCACCTCACTCCTGTGGCTCTGAAAAGTTTTTCCTTATTTTGGATGCCTTGTTGAATGTCAGGCACCCCAGCAGGTGTCAGTGGAGACTGACAGCTAAATAGGGTGGTGATGGGGTGAGGCTGGATCCAGCCAGACGAGGGGGGCACGGGGAAGACTCGGGGAGCACAGGGAGAATGCGGGAGTCTAAAAAAAAATAATTAATAATTAATTAAAAGGTTAAGAAATTTGTCCCGGTTTACCCAGATAAGTCACAGAGCCAAGATCCTAACCCAGAGCCTCCATTATTCACTCATTCACGGAAATTCTTTAGGAAATGCCGCTCTTCCAGAGGATTCCATCTAAAGCACGTGCACGTAATTCTGTGTAAAGAGGTCTGACCTTTCTGCCATGTCCTACTGTTCACATGTAGATTGTTGGTTAAAACTATTCTTGTGCAGTGGTACAAATCCTACCCACAAAACGTCAACGTGGTCAGCTGCCAAATAAACCACCGTGGCGTTCACCCACACAGTGCCAGCCCCGCCCAGCCCTGCTGGGAACCTGGGTGCTGGACACCACCATGGAAAGGGCCTGTTACAAATGGAAAATGCTCACATTTTTCTTTTTTTCAACTTTTATTTTAGAGGCGGGGGTACGTGTACAGGTTTGTTACCCAGTGTGTTGCCTGATGCTGAGGTTTGGAGTAAGAACGGACCCTTCTCTAGGCAGTGAGCATAGTAGCCAAGGCATGGATTTTCAGCCCTTCCCCTCCCTCCCCCCACCTACACCTCTGGGAGTCCCCCATGTCTTCGTGTCCATGGGCACTCAGTGCTTAGCTCCCTCTCATGAGTGAGTACATGTAGTATCTGGTTTTCTGTTTCTGCATTCTTGCTTAGGATCATGGCCTACACCCATGTCGCTGCAAAGGATGTGATTTCATTCTTTTTTATGGCTGCATAGTACTCCACAGTGTATAGGGGCCACATTCTCTTATCATCAATGAGGATGACTTGACTTCTCAAACACACCTGTGAAGACAGAGCTGTAAATATGAACCTGCCCCAGAAGCTTGATGAGCTTCTCAAGAAAGGCACACTGTCACACTCCCATTTGCACGGCAGGGCGAACTCAGCATTTTAAAAATAACAAACACCATCAGAAGCTACTGTTCTGAATTATACATTTTCTCAACATTTGGCACAGTACCAG
The DNA here is from genome assembly GCF_001604975.1 of Cebus imitator. Classification (NCBI taxonomy): domain Eukaryota; kingdom Metazoa; phylum Chordata; class Mammalia; order Primates; family Cebidae; genus Cebus; species Cebus imitator. The sequence goes on from NW_016107335.1 coordinate 1,481,080, forward strand.
GTTTCTGGGTAGTTTGCCTTTGACAGCTTGAATAATCTAAGAATCTCAATATTTACATCTTTCATAAAGATTTTTAAGAGTAAAATTATAATATTGTCTGGGTGCAGTGGCTCACAGCTCTGACCCCAGCACTTTGGGAGGCCGAGGCAGGCCGATTGCTGAGCCCAGAAGTTCAGGACCAGCCTGGGCAACATGAAGAAACCCTGTCTCTACAGAAATTATAAAAATTAGCCAGGCATGGTAGTGCACGCCTGTAGTCCCAGCGGCTCAGGAGCTGAGGTGGAGGACAGCTGAGCCCAGGGGCGTTGAGGCCTCAGGGACCCCAGATGGGCTGTTGCACTACAGCCTGGGTGACAGAGCGAGACATTCTCAAAAAAAGGAATTGAATCTAAGTTCCTCCTTCACTTGAAGCACGCCTCACTCTAGGCTGTTCGTCAGCTTGCTTTCTCTGCAGCTTCAGTGTTTATTCTAGTTTTTACCTGAAATGACCCACTTGGCATGGCATGTTACAAAGAAAACATGCATGCTCAGCAGTGCTAAGGGTGTCCCGTGAACGTGAGTAAAACACACAGGTCCCTTGAGAAGGGCCCCCAGACTGGGCATCTTTCCAGCCAGAGCCTCAGTCTCCTCCAAATACGGTGACGAGGCCACCCCGGCACAGTGCTGAGGGAGTCATGAGTGCAGAGGGTGTGGAGGATGGAAGGCCATCCTCACGGTCACCTCTGTCACAGTCGGGGGGACGTCTGCCCACGGTCCCACACCGCCTCCTCCTGGTTTTCTTTCTAGAACTCGGTGGCGTGGACCGCCCTGTGTGGCGGAAGCTGAGTGGCGGGGCATGTCCCTTCTGCCTCCGGCGCAGGGCACCGCCACCACTTTGCTGGACAGGCCCACGTGGGAGAAGCGCCGGGCAACGTGGTTCAGTTTCCTGACAGCTTGTGAGTCCTCGGGAGGGCAGTGCAGGCAGCATTCCCATGTGGGCCTGGCCCCGGGCCTGCGTCTGTAATGCTTCTCTCAGGCCTCAGGGCCACAGGCTTCCTGGGGAAGGGCCCGCACCGTGCCCTGCTCCTCCTGAGCCCACAGTGGACCACCATTCTCACACCTCAACTCCTCGGAGTTACAGTTCCCTCCCGGGTTGCCACAGATCCCAGCCACAAGGCCTGGTCCTCGCAGCCTCTCACCCGCGCCCGCTATGGCAAACCAGAGGAGAGAGAGGCCTTCCAAGGATGGGGTCAGCTGGTGCCAGGCTGAGGCGGAGGGAGCGAGACGCTGGGCCCAGTGGCCGGTGTGGACATGATGCTCGGACAGCAGACGTGGCTGCGGACGGGAGTGCTGTGCCAGACAGCTTTGGCTCTTGCCTGTCAGGGAACCGGTGGGGACGGGGAGGTGGGCAGGGCCCGGCTGCTGATGCGAGGAGAGCAGGGACCTCCAGCCGGGCACACACGACGTGATCTGGGCAGCGTTAAGGCAGGTGTGGGGCCTGGCACAGGATGGAGAACGGAGCTGAGACTAGAAACACGGACATTTTCAGAGACGGGGGTGTTGGAGGAAGGCTCACCGCTGTGCCGTGAGCTGCGGCCCAGATAGAGGCCACCTGGGGCTGGAGGGAGGCCCAGATGGGAGGAGGCGGGCGGTGGCTGAGCCGGTCACTTTGTCATGGGCTTCGTGTCTGGGCTGCGTTCCGATAGCATGTGAGGCTGGCAGAGACGGAGAGACTTGTACCAACTGCACTTCCCGTTGTACATTCTCGACTTTCCTGACAAAGCATCTGTGGGAACCACACTCCATGGCAGGTTCCTCCGTGGGGTCCAGTGGCATCGGCCAGAGGACAGCACCATCCCTCAGTGGACAGTGCCCATGACTGCACAGCAGACACGCCTGGCCCCGGGGTCAGAAGCTCACTGCACGGGCGGGTGCTGACTTCAGCACAGGGGGCTGTTTAGGATTTGAGCAGAGAAATAAGTGTGAGTGGCCTTACTGTCCTCACACCCTGCACACAGGCCTGGGGAGGGTGCCCATGCCCACACCCTGCCCTTCCTCCTCGGACAAAGCCACGCCACAGAAAGCCATCTCCTGGCCGGCTGTCATCAGCTCTGCTGCTGGCCGGGGCCGAAGTCACCTGGTCATTGCCTGTCTGGACTCCAGCAGGAGTGGGTGCTGCCAGCCTTTTGTCACAGGCCCGGAACCCTGCTGAAAGGCGGTGCGGCGGCCATGAGGGGATGTTCCCCGGCCGCTCATGTTGGTGGCCCTCATCGTCCCTGAGACGGAGGTGGCCATCTCTGACCACAGGTTTCCGGAGTCAGTGGTTTGCTGCCTTTGACGGGCGTGCTCTGTTCTGAACAACTGAAAATGCGGATACTGGACTCCAGCTGGGAGAGGAGGCCGGACACAGGGCAGGAAGCCAGAAGCACAGAGGGCGGCCTCTGCATGGGGACGTGGGTTTAGGTTAGCTGGAACCCGCGGCCGGGTCTCGGGGTGAGGAAGCCTGCTGGAAACAGGGAAGCAGCAGAGAGAGTGTGCGTTGACCCTGGGGCCAGCGCAGGAGGGGGACAGTCACACGGCACACCAGTCACCCAGCCTGACCCAGGGGAGCCCTGGCCTGGGCTGCCCAGGAAGAGAGGCTGGACGAGGGCACTTGCCCACCCAGGGCGCTGCTGCAGACCCGTCCTGGAGCCTGGTCTCCCTGGGGCTCTCGGGGGATGGGAAGCTGTGCTCTTCCTTCCCTGGGTGCAAAGTCAAGTCCTGTTCGAACAAGTCACCGTGTTGTTCAGGCAGCTCTTGTGCTGTTCCCCACGCTGCCTGTGACTGCCAACCTGTCTTGGTCGTCCACACCACTCGGTGCCCCCAACCTGGAGAAAACCCAGCCAGGCCAGGCAAGAGCTGCAGACCGAGTAGGCAGGGGTGCATGTGGAGGAGCCTGGGGTGTGGGGTGCAGGCCCTCGTGAGTGCGTGTGGAGGAGCCTGGGTTTGGGGTACAGGCCCTCGTAAGTACGTGTGGAGGAGCCTGGGGTGTGGGGTGCAGGCCCTCGTGAGTGCGTGTGGAGGAGCCTGGGGTGTGGGGTGCAGGCCCT
>NW_016107335.1:1484957-1487193 GCF_001604975.1 Cebus imitator
TGAGTGTGTGTGGAGGAGCCTGGGGTGTGGGGTGCAGGCCCTCGTGAGTGTGTGTGGAGGAGCCTGGGGTGTGGGGTGCAGGCCCTTGTACGTGTGGAGGAGCCTGGGTTTGGGGTACAGGCCCTCGTGAGTGCATGTGGAGGAGCCTGGGTTTGGGGTACAGGCCCTCGTGGATCCTACTTGGGAGCTTGCAGCCTGAAGGCCAGAGCTTTTCTGTGCTTATCTAAACCCGTGGGGTCCTGAAATCGGACTGGGAATCCCATCAGGCCAGGCTCTTCAGGCGATTTCGAATCCCACTTGGCTGCAAAACCCCATGTCTGTTGAAGCTTCTGCGCATATCGAAAAGCAGAGATGTGTCCATTTGGTGTCTCTGCCTGCTCCCCCTTCCATCCCTCCTTCCCTCCCTCTCGTCCTTCCCCCCATTTTCCAGAGGCCCACGTTAGCTGTGAGTCTCCACCCCGCAGGAATGGTCCCTCCGTCTTGGTTAACATCAGGAACAAAGGCGGGCGGCTGGGTCTGTGTGCGGTTCCATCAGCCTCGATTAAGTTCTCCAAGTGAGTCACAGGCTTTCCACCGCGTGTCAGCGGTGCAGAGTAACCTCAATTAAACAGTCATTTGGGGGAGAGAGAAGAGGAGACGCCTTCCAAACAATGATCTCCTGTGTCTTAGCAACAGCCGAGCTTCACCTTCTCGAGGACCCTCCCACGCCGAGGATGGAGACACCTCCCTCCCTCCTGAGCACTCTCCGTGGGCGCCGGAGGGCAGGCACTCAGCCACTCCTGAGCTGCCAGCTTTCCCTGCACACGCTCAGCCTCTTGATGCCTGGATGCTAAATTACATCTGACATTTAATTTAAATGCACGGTGCCTTCATTCAAAAATAAACCCGCTGCCACAGCCGGGGCGTGCGCCACATGGATTTTTTCTTTCCGCCTGCTCTCCCGCTCTGACCCCATCCTCACTGTGTCCAGTGCGCACAGACTGGAATTGGGCCTGTCTGTCTCCTCGGGATGTTGCCCTGCGACCCCATCCCTGAGTTTCTCTTCGCATGTCAGGACGTCTCCAGCTGCAATTTGTAACCAAGAAAGAAATCAATCGCTTGGTCCCACAGCTGCACATCCCCCCAGCCCAGTGCCGGGCGCTGGGAGCCTCCTGAGCCCCCCAGCTCACAGCAGCTCCTGTCCGGGATCTGGGAGGTCTTCCCAGAGGAAGGCAGGACACTCACTGGTGAGGAGGTTCGTTAGGAGCCCCTGGTCCAGTGACCCTTTCTGTACAGGTGAAAGACGTGGCCAGAGCATTCCCCGGCCTGACGGGAGCCCTGGCCCATCCAGGAGGGTCAGCCGATGGCCCCAAGCTGGCCCACCCCCGACAGCAGCTGCACCCTGCGCCACCGCCGCAGTGTCTTTGGGAGGCGAACCCTGACAAAGCCACCTCAGGCGGGCTCCACGCCCTTCCTTCCAGCTGCTTCGAAAGCAGCTCAGGAGCTCAGCACCGAGGGACATTGAAGACTTTCTCTCAACAGCTTGCTGGGCACTCGGCCTGGAGCCAGAGGGAGGGGGCACACGGAGAGCCTCGGGAGTCTGACATTTTGAACCTACTTTTAGCTGCCAAACCCTATTTCCAAAAGAAACCGGAGACACTGCAGTAAAGGCCAGCTACAACTGCGTCCGCAGGCAGCCGCCTTAGCCTGCGAGAGCCGCTCCCTCGGATGTTCCAGGTGGTCCCTGGGGCCGGGTCTGCAGCAGCCCCACGGTGCTCGTCTCTTCCTGCCTCTGGCAGGCGCTGGGAAGTGGCTCACCCGGGTGTCACCTTCCTGCCTCCCCAAGGAGCTGGCGGCAGGCGGGGACGTCCCGTGCAGTGCGGGCAGCTCTCCCTCCAGGCCTCGCTCCCTGCACCCGGCCAGCCCGATTCCCGTGGGGGAAGCCAAGACCCAGAGATTGATCGTTTGGCCAAAACCACACAAGACACAAGAGAAAGAACACTGGTTTGGCTGCTTTCAAAAATCATCCTTTTTTCTCTGAATTGAGCATTCTCTAATAAGAGGATATAATAAAAATTATCAACAATAAGCAACCAACCAGTAAAATAGACACATTGGGAAGAAGGACGAGGGCCACGTGCAACGTTGCAGGCCTGAGTGTGCAGGCCAAGCAGAGGAACGCACGTGGCCTCAGAATCACCCGGGAGCCCACAGCTCAGGGACACGGGCCTCAGAATCACCCGGGAGCCCACAGCTC
>NW_016107335.1:1487843-1489118 GCF_001604975.1 Cebus imitator
GGACACGGGCCTCAGAGTCACCCGGGAGCCCACAGCTCAGGGACACGGGCCTCAGAGTCACCGGGGAGCCCACAGCTCAGGGACACGGGCCTCAGCACACGCAGATTCCCACACTGCCTCGCCATCCCTCTCAACCACTCAGCAGACCAGGCAACTCAGTCGGAGAGATCTGCCTTTGATGGTCATCCCCTGTTCTAAAAGCCCCTGAGGACTCTGGTGCGCGGGGAGGACTCTGGTGCGCGGGGAGGACTGTAGTGCGTGGGGAGGACTCTGGTGCGTGGGGAGGACTCTGGTGTGTGGGGAGGACTGGGGTGTGTGGGGAGGACTCTGGTGTGCGGGGAGGACTCTGGTGCGTGGGGAGGACTCTGGTGTGTGGGGAGGACTGCAGTGCGTGGGGAGGACTGGGGTGTGCGGGGAGGACTCTGGTGTGTGGGGAGGACTCTGGTGTGTGGGGAGGACTGGGGTGCGCAGGGAGGACTGGGGTGTGCGNGGGAGGACTGGGGTGTGCGGGGAGGACTCTGGTGTGTGGGGAGGACTCTGGTGTGTGGGGAGGACTGGGGTGCGCAGGGAGGACTGGGGTGTGCGGGGAGGACTCTGGTGTGTGGGGAGGATTCTGGTGCGTGGGGAGGACTCTGGTGCGTGGGGAGGACTGAGGTGTGGGGAGGACTCTGGTGTGTGGGGAGGACTGTGGTGCGTGGGGAGGACTCTGGTGTGTGGGGAGGACTCTGGTGTGTGGGGAGGACTCTGGTGTGTGGGGAGGCCTGTGATCTCCATGTTTCTGGCATCCATGCTGAGTGCACCTGCAGCCCAGGTAGAACCTCTGTGACGGTCAAATCAAGGTGTGCATCTTCGCATGTTTGGTTTGATTCACCGTCTGCCTGGCACTGGGTAGGAACCAGATCATTGGGTGATCTTTTCTGCTATATCAGCTTCGTCTCTGGTGAGCATTTCTGTCCACACGGTTCTGGAACCTACAAAAGGTGCTCACATTGAGAACAAAGCAATGGCATCCAGCCCACCCTGCAGATGCAGGTGCACTCACCCCTCCTCTGCCCAGAGACCAGATATTTTAGGGAGATAAATATCAGGACTGAGAAGGAGCAAGTGGCAGGGAGAAGAGGGGTGAGCATTGTGGGAGGAGGCCAGCATATGCGTCCTGTCCTCTCCCCACACCTGCCCCCGCAGCCCACCCCGTCCTCCCCCACACCTGCCCCCACAGTCCACCCCACCCTCCCCCATACCTGCCCCCAGGTTTGCTAGAAGCCTGTGACCCAC
>NW_016107335.1:1489982-1502619 GCF_001604975.1 Cebus imitator
TTGCTTGCTCCAAGGAGGCGGGGTGGGGAGTGCTCTGAGAAGGCTGAGGGGGTGGGGGAGTTGCTTGCTCTGAGGATGCCAGGGGGGTGGGGGGTGGCTTGCTCCCAGGTGTCCAGCGGGAGGGGTGCCCCAAGGAGGCCGGGGGAGGGGGAGGTTGCTTGCTCCAAGGAGGCTGTGGTGGGGGGTTGCTCCGAGGCAGCGGGGTGGGGGGTTTGCTTGCTCCAACTGTGAGTTAGTCGCACCTTCAGCTTGCAGATCACACCTGCCTCATCTTCCTCTTTCCCTCATTGCTCCTTTCAGTAGCATCTGAAATGGAGAGTTTATTTGATTATTTTTTCCTCTCTGACAAAGTACATGGTGTTCTAACCTCTCGGGCAGAGGGAAGAAAGTGGCCCATGGATTTTCCAATAATATTTTGGCCCTTGCTCAGGCTAATGGAACTTTCAGAAAAGCAGGGAGAGAGAGTGGCTCTGCTTATAATCCGAGAAGCAATGTACCAGTGAGTCCATCAGAACTGGTTCCTGGGATCCCGTGGGCCGCGGGCACCGGGGTGATTCCGAGGTTTGCTGGAAAGAAGCCAGCACCCGTAAGGCCAGGATTCTCCACGTCTCGTTAGCTCGTGGACTGTTGGAAAGAAAGCGTGATTCGGAGCCTCTGCGAAGCTCCCGCCACACGTTGGGGCCCTCCCTGGGGCAGGGCGATGCTATTTCAGTTGCACTGCATGTTTCGCCCACCCCGGGCACTACCCGCCCCCACCCCAGAGGATGGCCATGGCACCCTGAAGTCAGCCCCCGCTGGGACGTTAGGCTCCCGCGTTGCCACGGACAGAGGGAGATGGTGTTCTGGAGCTGGAGCCGAAGAAATGCGACCTTGCTGGCTCTCTGGGGGCTTTTCTGAGGCTGCGCACTGATAGGTTAGTGTTTTGTGCCCTACAAGAAGCTGGTGTCCCAGGGAAAGTGTTAAATTTGGCCATCCATACGTGATCATCAATCTCCTTCTGGGCGGTAGAATTAAGGTAGCTCACCCTTTAAAAAGCAAAGTGGGTGTATGTGTACAGCACGGTGAAATAAAGTGATAAGAAGGGGTCCTGTTGGCCTCATCAGCCGCATAAAAGCACAATATAATATATAGTTAAACGCATGTAGATGTAGAAAAATAATGGAAATCTCCAGTTGTGCTAACAGTGAAGGCCAAACAGTCCCAGTGACTCCACAGCCTGGATCCTGGCTCGCTCTGGCTTCTAGAAGAGGAAGTGGTCACAGGAAAGCTTCTCTGTCTTGCTGGGAGCCGGGGGTGAGCACACAGGGAGGGGCAGTGAGTGGAGGAGGAGCTCAGGCCTCCTCGTGGTCACCCTGGGAGGCGTCCTGTTCTCCACCATCAGAGCCAAAGCACATCCATGTCTGAGTGTCCTAAAAAAGCAATATGGTGACACCAGGGCTCAGCTGTGTGCGTGATGATGACCGCAGTTAGCATCCTTCCTGACCGGGTATTTGATTCCATAACAGCCTTGTTGGGTCCCACCTGGGGAGAAAGAGCCCTCTGAGCGTCCCGAGGCCATTGGCGTTGAGAAGGCAGCGGTGTCCCTCCGCCCGTATGTGACCGTCAGAACTCGGGAGACTTTCACGACACTCCAGAGCACCACCCTCAGCTTCTTGCCGGCACCCTCATTGTTCACAGGAGACCCTCTTTTCCTCCCCTCATGAAACAGATACAATGCAGGTGCTCCCTGGGGAGGTGCCCGAGGGACAAGTCCCATCTCCAAAGGTGGCGGGACTCCGGGGGCAGGTGCCGGGTGAGAGAGGGATTGGGGAGAGGCGCTCACTGGTTTCTCTGGGGCGGCCCAGCCGACATCACATCTGCTGCTCTTCATATCTGCATCCGGCTGCTGGTATTTAGGCGGTTCAGAGGCGTGAAGTTTCAGACGCGGCTGAGAGCCGTGGAGTTCGCTTTAATCTCTGGAACATTGAGGATTAGCTGTGCGACCTTGGGCGAGTCCCTCCCAGGCTGCGGCTCTTCATCCCCCAGCAGTTTGTAGAGAAAGGCCTGTCTCCCTATCTCACAGGGATTTGGGGACAAGAAATGAAAGCTGATGTGGAAACCACTCAAAGCTCCTTGGAATAAAGATACTATCTAAATTGCGGGAGCCTATGGAAAAAGCCCTAATGCGAAGTTAAATCGGAAAATCAAATCCTTCAGGAGCTCTCGCTGCTGGGCTGCAGCCCTCTCCCCTGACTCTGCTCCATGTCCCTCCAAACCAAAGGCATGGGGGATGTGCTGGTGGCTGGTCCAACAGCCCTAATTTCAGCTGTGACGTCCCTACCCCTTCATGGAACTAGAAATAATACATACAAAACCCTAAAACACGTGTCCAGAAACAGCACGGAACTCTGCAATAATACATACAAAACCCTAAAATAAATGTGTGTCCAGAAATGACAGCACGGAGCTCCAATTTCTCCTGTGACGAGTCATGATGATGACTTTGATGCCTATAATGTCAACTATCAAGCGATTTTACTCAAAATGAAAAAGCGTGGGTTTTGTCCTAATCGTCAGCTCAGGGTGCATGTGAGTGACCCAGCGCTGGCTGCACCAGAAACAGCCCAAGACCAGCACCTGCTGGCAGCCTGCACCCCCCACCGCCCTACCTGCTGGCTGAGAGCAGAGGAGCCCCCAGAGGCTGAGAAACTTCACAGGGTCCCAAATGTGCCCAAGTCCCTGGTCTTGCCCTGCCCTCCCCCCTCCACTTCTCTGCTGATTCATGCCAGGTTCCAGCTCTCAGCCCCGCTCCCAGAGCCTCTCTGCCCTCCAGGGTGGTGAGAGAGACATGGAATTCAGATGCCAGCAGTGTTGAGTGTCAGCCTTCCCAGAGCGCATGGACACACTGCCCAGGCCATGTGGAGCTGACTGCATGTGGCCACGTTCCTGCCGATTCTCAGCTGCCTGTGAGGTCCTTATTCTAATAGATGCTTCAAAAGAAGCATAACGCCAAGAGGGCTTAATAGTGTTTAAAAGTGAAGCTTTTGTGACAATCTGTAATTTCAACAAAACAGCTATCCACAAGAACAGCGAGGCCCTTTAGGGCACAGGGAGGTGGATGGCAGAGCCCTCTCTTCTGACCAAGGCGTCCCGGGAGCCCCTGTCCCTCCTGCTGCTGTGGGCCTGGCCGAGCCCCAAGAGCCCCTCAGAGCCTCCTCCCCCCCTCAGACACCAGGTCCTCCTGAGTGGGAGGTGGTGTTTGTAGATTAACACAGCATGCTAATTCCTAGTCAGGGTGTTCCAGACCTTCCAAGCCAGCTTCATGGCCACGTGGCTGGCCCTCCAGGCAGCACCCACAATGCTGTAAACACTCCCAAGGACCAGGCTCTTCCCTGGAGGAGGGTCTGCCACGCCCAGCCCCCCATTCTGGGGAAAGCAAACCCCTTCCTGTAGGGGAACACTCTCCAGCTCAACTCAGGACAGGGAGAATGAATGGGAGTGCCTGGGCCCAGAGGCAAGGCCCAGGGGCCTGGGGACTTGCTGGTGGGATCCTCGCCTGAAAAGGGATAACCAGGACGCTCAGCTCTCCTGTGTGTGCCCTCTGCCCGGGTGCCATGCTCAGCTTCCACCAGAGATGAGGCTGCATGGCCAGAGAGCCTCAGGCTCCTGCCTGTGGGGCTCACTCACGGCCCTTGTGCCCTCCAGAACCAGCACACCCAGGTGCCCTCCAAGCCCAGCACACCCAGGTGCCCTCCAAGACCAGCGCACCCAGGCTCCCAGATCAGCTGAGGTCATGCTGAGGCTCAGCAAACAGAGCCTCCAAACCACAGACACAGAGGGACACTGCTCGGAGCCGCGTCCACACAGGCCCCGTCTGGGACGAGCTTGAGTTTCTGGCCCTCGAACAGGAGAGTGAGCTCTCCAGGCTGTCTGGTGAAGGGAGATACGTGAAGATAAAATCAGGGAGCGACGTAGCGTGTGTGCCAAGCCTTCGAGAAATACGTGTCAAATTAACTTCTTAAATGAATGTGTGAAATAAATACAGCTGGAAGCAGGACGTAGTTCACTTCTGTTTATCCAAGACGCCTGGTATGATTTCTTGCTGGGGTTTCTTCTGACTGGGAAGACGCGTTGCCCCGGGAGGCTTGGGAAGCCTCTGCAAAGGGCACCTGAAGCAGGAGCACATTTATTCTACCCTTTAAAAATGTCATCCCCATCCCAGCAGGACAGAGAGGAGCTTTGCATTTGCAGAGGGAAACTGTTACCCCTTGGCTCCAAAACCGATATGTGTCCAGTCTGGTACTGGTGGAACGTTACCTCCTCCGACTTTCTCTCTTGACACGGAGGTGACAGCACCATCCGTGAAAGAGCAGGAGACACGAGGCTCCGTGGCCAGGGGAGGACACGGAGCCTCCCACTCAAGGACGGGCACCGTCCACATTCCCCAAGCCCTCTGTGCGCAGCTCTGCATAAGTCAGCATGGGGGGCCGGCCAGGGGACCACAGCCCGGGTGGGATAAACAGCAGACAGGTCTGGTCTCCCAGCTCTGACAGTCCCGGACGAAGCTGTGCGGGGCGGGGTGGGCCCTCCCGCGGCCTCTCTCCTGGGCCGTGGACACATCTCCCCGCTGTCCTCACACGGCCTTTCCCCAGCCAGGCCCCCGGGCGTCTCCCACTCTTCTTGCAAGGACCTTCCTTAGCTCCTTGGAGGCCCTGTCTCCAGATACAGGCACATGGGGGTCAGGGCGTCAACGAATGGATTTGGGGGTCACAATTCAGTCTATAACACCTTCCAAAACTGCAAGGCCAGAGTTCATCCCTGATTCCCACCCAGACTGAAGCCTGGAACACAGAGGCCTTCTGGCTAAGAGCTACCTCCTTTGAATCATGGTGGGAAAGGGAGAGTTCTCAAGAGCTGGCATGATCGGGTGAGGCATCCCCAGCCAGGGACACTTGGGCTACCAGTGGTGACTCAGGGCAGTGAGCTGGTGCTGGCCTCACCCAGGCAGGGGCTGGCATGATCGGGTGAGGCATCTCCTGCCAGGGACACTTGGGCTACCAGTGGTGGCAATGCTGGGGCAGTGGGTGCTGGCCTTGCCATCGCTCTGCTCCATGGCGTGAGACCAAGGTGGGTGTTCGGGAACAGGCCCACCCCCAGCAGCCTCGGACCCTCCTTTGAGGCCTATCTGGCGTGTCACCATCGGCTCAGAAGGGCCTGGAGAATCTCGGGCAGCTTCTCTTCCAGGCGGCTTGGGGCATGTGCTGGTCACTATCGGCACACTGGGGATTCAGCTCCCACCCAGTGTCACAGGGACCCCTTTACTGAGAAGGTGCTCAGCCACTGCCTGGCAGGAGAACGGGGACCACAGGCCCAGCTGCTCCCACGTTTGCTGTGCGTCTCCCACAAACAGCACCGAGTCACTAAGGAAGGCACGTGCCCTGAGGAGATTAGAATCCAGCCAGGAGGTGAATCATGTTCTGTCATTTAATGCGTTTTGATGCTATTCAATCCCTTCATATTTTTTTTTTTTTGACAGAGTCTTGCTCTGTCACCCAGGCTGGAGAGCAGTGGCACGACCTTGGCTCACTGCAACTTCCACCTCCTGGTTCAAGCGATTCTCCTGCCTCAGCCTCTCGAGTACGTGGGACTATGGGCATGTGCAACCATGCCCAGCTAATTTCTGGTGTTTAGTAAAGATGGGGTTTCACCGTGTTAGCCAGGATGGTCTCAATCTCCTGACCTCATGATCTGCCTGCCTCAGCCTCCCAAAGTGCTGGGATTACAGACAGGAGCCACCGCACCCGGCCAATCCCTTCATGTTTTTAACAGCACTTTTTAAAGTAGACTTACTTCCATTTATTTTGGCCCCAGCTGCCTTTTTGAGAAAGCTCACTTAGTTTCAGGCAACCTAATCATTTCCGGGGGCAGCTTCAAATCTTCATTTTCTAAAGCAGCTCAGTGTCGTCTGCATCCCGGGGCCTCTGCAATCAGCTGAGTGTGGATGCAGGTAAGATGCAGGCCACCAGTCAGGTGCGCCCGGGCCGTGCTCTGATGCCCTGAGCTCTGCATGGACAGCACACAGTCAGAGCTGGCTGCACCGCTGCGTCCACAGGCACAGTCCGTGGGGCTGCTTTACCGAAGGCACGCATCAGTTTAGTCCAAAACAACACATTTGATGGATTTTCCCACCACATTCAGGCAAGGGGCGCTTGAGCGGTCTATTTGGTCACAATGGCCGGGGTGGCCGTGCGCGTGAACACGGAGCTTAGCCAGCCGAGTCGCGGGAGCAATATGGGACTGCGGCCTCGAGAGCCTGTTCAGCCGCACACGCGGCGCTCCCAGCAGGTCTTGGAGGCAGGTCTGCCAAGCCAGGTGCTCTCCGGTGCCAGCGCACCACTGACCATCCCATGGCGGCCGGCATCACAGCCACACTTCTTCTGGGGAGAGGGGACTCCTGCCTCGAGGCCGTAGCCGCTGCTATTTAATAATCTTGAAGTGTGTGTGCGCGTGTCCTCCACCGCAACCTGCCTCCCATGCCAGCCTCCGTGTCGGGAAACGCAGGCGCGTGGCCAAGCGTGAGGCCCGGCGTGGGTTTGCCTCTGGCTGGCTGCACTGCTGGTCCCAGGTTCATCCGTAGACACGGGTGGGATTGAATGTGGGGTCCCCAGGGCCTTACAGTCCCAGGTTATCATAGCAGTTTTGTGTGGTCACTTTGAAGCCGAATGAAAATGGCCGGACTTTCCAGATGTAAGCATGGCCTTGTAACGCTTCAGCAAGGTGGGAGCAGACTTCAGAACAGTGTTTATTCGGGAGTCTTGGCTGAATCACCATTTAGTCACCGGGATGTTTCTAAAATATTTGTTCATCTCTGGGGCTAGAAGATGTTGAAATTGCTTCTTTGCCTTCCCTTTTCCATTATTACAAATCCAAAGAGCTGAAATTTACTATAAAGGTAGATTCATCCTGTTCCAGCATGCTTGCTCCTGCAGTTGTGTATAAATCTTGTTTTAAAACCTGAATTGGGATTTCCTGGAGCAAACACTGACGGTGCCTTCCCTGGAATTGCGTGATCGTGCTGGGTGCGGGAGCAGTCCCTGTCCCTGGGGGGGCCCCGTGAGCTCCTGTGTCTGTTCCTTCCTCGGGCTCTGTGCTGAGCGTCGGCTGCATGCAGACAGGGTTCTGGTGGACGCACAGCTCCCGCTGTGAGCAGGCAGTAGTCACCCGATGCAGCCAGGCTGTGACAGAGCTTCCGCCGCTGCAGACACTCAGGAAGGCGCCTCGATTACCTTCCCAGGAACTCAGGGTGGGCCTGGCAGAGCAGCTGATGTGCGGGAAGGTCTTGCATGCTAAGAAGTGATTTGACACTGCACGAGTTTGGTAGGAGCTTCTCAGTGGGGGCAGCGCAGAGGTGAAGTCATCAGTGCATCAGTGAGCCTGCTGTCCTAAGGCTGCTGGGACCCACAGGGGGCTATGTGAATGAGACACGGCCCCTCATCTAGGGCCGTGGGCTCAGGAGACCATGTGCAGCACCTCTGTTTTCTCCTCAGAGCAGGACATGAGCTCACCTGCCACAAAAGAGGGGGTTGGCATTCGGAGGGGAGCTGGGGAGAAGGGGAGTCCTAGTGCAGTCCCTACGAGTTATGAGAGGGAGGACGCGCGGAAGAGCTGCCGGGCCCCGGCAGGAGCCACGCCGCAGTCAGAGCCCTCATGCTGTGGCTTTGCGCCTCTCTGCCACGCACCCAGGCCAGAGCAGCCCAGGGTCCGCAGAGCAGTTCTGTGGTGAGGAATGGTTGGGGGGTCGGCTCTGTCCCCCAGGTGGGCCGAGCGCTGCTTTAAAGACCCTGCTGCCGTCACGATCACCTCCTCACTGCACCGTGTACAACTCCACGCAGTCACACCCTTCATCATGACGCGATCTCCTGCATTTAAGACAGGCTGAAGTATTTTCAGTAACGGGGTTTTGGCGGATGGAGGGAGAATGGCCAGCCTTTGTCTTCAGTTATGCTGCACAGGAGGGCGACCGCTGTCAGCTGGACACTGCCTCTCCCCAGCGTGCGGCCTCTTGCCCAGGAACCCCAGAAAGGCGGCTCGGGGGCCGAAGCTGCTTTCCAATGCCTGCCTCAGTGTGGGCGTCCCTCCTCATTTTCCTAGAATAGGAAGGACAGTCACCACATTTCAAGAAAGTTCCAGGAAGTTTACTTGGTGTAGCTTAGAAGACGGGCCTTAAAACCAGACGCAATGAAAAAGCAAGTCTGATTCCAGGACTCGCTGTCCTGTGGCAGGGACGTGGCTTCACCCCGAGTGCCCAGGTGGAGGCGGGGGTGGTGGCCTGAGTGGGACTCGGGTGCCATCCCCAGGGATCTCAGAACCCAGAATTACCAGGCTCTGTCCCGACTTGGTTACAATTTTATGTGAATGCGGCTTTTACCCCACGATGGGGCCATATCGTTATAGTATAAAAATCATTTTCCTTAAATCTTCCAATAAAAGCCACGCTCAAGTGCGACGGGCTGTGTCTGTCTGTGGCTTCTGCTCCGCACGGGAGCCGAGTAGGGGTCTGGGACCTGGCGGCCTCCAGCCCTCCAGAACCCAGGGCCCCCCCGATCCCACAGACTCTAACCGCTATGCTTGGGACGGCACACGGCTTCCCACCTGCCTCCCAAAACAAATCTGGGCCAAGTGGATGGGAGTTTTAAATTCATTCCTTTATTAAATACATAAAGATTCGAAGATGGGCAGATGCATAAAATAAAATTCTCTATAGTGTATTTCATGGGGCTTCTGCCCAGAAAAAAAGATCAGTGCCTCAAAGTCATTATCAGCTTTTGCGTCTCTTCTGGTTCCCTTCCCGTCTATTTCAAAGGCCTGGTATTCGCCCAGATCCCCACTGTCTTTGTCCAGACAACGACCGACCTCTGTGTGAGCGGACCACACGCGCCAAATGCCCCTTGCCTGGGACGGCGCCGTCTCCGGCCGGGCTGCTTCCTCCTCCTCGGGATGTTTGCGGCAAGAGCCGATGAAGCGGTTCTGCTCCCCGGCCCGGGGAAAGGCTCCTCCATGCCTGGGCTCCATGGGGCTCACGGGAGTCTCTTCTGGGGGATTTGAGGTTCTGGTCTGGGATTGGGAATTCATTCCTTTTTGTTCCAATTTCATTAACCTCATATAAGAAGCAGGTGAAAGCAATTTATGCAAATCCTTTTTTCAATAGTCTAAGACATTTTACCTTTTGATAATAGCAGCCAGGCAGACGAAGGAGCTGCAGACAAGCAGGTTTTGAGGCCCCAATTTAAAATCGGAGCTCCCTTTCCCCACCTCTTCAAAAGGCTTTCTGTGGATAAGATAAGAGTGTAATCCCTTAGTCCGGTACAAATGTTTTAAGACTTTGTATTTCTAAAATCCAATTTGAGTTATCCTTGAACTTTAAAGCTGTTTCATCCACTGAACCAAGGGCCCTGGGATGCAGACGAGTGTGGCCCAGCCCCTCGCCCACCCAGCCCCCAGGGACGCCAGGAGCCTTGTCGTGGGCAGGAGGCACCTACGCAAATGCTATGGGTTTGTCCTTTCTCAAAAAGATCTTCATGAGCCTTCTTCCCCCAGACCGAGAGGCTTGAGGGGCAGCGGCAGCCCTGGCTACCGTCCGCATGGGGCTGAGGGGGCCATCAGGGGCTGCACAAGACACTATTGCAGGGACCACAGTGAGGAGACTGCTCGGCCCCAAGTCGGCCCCGTCTGTTTTCTCCTGGCCCCGTGGGGCCCGGGCACCCCAGGCCTCCGGGCTGCATGTGTCTGCCCGGCTGAGCTGACCTCCCTGCCAGACCCTTATTGGGCACCCACTGGGCACCAGGTGGACCTCAGGAGCCCCTGTGTGCCTCCAGGTGTAGACAGGCGAGGCAGGGCCACAGGCGTCTGTGGGGTAGAAGCTGGGGGGCTCAGTTGGGTGGAGGCTCTGAGTGTGGAAGGAGGGAGGGTGGGCTCCTGGGCGTGGGGCAGCCGGAGACACAGCAGCGCAGGCCCCACAGCTGCGGCCCCTTCAGGCAAGGCCATCAGCGGAGCTGGTAGGGGGGCTGGGCTCCATCACTGCTCACAGCTCACGCCTCCCATTTTCCGTGGCATTTCTGGTCCTCTCCAGCCTTTTTCTCAGTAATACAGAACTTCATAGTTACGTAGATGACACAAAACGTAAATTGTAACCTCCTAACCCTTTTTAGGTAGACACCTCCGTCGCATTGAGTGCAAGCATCTCCACCACCCATTTCCGGAGCCTTCTCATCTTCCAAACCAAAACTCTGTCCCAGTCAGCACTGAGCCCTGTCCCTTCCCCCGCCCCCCACCTGCTGTCCTCTCGGTCTCTGAGTTTGGTGACTCCAGGGACCTCACAGCAGTGGAAGTGCACAGTCCGTGTCCTCTGGTGACCGGCTGACTTCACCGGGCTCAGTGTCCTCAGGGCTCACCTGCCCCATGCCGTGTGTTGGTACCCCCTCCTCTTAGGGCCTGATGACATCCTCATGTGGACGGACCACGTTTCGCTCACCCGTCTGTCCTTCCACGGACACTGGCATTGTTCCACCCTTTGCCTGCTGCCACAAAGCTGCTGTGATCATGGGCATGCAAGTATCTCTTCAAGAGCCTGCTTTCAATTCTTTTCCATGGACACCCTGGCGTGGGGCTGCCAGCTCCTGTGGGCGTTCCGTTTCTAAGTCTGTGAGGACCCCGCCCCGTTCTCCCGAGCTGCTGCAGCGGTGCACAAGTGTTCCGGCCTCTCTGCCTCTCACCAGCGCTTCTTATTTTCATTTTAGTCATTTGCGTGCGTGAGGTGGAATCACACTGAGGTTTTGCTTTGCCTTTCCCCAATGACCGGTGATGTGAGCACCTCCACCTGTACCCAGGTCATTTGCGTGTCTTCTTTGGAGAAACGTGTGTTCAAGTCCTTTGTCCCTTCTGAACGAGGTGGTTCTCCATCCTCATTGTTGTTGAGCTAAGGAAGTTTCTTACATGTTCTGGATATTGATCCCCCACTGGAATTCGATTTGCAAATACCTCCCCGCCTCATGTGGGTCTCTTCACTCTCTGGACAGTGCGCTTCGATGCACAAACGTTTGCTAGTTTGATCAAACCCAATTATCTGTTTTCTTTGGTGCCTGTTATTGGTGTTATATCCAGGAAATGGTGGCCAAATTCAATGTCATCAAGGTCTTTCCCTGTGTTTTATAGTTTCAGGTCTCACATTTAGGTCTGAGTTCATGTATGTTCTGGCCAAGTGTGTGCCCAGCCACTCTGCTATTCACCATGAGTCAGTGTACACTCCAGTGGGAGCCGAGGATCTGGCTGCACCCCTCCACGTGTGGACATCCAGTTGTCCTGGGAGGCGAGGGTCTGGCTGCACCCCTCCACGTGTGGACATCCAGTTTTCCTGGGAGGTGAGGGTCTGGCTGCGCCCCTCCACATGTGGAGATCCAATTTTTCCAGAACCATGTGTTACGGAAACCATCTTTTCCCCCAGAGGTTTTTAAAAAGTCACTTTACTTTTGTTTAGTATGGGAAAAAGCAGGGTGTTTTTAAGTACAAGAGAATTTCATTTCAGATCGGTACATTTTTTTAAGGTTATAAATGTATTTAATATTATCTTTAAAATAGTGATAATATATCAAGTCAAATACTGACTCTGTTCCACTTAACATGTAATGCATACCTTTTAATTTATTTTAAATTATGTAAGAAGCAGCATGATTCATGAAAAGAAGACTGAACAATAACACACAGATGGTCCCCACCTCAGGCTGGCTGGACTTAACGATTTCTGACTTGATGATGGTGTGAAGATGAGATGTGTTGAGTAGAAACCGCACTTTGAGTGCCCATCCGTGATTCTCTTTCAGTGCCGTCGTCAATAAATGGCATGATACATTCAACACTTTATCATAAACAGGCTTTGTGGGAGATGGTTTGTTCTGAGCATGCATAAGGCAGGCTGGCTGGGCAGCGATGCCCAGCAGGTTACGTCCATTCGATAGCTCTCTAACTTAGGACATTTCCACCTGCACTGGGTGCTTTAGGATGTAACCCCATCTACACTGAGGAACCTCCAGAGTGTACTTAGTCTGAGAGCTGAATACATATTAAAATGTACGTTAAATTTAACCAGAAATTGGCTCCAATAACAGACAAACAATGCTTTCAATGACCTGATGGCTAATATTATTACCTGTTTGATTATAGAAGTTTTATTTTCACAATTCGTCTGTTTTATTTGTGAATTACAAGAGAAAATGAAGAGTTTCAGGCTGCTATTTGTAAGCAAGCTTCTGCAAATAAATGTGTTTTGGGCTGGGGGTAGCCTAAATTCCACCTGCCTCAGCATGGTTCAGACAGGGATAGCCTAAATTCCACATACCCCAGCGCGTTTCAAGTGGGAGTAGCCTAAATTCATGCACACCACCATGCTTCAGACAGGGATAGTCTAAATTCCAGGTAAATGAACACATTTCAGGTGGAGGGGCCTAAATTCCACATAAACTAAAAGCAAATTTGGATAGATTCATTCCCAAACGTTCTGTCCTGAGTGCTGTATGCAGTATGGAAGTCTTCTTGGTGTGCTGCATGGGAGCTGGGATTGGATGGAGCTGGGATTGGATGGAGCTGGGACTGGATGGAGCTGGGA
>NW_016107335.1:1504752-1516203 GCF_001604975.1 Cebus imitator
GGATGGAGCTGGGATTGGATGGATGGGATTGGATGGATGGGATTGGATGGAAGTGGAATCAGTTGCTCTGGGCAGCATGGCTTCATTGCTGGCTTACTGTGTCTCAGACTGGTCAGGGCCTGTGTTCCTTCCACAGCTTGCCTTTCATAGGATGCCACCTGAGCACGGATTTAACTGCACATCCTGAGTAGGAAGGCCTCAAGTTTAACATCTGCAGTGTGGACCTTCCACAGTGGCTGGCGGGTCACTTGGGTGGGAAGACAGCATCTCCGGGGATGAGGATGGGTCGGTAGATGGCTGAGGAGCATGAGGTGGGGAAGGCCTGGGCTGTGGTAAAGAAAGGAGAGGAGGGGGGAAGTGTATGGGAGCACAGCCGGCGGGTGCAGTGACACGCTGTGCGGGCAGCGGGGCACAGGGCTGAGAGCCACAGCACAGAGCTGGTTTGGGACTGGAGTAGGAGCTGGTTCAGGGAGAAGCTGTGAGCTCAGTGTGAGACAGGTGACCTGCCGGGGACAGGCCGGGGGACACCAGGGGAGGTATTCAGCCAGAGCTGTGACAGGAGAGCCTGCAGCTCAGGCCAGGCCAGACCAGAGCTGTCCCTGTGGACATTCTGGCACCAGAGCATGGGGGCAGAGGCCAGGAGAGGCGTCATGGCAACGGGGCAGTCCATCAGGGCCCGCATTCTCTGTTCACCAAGGAACAACTCTGCCAACCTCAGACCTGGCCTTCTCAGCTTGACTGTGAGTGCCTCTTTGAAAGAGGGTTTCTGAATGTGGCTTAATTCGGTTTTGTGCTTCCAACAAATCTTCTCTCATTAAAAACAGCCAGGAGACTGTCTGCATTGGTGAGAGTCTGGGTTCCTGGGAAATGGTAACGAAACTCTCTGCAGTATAGCCAGGGACGTGAAATGCATCACCCTGGCCTGCTGGTGGTTGGCTAGTTGATTCAGTGACCTACCAGGTGCCAGGGACAGGGGTGGCCTCAGGTGACACAGCCTGGCCCCACCGCCATGTATGCACCTGCATCGAACCCACAAAGCAGAGCCCTCCCTGTGCCGCCTCCCCCACCCCCACCCTCTCCCCTGCCTCTTTGGAAGACAGACCTGTGCCCAGCTGCCCTCTGCTCCTCTCCAGGCTGCTCTCCCGGGTGTGTGGTGGCTGGCACTGCTGTCTCACCTCCTCAGCCCTGCACCACCCACCCCCCGCCCCGGCTGCACCTGGATGCTCCTGTAGCCAGCACCCTGCCAAGGAACTGAGGGCTGCCCAGACCCGTGCTCCGGCCTCACAGGAGTTGCTTCTGGCGTCAGGTCCACACATTTCAGTGCAAGTGCAGAGTCCCCGGGATCTGGGCCAAGCTGCCACTCCAGCTTCATCTTCACTCACTGCCCATCTGCTCCACCCACAGGAGCCACACGCCTTCCGTACTGCACCAACACAGGCGCTGGGTCCCAGGTTCTGCCCTGTCAGCCCCTGCGCCGCCGCCCTGCCTCCGGCCCTGGCTCCAGCAGACCTGACATCAGGACCCCCCTCACAGGCCATGTCTTTCGTCAGGCCTCCCCTCCCCGATGGGATCACTCCCTTCCCGGTGCCAGGCTGTGGCCAGCATTCATGAGCACCCAAAATATGCCAGGCAGCATATGAGGCACGTGGTACACGGGGTCTCACTCATCCTCCCACCAGCCATGAAGCAGATGCCACAAGCCTCCTAGCAGGTGGGAGAGCCAGGGCGTGGGGAGCTGAGGTCACAGACGAGTGAGGGTGGGAGCCAGGGGCTCACTGTGACCTCACGATGGCGACCAAATGCCGCCAGATACAGACAATGTTTCTTGGTTGGTGGCTGTTCTGGGGAACGGGGGGGGGCGAGACTGAAGCGCTTTTGAATCTCAAGCACCATGTGTGAGGCCGCACACAGCACGCAGTACTTGGGAAAAGTCTGTTAAATGAAGTATTCTCACCTGAAGCCACATATCCCTTATCAATCTCTGAGCCTCTAGAAGGAAGGAGGTGTAGAACACTCTGTCACAGGTGAATAAAATGGAAGTGTCTGTGAAGCCACCATCCTCCAGCAGAGCTGCAGGGCCATGGGCATGGGAGCAGGAGCGCAGGAGGGGCCCTGAGCAGAAACCCGGCTCTCCAGGGCAGGCAGGTCCTCCCTGCCTCTCCCCAAACATCGCGAGGACACTGTAGGGCCGCTGCAGTGTGGAGACACACGCCCTCGCCGTCAGCCACCCTCCTCCCACGCGGCAAGCTCGGGCGCACCCAGTGTGGAGGAGAGCCGCGAGCGAGTGGACCCCACGTGGGGCGTTGGTGAGCCTAACCTAACTCATCGTCACACAGACACCTGCTCTGGCTCCAGCTGGTGGATGCTTGGCATGGCCGACGGTCGGGAGGCCACATGGCTGCGCACGTCTAAAGCTCTTGACATGTGGGGATGCTTCAGCACGGACATGCGCCCCCTAAGACTTTATCCCAAGGACACAATTATTTGAGATGTTTGAAGAATGAAGGGCAGGGGTGTTCCTTACAACATTGCTCGGGACACAAACGCTCACACGAAGGCATGTGGGCAGGAGCCTTTCCGACAAGGGAAGCCCCATGCAGAAGAGGGCCTGCCTGACATGTCTGAAGAAGCCAAGCCCCCCAGTGGACACAGCACCTAGAGAAACGCTCTTGGGCCCACACAGTGCCCATCGTGTGCGCTCTGCAGGAATTATCTGGGGCGGTGAACAGCTATTTCTTTCTATCCCTTTATATTTTTCTAAGACTTCCTTTTGCCCCGAAGTCTTCTGTTTTATATCTGCACCTAAAATAGGCCGGAACACACAAGCCATGCTGCACCCTGAGCGGCCATGACAGTCGCCTCTGTGGACCCATGTGCCATCCCGCTGACCTGACCCTCCCCAAGCCCCCAGACCTTCCCAGCGTGGGGCCTCTGTCAGAGTAATGAGAACTTTCCTCGACCTGCAAGGGGCTTTCACCTTGTGGCACTTAAGAAACACTTCTGCATCGCATGTTTTAGGGGAGCCAGAGCCAGTCCCCAGGCCCAGGGCTCAGCTGTCCCAAAAGGACTCAGCCCTGCAGCAGGAGTTTGTGGGGTTCTTCCCGTTTCCCCCTCTTTCTGTAATTTCTGTTATACAGAGTGAGGCACGTTCACCATTGGCCGTCATCCTTGAAGGAGATTCTCGCCACAAGCACCTGATGGAGATGAGGGCACCTGCTCCTGGTGTGGGAAGAAGGACCTCACGGAAGCCACGTGATTCACGTGATTCCCCAGGTCCCCGCGTGCACATGTGATCCTGGTGTGGGAAGAGGGAGCTCATGGAAGCCACGTGATTCACGTGACTCCCCAGGTCCCCATGTGCACACCTGTGTGTTGGTGCAGCCGGGGCTGAAGTGTCCTTGGCTCAGGCCTCCTACATGGGGAAGCAGGGCCGGCCCCTGGACCACCCGGCTGTGCAGCAGCGACTCGCCCTTGACCCATGTAAGCAACAAGGCTGCTCGCTCCGTGGGCCACAGGCGCCCAGACATAGAGCAGGAGCCCAGGGATGCCGTCAGCAACATACACCGTACCCAGCCAGCCTCACCTCTACCCAGATCATCCACGCACATTTCCGGGGTGAGAGAGCGGTTTCCAACACTCATACAACACCTAACTCATCATCACAGCAGGCAGCAACAAAGTTAGAAAGAGAATGGAGGAAAGTACGTGAACACTACGCGTGCAGTGGAGACACGGCACAGCCTCAGCCAGCCACGGCTCCACCAGCACCTGACATGAGTTTTACAGGATGAGCCACACACGGGCCTGCCATGCGAAGCACAGATCACCCTGTGCTGGGCGCCACCGGCCTCCTGAGTCACCGCACAGGGCAGGGTCTGAATCCCATGACAGTGCCTCCTCCCGGCAGACACCGAGCAGGGCACACAGCATGGACGTGGACAGCCCCCAGCTGCGGTTCCACCAGCTTCCACCAGACACATCCCCCATGGCTCTGTGGAGAGTCCTCCAGCAGGGCACAAGCAGGCCTCTCAGAAGGTGGCATGTCGGGACACCAGGAGGGTGGTAGGAGAGGGCATTCACAACATCCCACAGGCTGGGCAGGCCACTGCTGCATTCCAGAGACGTGTGTCATCTGTAGTCCAGCGACCTCTGGCCGAGAATTTGGGGGGTCAGAGGCTTGCACATCATTTAGGGGCCAGAAAATATTTTTCCATCTGTCCGTGCTGAGGGCAGTAGCAGCTCAGTGACAAGCCGCCCCAGGTGAGAGCTGCACAGCCCTCTTCCTGCACCCCGGGCATCTGCCTGGGGAGGCTCAGGCTGCTGCAGCAAAGGGAGAGAGGAAGTGGGAAGCCACACTCTGGCGCCGAAAGATACAGGAACACGTGTCACCTCTGCTCACATTCAGTATCCAAAGCAGGCCACACGGTCACCAGATCCACCATGCCCCCCCGAGCAGAGCCACAGCGCGTGGCCAGCCCCACTTACGGCTGGCCACACACCCACGGGTAGCAAGAAGAATCTAAAATGCACAGCATGAGAGGGACAGGCCCAGAGCGACCCAGAAAACTCAGCAACAGTCACGGGTTCAAGTCAAGGCCCCTCTCTGCTTTGTTAGTGGGATCAGGGTTCGGGAAGAAGCTGGTGTCAGAAACCGCAGGTGAGTCCCCGCCTGCCGCTCACAGGTCGCTGGGCCTCCTCTGCTTCTTTGAACTCGCCTTCTTATCTGTGACGTGGCCCCGGGAGGCAAGGCTGCCACCCAGGACAGGGCCCAGACACCACCCTGGCCACATGGAGACCCCGGGGTAGAGCTGGGCAGGAGGGATGGTGTCCGGGCACCTGGAGGTCGTCCTGTGCGAGCCCACGGCATTCTTCAGGTCAGCATTCTCCAAAACACACGCTCACCACTGAGGGGCAAACTGGGCTCTGCCCGTAGAAATTGCACACTAGACTTCCTCTTCTTGGCCAAAGCTGCATGGATGCTCTGAGGAAACAGCCGATGGCGTTTCCCTCCTCCCGGGGCCGCGTTCGCCCTTCCCGTTTCTCCTGTAGGCTTTTCAAGCAGGGAAACTTCTCAAAACGCAGAACAAGAGGCCTGAAGTTTAGCTCACTGAACAAGCCATTTTCTTTAGGAATTTCAACACGATTCATCCTGAGGATTTTGGGTGACTTACTGTGGATTTTCAGCTGGCTCCAATATAGGAATGCATTTTAGAATTACTCAACAAGAGACGTGTCCAGGAGAGATGTTTTTTTCCCGCCTGTGTGAGCTTCCTAGGCCCTCTGTTACTAAGTGCCACCAAGAGAGTTGCCTTAATGCAGCAGAAACGTTCTGCCCACGGTCCTGGAGGCAAGAGGCCCACAACGAAGGAGTCGGCAGCACCACACTCCCTCTGAAACCCATGTCAGAAGCTTCCGGTGCCTTCCGGCCTCTGGGGCCGCTGGCAACCACTTACAGCTGCCCCACCCTAATCTCGGCTCTGTCATCTCATGAGGCGTGACAGGGAACCACGTGTGTCCACAAGACATCTTCTACAGGGACATGGCTCCTCGGACTGGGCCCACCCTACACCGGTGAGATCTGCAGCAGCCCTGCTTCCAAACGTGGCCACATTCTAAGGTGCCGGGCAGGACGTCAGCACGTCTTTCTCTGGAGGGGACACAGTGCATCCCGTGGCCCTACCTCAGGGCGCTGCCCACCTCTGCAGGAGGAGAGCAGTCACTGCCGTGCTGATGTTTGGGGCTGATGCCAGATGGGGCGAGGGCAGCTGCCAACTGAACCTAAGGAGGCTCAGTTCTCTGATAAACCCGGAAGGGTCCACAGCCTGTCCCGCTGACCCTGCGCTGTCTGGATGGGCCCCGGGGTGCCGTGCAGCTGAGAGGAAACTTCCTGCGAATGAATATCTGACCCCCCAGCCAAAAGTGTTATCCTTTCCTCTAAATTCCAAAGGAGTGTTATCTCTGAGAGCATTTATCACATTTTCCAGTTGATGGGAGTCATTTTTGTTGGTGGCGGTCTTACCCGTGGGTGACAAGAGTCTGAGAAACAGGAGCCGTGTCTTATTTCCCTGATGACCCCACAGCAGTGACTGTTATAATGCCTCAGACCCAAGGACTCAGCATCTATCTGATGACTAGACAGAAATTAACGAACGTGCTGCCTTCCTGGTAATGCATGTAATGTCTCTCTTGGTCCACTTAAGACTAAATTAACCGGACCTTTGAGGAGTGAAGGAAGAAAGTGGGAACTGCAGAAGGCGAGAGACTGCAGAGTTGTCTTTAGTGAGGGGTCTGGGGAGCTCGCTCAGCCTCGTCCTGCTGGCCGGACCCACTCCTCTGGCGTACAGAGCTCCCTGGGGGTGGGGGGGCTGCTGATGGGCTGGCCCTGCTCTCCGGGGGGATGCTCATGCCTTCAACTTCACTGGTTGTGATTCTTTCCGCCTTCATGTTGGCTGGAGCTCCCAGATGCTGAGGACCGGACGGCAGGCAGGAAGTTCTCAGCGTTCCCAGGGCCAAGGCGGAGCCACACGTACACAGAAGGGCCGCAGGTGCCTTTCTCTGGAGTCCACGACTGCCACACAGGGCGCAGGGCCAGCCTGGGCGAATTTTCAAAGGACCCTCTCGGGAGAGGCAGCAATCAGAGGTGTGCGTTTGCCTGCAGGCCTGAGCAGGTGTTGGAGGGCAGGGGACGTGCGTGGGGAACACACAGAGACCCCCTTCTGGAGCTCTGAGACGCCTGCAAGATGGGGGGGTCCAGAGAACGGCTGCCCACAAAACAGGGCAGTGTGTGGGGATGGGGGGGGATGGCAGCCCACGGCAGCTCTCACCTGCAGGAGGCAGAGAAGCCAGAGTCACAAGGTGGGTTTGGGGGGTCTGAGGGCCCCAGAGGTCGCACATCAGAATAACCGATCGCAGCAGCTGAGAAACCAGGAGTGGCTGCGGTGTCACCGCAAACGCCTGGCACGTGCTGAGGCTAATCCGGGGCCGAGGGGCAAGCCTGGAGCCAGGCGGGCGCTGCAGGGTGGGGAGGAGGAAGGCCTTCTCCAGACACACCCTGTGAAGCCCCGGGAGGATCAGACTGCGCCTCCAGCCTGGCCTGCGCTGGCCCCTTCCTGTGAGCACCAGGAAAGCCTACGCTTGCTCAGGGCGTTCATGTGTGCCTAGTTTTATTTCCTTCACATGAAAGCAGAGAACATGAACTATTTTAAAAATAGACTCTCTTTCTACAAGTGATTATTTGCAGAATTAGCTGATAGTTCAAAAACTCTAAATTCACTGGCCACGTTCATTCAAATTATTCTGATCTTATCGTCTTTCCCAAATCCCACATTTATTACGGCTGCATTTATTCCTGGTTGTCCCCTCCCTCCTCTATATAATGGTTTAGGAGAGATTACAAAAGGCAATTTATAAGAGGTTAAAGAAGAGGCCCCACCACACACAGAAAAATGAAGCACGCCCTCCCCAGCGTGGAGACGTGGCTTTCTGGGGAATGTGGCCAAGGGCCATGGCCGGCTGCATAGAAATAGATGAAATGGCTGTGCACGTTTCAGTCACTAAGAGAAACAGCAAGAAACAGCTTCATATAAACATCCAAAAGGTATGCGGTGGAGGAGCAATTAATGGTCTTGGGTGGTGAAGAGTCCAGCTGCTTTGGCCATGACAAGTGTCTCTCTTTGCTCTTAAGGCTTCCGAGCAGGTGTAACAGGGAGTGGGGAGCAGATGCTGGCCCCGCAAGTAGGGACGTGGCCGCTGCACAGCCCGGCCACCCCAGGCTGTGGTCCCACAGCAAGGAGCAGCCAGTGCCCACATCTGGTGAGGAGGCTGGGCCAGCCACTGCCCGGCCTGAGGGGAGGCATGGGCCTGTGTCCGCGTGAGGTGACACGGGGGAGTGAGGTCCACGAAGAAGTCCGAGCGCTGTTGGCACAAGCTCTTTCTCCACAGCTCAGCTGAGCCACGTTACCTACTGGGGGGGGCGCCGGCTTCCACGTTTGAGCACAGGCCATCGGGCCGTTGCCCAGGCTTGCATTTGTCCCGTCACTGGGTCGCTGACGTGCCTCTTGCCTCTGTGCACTGAGTTCAGGACTGTGAATAAGTGATGCTGACTGAAGCAATCAGACGTGCTTTTAGAGATGCACGTTCTCAGTCTCGTGGGTGGATTTTGGTGATGCTGTGAACGATCATCTTCATGTCTGTGAGTCCCGGTGCGGCCGGAGGTGGCAGCAGTGTTCCTGCAGTCTGTGTGGCCACGGTCCACCCAACAATGGCCACTTCTCACCTCGAGGACTCAGGTGTGTGACCTCCTCGCCACCCCCTTCTTCAGCTCAAGGTGATACCCACAGGGTCCCGCCACCCCCTCCCATCCCCGGCCTGTGGCTAAACCCGCAGAGACAGCCCGGGAGCCATCCCATGTCCCATGCCAGCTTCTCCAGGCTTTTTGTTCCCATCCCTAGTTTGGGGGCAGTGGCTGTCTCACATGGGCTTGGCGTGAAAACAGCTAAGTCAGCTCAGAGCATGGACCCCAGGGCTGGTGCAGCTGCCCCTCCAGGCCACCTGGTGCCCTGCTCCTTGCCTTCCACACTTTCCTGGGACACGGAGGCTGCCTGGAGTGCTGCCCTGGGTGTCTTTTTAGAGTGCACCTGCACCCTCAGCACGGGAGCCTGACTCCACCTCGACGGGCACTGCCGAAGAGCTCAGGGCTCCCCGAAAACACTGGTGCACTGGGGTGCACAGGCCTCCACGATGCTCTGCTTGGGCAGCAGAGCCCGCCGTTTTCTCTTGGCAATTCTGGCTCCAGGTGGATTTGCCCAAAGTCACAGGCCCCTGTTGCAGCAGGGGCCGGCCTGTTTCTGGAGTGGTTTAGATTTGGGATGATGGAGCTGTGATCAGCTTATGTCAGCGCAGGGCCTGGCAGCTTTAGCAGAAGGGTCATTCACGGACATCCAGCCAGCAGTCAACAGTGCTTAGAAAACAGCCCCCCGGAAGAGCGGTCACGCCAAGCAGAACCACAGGCCTCCCTCCTCTGTGAGCGCACAGTGGCCTTCCCATGCCCTTCATCCTCTCTCACTTGGCCCCCTGGTTTCCTCTTCACCCTCTATGGCAGCAGGAAGAGTGGCGTCCCAGAGTCCTTGCGACTGAGCTGGGGGGTTGCTGAGGGGTTTCCCGTGGCTGCCAGCCCATCTCCCGACATCCCCTGTGCCTCATTCATTCCCACCACCACCCAACTCCCACCTCTTCTCTCCCAAACTGCAGCAGGTGGGGGGGGGGGCTTTTCTCAAGAAAGTTCATTTTAAGCACCCATTTCACTCATTCAGAACGAAGGTGACACAGAAGCCACCAGATTCAAATACTCAGAAAGCGGGAGAAGCGTATTGGGCTCAGAGCTGCTCCCCAGGGAGATGCCTCAGAAAACGGCAGACAGAGAATCCGTTCAGGAGAAGGACTTCGGGCTGGGCACCGTTCCCCGGGGAGCTGGCCTCGGAAAGCGGGAGACCCAGAGTACCCCTGGAGAAGCACATGGAGCTCAGTGCCGCTCTGTTGGGAGCTGGCTTCAGAAAGCGGGAGACGGAGAATTGTTCAGGAGAAGCACATCGGGTTGGGCACTGTTCCTGGGGGAGCTGGCCTCGGAGAGCGGGAGGCCCAGAGTACATTCAGGAGAAGCGCATTGGGCTCAGATCCGTTCCCCGGGGAGCTGGCCTCGGAAAGCAGGGGATGGAGAGTCCGCTCAGGAGAAGCTCCCAGGGAGCTGGCTGCAGGGCTTTTGTACCACTTCTGTTAGTGAGTGCCAGGGTTCCTGCAAATACAGGTTTCTGGAGGGTTTGGAGTATTGATTTTCTGATGAAGAAACGAGGGTAAGATGTTACTCAATAACAATCAGAAATCACAGCTCCTAAACTCATAGGTTGTTCTACAGATCTTAAGCCTCCATTGTCACCCCTATAGTAGCTTGCCCTGGATAAAAGGGACGCACTCTCAATTTTGCCAAGCAGAGCAGCCAGGGAAGACGGAGGTCACAAGTGCAGCCCTGCAGAGGGCGAAAGGAAGGACCACTGAGACTGTCCTGGCCAGGGTCATGCGCCACCTGCAGCCAGTAGCTAGTCAGAGATGGTCAGTTTAACAGACTGCTGTACTGACCAGTAAACGAGTGCATCCGGCAACCATACACCGTGTCCCTCAAAGTCGATGACGCACACAGTTAATCATCGTTTCTTGTGCGTTGTAATTTTTCATAGCCTTCCGTCGTGACCTGTGAGACGCCTCTGCGGGGTTGACGCCAGGAGGCAGAGTGAGCTCGCCTAAGAATGTCATCCTCATGTTCATCACGAATAAGATGTGGAAGAAAATGCCTTTGTGGTTTCTTGACTCACACAGCTCAAAATGTGGAGTCTACCATTGATGTGCTTCTTTCTTTTAAGGCACAATCGCCAAATTGGGAGCTTGGAGCAGATACTGTATCTTAGTAGCCAGAGCTTTGCGGCTGCCATTGTGATTCTGCTCCTTCGTGAAGGGGAGCAAGGTGTGCTCTGCAGAGAGCAGCAGGTGCATGCCACGTGAGGGCTGGAAGGCACGGCCCACGAGAGCTGCCACGTGGGTCTCTCACCAGGTCTGCAGTTCCAGATCCAGCCAAGAGTGTCCGTAGCAAAGCTGGATCCCGCCACGGCTATCAGGAACGTCTGAAGGGTGGGCCGAGCTGAGAAAGACTCCGGAATAAGAGAGTCAGGGAAACATTCAGAAAGGGTTAGACACACTGAATGATCAGCAAGCACACAGATCTGGGAACCACAGATCTGTGTGCTTGCTGATGTCCCCGGTGATATCCAAGGCCGAATCAGTAGACAGGGAGGAGCTGGGCGTCACACCCTCTCCTCGCTAATGGGATTTCCTGTTGAGATGGAGGGGGTGACATCCTGAGTATAGATTTTAAAGATATATATATATATACACACACGCACATATATTATTGTGTTTTAGGTTTTGGGGTACATGGCAATGTGGTTTGCTGCCTTCCTCCCCATCACCTATATCTAGGATTTCTCGCCATGTTATCCCTCCCCAACTCCCCGCCCCCTGCTGTCCCTCCCTAGCTTCCCCCCACAGATCCCAGTGTGTGCTGCTTCCCTCCCTGTGTCCCTGTGTTCTCATTGTGCAACACCCACTATGAGTGAGAACATGCAGTGTTTGATTTTCTGTTCTTGTGTCAGTTTGCTGAGAATTATGGTTTCCAGTTTCATCCATGTCCCTACGAAGGACATGAACTCATCATTTTTGATGGCTGCATAGTATTCCACGGTGTATATGTTCTACATTTTCCCTGTCCAGTCTATCATCGATGGGCATTTGGGTTGGTTCCAGGTCTTTGCTATTGTAAACAGTGCTGCAATGAACATTTGTGTGCATGTGTCCTTATAACAGAATGATTTATAATCCTTTGGATATATACCCAGTAATGGGATT
>NW_016107335.1:1517627-1524987 GCF_001604975.1 Cebus imitator
ATTTGAATGCCCTTTATTTCTTTTTCTTGCCTGATTGCTCTGGCTAGAACTTCCAATACTACATTGAATAGGAGTGGTGAGAGAGGGCATCCTCGTCTAGTGCCAGATTTCAAAGGGAATGCTTCCAGTTTTTGCCCATTCAGTATGATATTGGCTGTGGGTTTGTCATAAATAGCTTTTATTATTTTGAGATACGTTCCATCAATAGCTAGCTTATTGAGGGTTTTTAGCATAAAGGGCTGTTGAATTTTGTTAAAGGCCTTCTCTGCATCTATTGAGATAATCACGTGGTTTTTGTCATTGGTTCTGTTTATGTGGTGAATTACATTTATAGACTTGCGTATGTTGAACCAGCCTTGCATCCCCGGCTTGAAGCCTACTTGATCACGGTGGATAAGCTTTTTGATGTGCTGTTGCAATTGGTTTGCCAGTATTTTATTGAAGATTTTTGCATGTGTGTTCATCATGGATATTGGCTTGAAGTTTTCTTTTCTTGTTGAGTCTCTGCCGGGTTTTAGTATCAGGATGATGTTGGTTCCATAAAATGATTTTGGAAGGGTTCCCTCTTTTTGGATAGTTTGGTATAGTTTCAGAAGGAGTTGTACCAGCTCCTCTTTGTATGTCTGGTAGAATTCGGCTGTGAACCCATCTGCACCTGGGCTTTTTTTTTGGTTGGCAGGCTATTAATTGCTGCCTCAAGTTCAGCCATTGTTATTGGTCTATTCAGGGTTTTGAATTCTTCCTGGTTTAGGCTTGGGAGGGTGCAAGTGTCCAGGAATTTATCCATTTCTTCCAGGTTTAGTGGTTTATGTGCATAGAGTTGTTTGTAGTAATCTCTGATGATGGTTTGTATTTCTGTGGAATCTGTGGTGATATCCCCTTTATCGTTTTTTATTGCATCTATGTGATTCTTCTCTCTTTTCTTTTTTATTAATCTGGCTTGTGGTCTATTATGTTGATCTTTTCAAAAAACCAGCTCCTGGATTTATTGATTTTTTTAAAGGGTTTTTTGTGTCTCTCTCTCCTTCAGTTCTGCTCTGATCTTAGTTATTTCTTGTCTTCTGCTAGGTTTTGAGTTTTTTTGATCTTGCTCCTCTAGCTCTTTCAATTTTGACGATAGGGTGTTGATTTTAGATCTTTCCTTCTCATGTGGGCATTTATTGCTATATATTTTCCTCTAGACACTGCTTTAAAAAATTTTTTTACAAAATCTCCAAAAGAAAAGATAGAGACTTGGAATGATCATGCCATTAGATGAATTCTACCTAACTGCGCTATTCTTACAGGCCACTAATTAAATAATTACTTAATGAGGAAAACATAGATCAAGCACAAAGCGGCGATTCTAGGAACATGCCATGGGGCGATTCCTCAGTTCTGTCCTGGAATTAAAGATGCGTCATTGGGTTGAGTAGATGGATGGTGTGGTGCAAGGAGTGGGGAGGGAGGGATGGAGATAAGGCTATGAGGAAGGCCTCCCGTTGGCACCAGAAGAGCCCTGCCCGAATGCAGCCGGCAGATGGAAACGACCTGTTGAGAGCCATGCGAGGCCACTGTGTTGCCTGGCTTCCCCGGCACAATCCTGCCCACAACCACGTCCTGTGTGGCCCATATGTGAGGTGCCCAAGGCCACCCTCACAAAGTCCCACGAACAAGGGGCCTTCAAACAACGAGCATTTATTCTCCCCAGTTCTGGGAGCCAGAGGTCTGAAAGCAAGTCTGAAGCCGCGTTCCCCACTCCTCCCGCCTCGGCCAGTGCCTAATGGCTCCGGGTGCCCTTGGCTTGCGGCTGCCCCACCCAGTCCCTGCTCTACACATGACCTGCTCCCTGTGTGAGTCTGTCTGTGTCTGAATTTCCTTTTTTGATTTTTTTGTTTTCTTTTTTGAGATGGAGTTTTGCTTTTGTTGCCCAGGCTGGAGTGCAAAGACGCAATCTCGGGTCACCGCAACCTCCGCCTTTCAGTTCAAGCCATTCTCTGGCCTCAGCCTCCCAAGTAGCTGGGACTGCAGGTGCCTGCAACCACACCTGGCTAATTTTTATATTTTAAGTAGAGATGAGATATCACCATGGTGGCCAGGCTGGTCTCAAACTCCTGACCTCAGGTGATCCACCCATCTTGGCCTCCCAAAGTGCTGGGATCACAGGCATGAGCCACTGCCCAGCCTCAAATTCCCCTTTTTGATCAGGACACCAGTCCTACTGGACGAATGGCCACCATAGCAACTTCACGCTAACTTGAGTACATCTGTAAAGGTCCTATTTCCAAGTAAGGCCACACTCTGAGGTCCTGGGGTTAGGACTCAGCGTATCCTCTTGAGGAGACACAGTTCAAATTCTAAGACCCCAATCAGCGTTTTCAAAATTGACAAATTTTACCTAAACAATGCAGATGTCTGATTTCTATTTTTTTAATCAAAAGATCTGAGCAACCCCAGGCCCACATTCCCAGCCAGCAGTGCCTATGTGGTGTCCCCTTGGGGTAGGACTGGGTGCCCCCAGCCGCCTGGCCCCACTTCCACTACACAGCCCCTCCCTCCACTCAGGTTGCCTGCGTGGTCCCCGAGAGCCTGGAGGTGACAGCCCCTGATTTCTACCCCGTTGTGGCCCATGAAGAATTTGGACACCTCTTAAAAGGAACAGGTGCACTAAATTAATTCTGAAATAACAAAGTAATTCAAAATGACAGCCATGGAAGAGACACAGATGCCCCTGAGGTTGACCTGGGGGAACCGTGGCGTCCCAGTGAGGGAGACCACAGTCCCAGGGATGCCAGCATGGCCACCCCGGGGGCTTGCCCTGAGGCCTAGGCCCTGCCATTAGACAGCTGCCTGCAAGACCAGAAGAGAATCAAAGAGGAGAGCAGGTCTGCAGGGTCGGGTGGGCCTGAGGAAGGCAAGGAGGCCACGGACGACTGGCAGGGTCCTCAGGTCTCAGGAAGGCCTCCTATGTGGCTAATGGCCAGGACTTGCCAGAGCTGCAGCGGGCAGAGACAGGGGCACGAGCCAACCCTCCACCCATGGAGCTCTCAGCTGTGACCTGGCTGCTGCCCTGGGGTGCCTCCTGTGCATGGGCGGGCTGAGGGCCGGGTGCAAGGGCACTTGTGCGCAGGCAGCGGGTGCCAGTCCATGGTCGGTGTACAGATGGCAGGGCTGAAAGGAACCCTAGAGATCCCCTAGAGGACCCCTGGGGACACCAGGGAGCTGTGCTCAGTCCTGACAACTTGGGGTCCCAGGCCTGTGGCTCTCACTGAAGCAGGCTCTTCTGCACCAGGACCCTGTGGCCACGTTGCTCTCTGCCCTGGGAACCATCCTGTGCCATGGGGTCAAGCAGCCTGGGTGATTTTTGTGTTTTTTGTAGAAATGGGGTTTCACTGTGTTGGTCAGCTGACCTCAAACTCTGTGCCCAAGTAATCCTCCTGCCTCAGCCTCCCAAAGTGCTGGAATTACAGATATGAGCCACCACGCCTGGCTGAGAGTGAGTTTTAGTGAGTACGCAGTCACTGTCATCCCATATTGAAAGTCAGTGTGCTGAAAAATGGGTATTCTCTTTATTCCAGATGTTCCAGAAAGCAGCATGGATCAAATGGGCGCAGGAGGGAGCTCAGAGTTTAGCTCTTTGCAAGGTTCCCATAACCCACGTGCCCTGTGGGTTCCCATTGTGTGGATGCTCCATGAAACCATCTCACAGTCAGTCCCTGCGTCTCTGGCCTCATGGCCGACCCTATGTCTCAGGCAAGCACCCTCTGTGTGTGGTGGGGACACACCCACACGTCTGACCCCTGCAGAGTCACCTGGGCCTCTGTATACCTCACGCTCCTCGTTCCAGCATCCACGGTTTGCCCAGCTGAGGACTGAGTGAGGGAAACTCCTCAGGCCCACATTGTAAGGAACCACCGCTCCACTAAGACATGTCCTTCAGAGCCTCATCTGCTCGCTGATGATGATTCCGTCTCTGGGCTTTCATTGTCCATCCTTGAATTCTGGCTTCCAGAACGTCCAGCTTGTGTGCGTAAATCCCTGTCCCAGCCATTCATGGACCTAGGGGCTGCATGCTCTGGGACTTCAGAAGCCCAGGACACCGAGATGAATCTGAAGGCAGGTGTGTAGTGTGGCTCCTGAGCAGGCATGTTCAACCCTAAGCCCTTCCCATGCAGCAGGACCGCCCGTCCCTGGGGCCATGTGGCTGCACCAGGTGGGGTGAGCTTGAAGGCCCCATAGAAGGCAGAGCTGGCGGCTCCCAGGGAGTTTCCTTGGGAGGGAGGCAGGGAGGGTCCTGGCCTCTGCATGGCTCACTTCATGTGCTAGATCTGTCTGGGGAACTGAGTGGTAAAAGTTCACTGTGGGTAATTTCCCAGCCCCTCATTCTGTGTCACACACCTCACTCAGGCTCTCAGCTACCTGCAGGAGGACAGGGGCTGAAAGAATTGTCAGGGGTCAAATCATCTTTGTCATTTTCTTGGAAATAAAAGTAAGCAGCTCAATTCAGACACTAGGCCCACAGGGAACTTTCATCTGGAGCTGTGCACAGAAGGGCATCGTAGTTGGGTGTGGTAGCTCACACCTGTAATCCCAGCATTTTGGGAGGCTGGATGGGCGGATCACCTGACATCAGGAGTTCGAGACCAGCCTGGCCAACATGGTGAAACCTTGTCTCTACTAAATTTAAAATTTAAAAAAAATAAAAAAATAGCTGGGTTTGGTGGTGGGTACCTGTAATCCCAGCTATTTGGGAGGAGAATTGCTTGAACCCAGGAGATGGAGGTTGTAGTAGCTAACACGGTGCCACTGTATTTCAACCTGGGTGACAGAGTGGGACTCTGTCTCAAAAAAAAAACAATGAAGGGCATCGTATTGTTCTGTGGCACACGTGGCCTCCATCGTACTTATCTGTGGCACACGCAGCCTCCGTCGTATTGTTCTGTGGCACACGTGGCCTCCATCGTGCTGATCTGTGGCATGTGTGGCCTCCATCGTGTTGATCTGTGGCACACATGGTCTCCATCGTATTGGTCTGTGGCATGCGTGGCCTCCATCTCCCATGATGGAATTCAGCAGGGCCGCCCTGCAGGACCACCTGTGTGCAGCCTAGATTAAAGTCTCACCCAGCTGTGGGCAGCACAGCCCCAACCCAGGCCCTCCAACCCAAAGCCTCACTCCCACTAAGGGAGGCAGAAGCCCCTGTTGTCCCTCCCGGCTCACTCCTGCCTCCAGGCCCAGGGGTTTCCCTTCTCCCACAGGATCGTCAGTTCCCGGGTGACAGATATCTCTGTTCAAACCCAGTGGGGTGCAGGCTCTAGCAGGGAAGAGTAGGAGGGCAGCACTTTCAGCTCTAGCTGGTAACTTTCATGGAGCCCTATGTGGTTTGCTATTGAATTGCGACTGTGACCGTATCACGTGTGATATAAAGGATAGAGAAAGTTTGGACCTGTGGGTGATCACAACCATTCTTTGTAACCTAACGCGCAGGTCCCGTGGAGACTGCCATCAATCACATGGTGGCTTCACGGTTGCGTGTTAAGTGGTTTTAAATGTGGAATGCTGACCTGCTTAGAGTGCATAAGGCAGGAGCCTCTTGTGACCATGCGTGTGTAGTTTTATGGAAGTTGGGGCACACATGAGGCCTGCCCTGGCTGTGGTCATCTCAGACCAGTCTCGCTGAGAGCCCTGGGGCTGCCCCTTGGTCCAGCTCCGGAGAACCTTCTGCCACCTGTGGGGACTCCTGCATGACCAGGAGCCGCTCACACCACTGCCCGACCTTTAGGACGATCCGGACAGTCCCTGTGGGAGGAAATGAGTCTCTGTGGCCAGCTCTGAGTGCTGCAGGACCTGGCCAAAGGGTCGGGAGCAGGTGGTGACTCTTGCAGAAGCAGAGGGAATTGTCAGGGGATGCAGGTTGGTGCCCCGCCTGGAAAGCGGAATGGAAGCAGGCAGCAGCAGCAGAAAGAAGATGCGCCTAAGCTTCAGGAGGGGAGGCAACACTCAGAGGCACCCAGCATGGGGCAGAATCAGAGCTAGAAGGGTGCCGGTCCCAGGCAAAGCTCCTCTCTCCAGCCTCAGCCCTGGAAAGCCACGGGCCTGCATGTGGGGACCCTTCCTTGCAGAGCAGCCGGTGGCTGGCCCCAGTGGCCCAGGGTGATGCCCACAGCTAAGGGATCTCCGCTTTACCGTGACATTTGCTGAAATCAGATCACAAAATCCACAAGGACTTTATTTTTTAGAGTAAAAACTAGAAGTGTTAACTCCTGTGGCTACTTTTGCTTTAAAAGCGGCATAAGAAATCTGCCTCTGGCCGGGCGCGACGGCTCACGCCTGTCATCCCAGCACTTTGGGAGGCTGAGGCGGGCAGATCACAAGATCAAGAGATCAAGACCATCCTGGCCAACATGGTGAAACCCCGTCTCTACTAAAAATACAAAAATTAGCTGGGCATGGTGGTGCATGCCTATAATCCCAGCTACTCGGGGGGCTGAGGCAGGAGAATCGCTTGAACCCAGGAGGCAGAGGTTGCAGTGAGCCAGGATCGCACCACTGCACTCCAGCCTGGGTGACAGAGCGAGACTTCGTCTCAAAAAAAAAAAAAAGAACAAAGAAAAAGAAAAGAAATCTGCCTCTGCCTCTCCTACCTGCCGAGTGCGCAAGTCGTCCCTAAAGCTTTCAAACTGCAGCGGCTTAGCACCGTCATCCCTGAAGGGTCATCCCCAGCAGGCACATGTGTGAACTGAGCTGATGGCATCAGCTCATGGGACGGAAACACAGTGTAGACTCTGTCCCTGCGTGTGGGGGAGTGGGTACCCATGTACGGGGGACGTTTGCATGAGGGGGTGTTTACTATATGCCTAATGTGTGTGTGAATGTGGTTGTGTGTGTGCTGTATGTGTAAGTATGCTGGGTATATGTCTGTGTGTGGTGTGTGTATTTCTGTGTATGTGTGTGTGAGGTATGTGTCTGTGAATGTGGTTATGTGTGCAATGTGTGTGTGTGCACTATGCCTGTGAGTGTGTGTGTGTCCTGTGCCTGTGAGTGGTGTGTGTGTGCTATGTGTATGTGTAGTGTGGGTGCTGTGCATGCGTGTTGTGCCTGTGTGTGTGTGCGTGTGTGCTGTGTGTGCTGTGTGTGCTTTGCCTGTGTGTGTGTGATGTGTGTGCTCTGCCTGTGAGTGTGTGTGTCCTGTGCCTGTGTGTGTGTGTGTGTGTGTGCTGTGTGTGCTATGTGTGCTATGTGTATGTGTCGTGTGTGTGCTGTGTATGTGTGCTGTGCCTGTGTGTGGTGTGGTGTGTGTGTGTGTGTGTGTGTGTGTGGTGTATGCACTGTGCCTGTGTGTGGGGGGTGTGTGTGTGTGGTGTGGTGTGTGTGTGTGTGT
>NW_016107335.1:1525247-1551705 GCF_001604975.1 Cebus imitator
GTGTGCACTGTGCCTGTGTGTGTGCGTGGTGTGTGTGGTGTGTGCGCTGTGCCTGTGTGTGTGTGTGTGTGCTGTGTGCTATGTATAAAAGCACAATCCACAGTGCTAAACCTGAATCCACAGATTCCCAGGCACCTGCATATCAGAAAATACGTTTTACTACGAAGTTTTCTGTGTCCTTTGCCTGTGTGGCATTCCGGAGGGGTGTGGTCTGTGTTGATCTGGAATGTACTGGGGTCACATGTGCCCATAGCCGGCATTCTGGAGGGATGTAATGCACACGATCTGGAAATCACTGGGGTGAGATTCACTCAGTGCCCAGCATTCTGGAGGGTGTGGTCCGCGCTGATCCGGAAGGCGCTGGGGCCAGATCTGCTCGGTTCCCAGCTTTCTGGGGAGACGTGGTCCAAGTTACCTTGGAAGGCACCTGCGTCAGGTTCACTCAGTTGCAGCCTTCTCAGGGGATGTGGTCCACGCTGATCTGGAAGGGACTTGGGTGAGATTCGCCCAGTTCCCAGCATTGTGGTGGAACGTGGTCCACGCTGATCTAGAAGGCGCTGGGGTCACATTCACTCATTCCCCGGCTTTCGGGAGGACGTGGTCCACGTTGATCTGGAAGGCACTGGGGTCAGATTTGCTCAGTTCCCGGCATTTTGAAGGGATATGGTCCCCATTGATCCAGAAAGCACTGAGGTGAGTTTTGCTCAGTCCCCGGCATTCTGGAGGACGTGGTCCACGTTGATCTGGAAGGCACTGGTGTCAGGTTCACTCAGTTCAAACCCTGCCTCGTCTCCTGCTGCATGACCTTAAGCAGGTTGCCTTGTCACTCTGGGCTTCATTTGCCCATCTGGAAAACGGAGGCTTTAATGGCACTCACCACACAGGATTGCCGTTAACTTTGCAAAGAGCCTTCCTGCACGCGCGGAGGTTAGTGCTGGAGCGCAGAGCTAGGCGTTGTTTGGTCGTGGTCACAGTCATCGCAGGAGGGTTTTCAGTTGTGAAAAAGTTGTCCTTAATTACAGACGCCCACTGGAGTTTCTGAAGATTACTTTAAATATTTAGTGTATGTCAATTCTAAGTTAAAAGTCTGCTTTGCGAGTTACGAGGGCAGGAGAATGGCCTCTGTAAACCACCGGGAGCACGGATGCCCCAGACCTGCCTGGGACCCCAGTGCTCCTGTTCTGTCCCGGGGCCTCCCCAAGAGGTGCTGAGAAAGAAAGGGGACGCCTGAGGGGCACCTGCCCTCCCTCCCCGTGGCCCCGGAAGCGAATCTGGGGACCCAGGAGGGGATGGGGTGCGTGCCCGGGAGAGCAGAACAGCACAGGGCAGACGGGCCCGTGCCCGAACACACATGGCTGGCCTCTCCCACACTTCATTGGGGATCATTTGTCCTCTCCAAATGTATGTTACTGAATCTGTTATCTTAGAGGATACCTTTCACATTTGTCTGAAAACAGAATTTCCACTGGCTTCCATGAGAAGCAAGCCTGGGGCTCGTGACGATGGTAATAAAACATGGCAGGGACCCTGAGGGTGCGGGTGCCACGCCCTGTCCTGAGCGGCTAAGAGCTCCTGCAATCCTTTCCGTAAGCCCATCAGTCAAGTGCATTTTATTCCCATTTTCAGGGAGAGAAACTGAGGCACAGGACAGTGAAGCCACTTGCCTCAGTCACACAGTTAGTGGCAGAGCTGGGGTTTGGCCACTTTCACTAAACCACTGCAGTATATACTGGGCACCCCGTCATGTGAGTAGAAACAGGAGTCTTCTAGCCCACCGCATCAGACAGCGTAAGGAAAGGGATCCCTCGCGGCACCGAACCCCACGGAGGGCAGCACCAGGAGCTGCAGCTGGAAATAACAGGCCGTCAGCTTCCAGCGAGTGAGATCTTCACATGGCCCTGAGCCCCACTGCGAGGGGCGTGTGCAGAGCCAGGGGTTGGGGCTGCAGGAACCCGCCAGGGTGGCCTGGAACTCGCCTTTCACCTCCCGCAGGAGGCTCTGCCTGGCTGGGAGAAGCTCCTCTGTGGAAGACCCACGTTGGGTGTTCCCATCCGGTTCTCTCCCGGGCAGCTTCATGTTGCTTTAAGATCATCCTGGCTCCAGGACTTACCCTCCGCTGCGCAGTGTGTTATCCTGAAACTCAGCTTAAGACAACCAAGTCTTATCTCACAGTTCCTGTGGGTCTGGGGTCCTGGTGTGGACCAGCTGGGAGTCCCAGCTGGGTCCCCAAAGGCTGCGATTAGGGCGTCCTCTCAGCTCAGCAGTGGCACCCCAGGCCCTCTATGATGTTGGCCCCGTCCACGGGCCCTGTCCACAGGGTCTCCCCTCAGCAGCCCCACATGGCAGCGGGCGTCCCTCGAGCTGGAAAGCCAGTCGGGGGAGCCCGGTTGCAGCCCTAGAAGCCACCTCTGCTGCCTTTGCTGTCCCCCCGATATTGGAGTGCAGTCACCCCATCCCGCGGTGCTCAGGGGAGAGAATTCAAGGAGGCCGGAGTCCCTGGGCTGTCTTGGAGGCTGCCGGCCATATGGACATTTCAAGAATGAGCCCGTTCTATTTCAGTACACTCAGCTTGCCACGGGCTCAGTTTAGGAGCGTTTCTTATTTCTCTGTTTTTCCAAACTTTCCAACTTCCTTTGTTCCCATCATCTCAATGTAAGGCTTTCCACACAGAGCTGCTGACATCGCAGCCCTTCCCCAAGACCAGTCTCCAGCAGCAGCTTGAAAACAGCTATTTTGGCCGCTGGAGGTAGGAAGGTCCCCTAGCGTCCCTGTAGGCACCTCCCCTTGGCCTCACCTCCTTCCCAGGTGCAGGGGGCAGGAGAGAGAGGCGGAGTCAGCAGCGCAGGATGGCAGCGTGGCAGGTGTCTGGAACGGCACACGTGTTCTTCTGGTGGCCTACGTTGTGTTCGTTTAGCCGAAATCCATTTTTAAGACCCTAGACCTGTAGATTGATGAGCAGGTGAGACAGTGAGCAGAGCCGCCGCCTGCCTCTTCGTTCTGCCGTATGCTGGAAGCCTGATGCTGAGCTTCGGTCCGGGGCTGTCTCCAAAGCCACCCCACGCCCACCGGCAGGAGTGTGCATGGAGGGGACTGAGCCATCCAGTGGGTGTGGGCACGTGGCCCTGTGCTCCCCATGGGCTGGGAGAGGCCCTGTGCTCCCCTCTCAGCTTGCTTCTCTGAGAGGAGACATCCATGCTCACCGGTCACACTCACTGCCCGTGCCTTCTTATAAATACATAGCCCACGCCATTCGGAGTGAGAAGCCTTCAGACCTAGAGCCACGGTGCTTTCGTGAGCGGGTCAGGGTGTGGGATGAAGTCTGCACGGCTGTGGCCACAGCAGTCTGCATGGGAAAGGCCTGGGGCAGCGCTGAGGGAGGGAGGAGGCGCCCGGGAAGGTGCGTTTGGAGGTGCTGTGGCAAACATCCCTGGCTTCTTCGCTTGTGTGTGGCAGAACCGCAAAGATGGCAACGCTCACACGATGCCTGTGATCACGTTCTATGGAAAATGGAGAATAGAGGCCATTATCTTTTTCCAGGATTGATAGCATTATTGAATTACTATTTAAATAATAACTGTTATTAATACTGTTTTGTGGGGAGGCTTGGAGGCTCTGGCGGAGACCCCTGAGCTCGGGCTGCAGACAGGAGCAGCTCCAAGCCTGCCTGGGTCTGTAGCTACACACGGAGTTCTCCCCTGTGAGGAGTGCACTCAGCGTGGGTGTGCACAGGAGCATGTGTGTTCATTGAGACTCTGGCACTGACCGCCTTGGGATTCTCCATCTACTTCTCAACACTTTGGTTTTCTCTTCTGCAAAATTGGAAAAAATGATGCCCAGATCCCACGGCTTCTCGGGGTGTGGAAGGTAATAAAATATGGAGAAGAAGCGTGACGAGACGCCCTGCTGCTGCCATACTAACTAGAAAGTGCTCGTCTTTCTCCACGTGTGTGAACGCATGTGCGTGTGCGAGACATGCGTGAAATGATGAGCATTCCCAGCACTGGCATGTTCTGAAGGCGACGGACTCAGCATTCGGTCTCAAACAAATGGAAAAACGCTGAGCCCACAGCTGAACCAGCCAGGGTTCCTTGGCGGGGGCAGGATGCGCAGGGGTGGGCGAGGGTGCCCTCACGGCCGCTGACCAGGGGCTCCTGGTGCCGGAAAGGGACACACAGGAGGAGGTCTGGAGGTGCTGCTGTGTGTGCTTGGTTGATCAGATGAAAGGGAACCAGCCCTTGATGGGTCTGAGGAAGGGTTGGTGGACTTCCTAGGGAGGGAAAGGAAGCCAGTCCAGTGGATGAGGCAGGGGTGATGGAGGCTGAGGGGGTGGATGGAGGGTACCAGGCCCCAGGACTCCTGGAGGCTGACCGCCATCAGCATAGGGGGATGGGGAGTGAGGTCAGACAAGGGCCAACCGGTGGAAAGTAACGGGATCTGACTGTGGGAGGACAAAAGACGAGCCTCAAGCCTCACCCCAAAAACGGACATTGAGGACAGAGAGGCTGTCGTCATGGAAACAGGCAAACCCAGTGGAGGGAAAGGAGCTGGCTGTGTTCCGACCGCGCCTGGACAAGCGAGCCTGGTTCCCCCAGAGCGTCCCCGGAGGCGCTGCCTCTTCCCACCGTGCGTGAGGGCTCTCCGTGTTGGGGGCACTGCTCTTTTGAAACGGCCTTTTAAAATGCATTCTTGATGGAGGATGCGATCTTTCAGATTTGTCTCTTTCTTAATACTCTAAAGTCATTCAGAGATAAGGACAGTTCAACTGGAGGAGTGCCCAGGTTGAGGTGTGGGGAATCACACGTGAAAAAGGCTAAAAAACGTAAGACTAGGCTTCTGGTTTGGTTTGGGCGTGTCTCTGGAAACAATTCCAAATGGGAATTTCAGAAATGACTGAGCCAAGTCGAAGTAGGTATATCACTTCCTCAAGCGTGTGAATGGAAACGTGTGAGGAGAGACATGGTTACACGGGGCAGATTCGTGAGTGTTCTAAACGTGGTTTCAGTGCATGGCAGTGCCCTGTTGTGGATTATATGCTAGTGTTGTGCCAGGCTTGCTAGAATGCCAGCATGCGTCCTGGGGCACCGAAGGAGAACACGCAATGGTTCCGTGCAGTTGGCCATGTGGCGGCTGAGGGTGAATCGCGTGGAATCCTGTGCCACCAATGCTCTGTCTCAGAGACAGCTCACCCTGAATCTGCTCCGTGTTGTGTCAGAATGAAAAGCAACTGGGCCGGACATAGTGGCTCCCGCCTATAATTCCAGCACTTTGGGAGGCCAAGGCAGGCAGATCACCTGAGGCTAAGAGTTCGAAAACAGCCTAGCCAACATGGTGAAACCCCGTCTCTACTAAAAAGACAAAAAAATTAGCCAGGTGTTGTGGTGCGCGCCTGGAATCTCAGCTACTTGGGTGGCTGAAGCAGGAGAATCACTTGAACCTGGGCAGCGGAGGTTGGCAGTGAGCCAAGATTACACCACTGCCCTCCAGCCTGAGCAACAGAGCGAGACTCTGTCTCAATAAAAAGAAAAAAGAAAAGAAAAGCAACTGGCTGCTTCCTGGATTTTTGTTCACATTGGATCTAAATATGTATAGGCACATTGCAATATAAAATCGGAAAGTATCACTCGATAGTGACTCCTTTTCAGCGGAATCCAGGTGCAAAGGTGAGCTTTGTCAGCCTGCTGCTGCCTTGCACCTAATTGGAGCCTATTTTCATACATGAAAATATACATGGGCACTTTTCTTATTAATATGTAAACAGTACAGAGCTAGGTTATGTAACTGTGAAACAAACATTT
Source organism: Cebus imitator (assembly GCF_001604975.1). Lineage (NCBI taxonomy): Eukaryota > Metazoa > Chordata > Mammalia > Primates > Cebidae > Cebus > Cebus imitator. The sequence continues at coordinate 1,531,043 of NW_016107335.1, forward strand.
GCCTGAATTACCTGCATTATTGTTCTATTTTTAATTACAAAAGAATCCAAGGAAAAGTTTACAAATGTTGTCATGGAAATGTAGTATGTAACTGGCAAAATATGTGAAAGAGATTTTAAACAAATAGTAGAGATGGCCTGGATATTCTTCACAGCATTATTTAGCCATTTTCAAAAAAGTTAGGTTCTTGTTTCTGTGGTAATGAGTCTTTCTTAAAAACATTCAATCTAAGGAATTTTGGCTCAGTTTTGTAAAGAATCAAATCTAGTCATGAACATACAACACATACACTACATCGAACATCAAGTGTTGAACACATGCCGTATGGAATGGCTCTGTAAATAATAGAAGGTTAGGTCTTTACTAAGAGGTTAATTGAAAGTAATAACTCTTCTAGACTAGAATCTAGAAACTGAAAACCAGACTGACCTCTGGGGAGACTGCACTGTCTGCAAACACCTGTACTTATGAACAGCCTTTTTTCGGATCACTAATCTTAGTGGACACAACTAATAATGGCAACACGGAAGCCTTGAGGTTTTTCCTATTCTTTGAATTATAACTTTGAAGTTTGAAGAAAAAAAAAAGTCCAAACATTCCAACATATTTGTCAGCCAATCCTTTAAGCAGAAGTGTTTGCTGAAACACATTTCTGGTTTTTAAGGACGTGGCTTCATGTAATCATGTCAAGCCATTGGTGGGTATCAGCTTGATCTCATCATGGAGTTCCCCTTTGGATTTCAGAAGCTTCGGGTTGATTGGCATATGAGTCAGCATGAGAACTACTAAGAAAACCTGAGTTGTGCTAGTGAATTATTTTCCAAAGCAAAAAATGACTTGCATTGTTCTGCTTTGAGTAAGGAATTCATATTTTTCTTGAAACAAAGTGAAATAATTTGAAAAAATAAGTTTAGTATTTCTCAATTTGAAAATAAGGGCATTGATTTTATAGCTATATCTTACATTTGCTAACATAGGCAATGTGGCCAAGTCTTGTCTTGAAGAATCTTCCCAGTTCATGAATGTGTCCTGTGGGGTAAACCCTGCTTCCCATGTGCATGGGCAGATGGTGAGGGCTCTACTAAGATGCAGTGTTCTCCTTCCCCATTGTTGCAATGGACTTTCCTTCTTTTACAATGAATAAGAATGTCTCAATAGTGTCTCATGCTTTTCCAAATATTGTCCTTGAAAAAATAACCACTAGCGATTAATACATCTCAACTTAGAGTCATCCACGTTTGTCTATGCAAGTGTCTTCATTTTTAAATTACCTCAATGCCAACTACCCTGCTTTCCTAGGAGGCTGACCTCTCAAAACATCTTGTTTTCAAAATTGACTCCTTGATATTTTAAAATACTGTTTCCTTTAAATATTTGCATGAAAAAATGATTTATACATATACCTACCATATTTTTAAGGATTTTTATTTTTATATAATAATTTTAAACATTTTTAAAATTGATTTAGAAATCAAAAGTATTTTAAATACTATTTGTGTACTATAAAATTATAAATTACTGCTTTATTTTAAAAAACAAAATTTATTTAGACTTTCTGAAATCAAGAGTCTCAGGTGTTTTTTTAATCCTTTTCCACCTTACCATATTATTTTATTTTAAATTCCCAAAATATGTGTTTTGCTTTATAATAATCATGTTTCCCATAACTGTCTTTCTCTATTTTGTTTTAAAATACATTTTCTTTGATAATTTAGTGCACTGGATATTTATTCTAATCACTTAAATGTGTGATCTATAACAATTTGGTGTTCCTTAAATTGAAAATGAGATTCTTATCACAGAACATTAGGTTTTACACATAACAAATGTGAAATGCACTTTAAACGAAGTATTGGCAGGATCAAGAAATCATTTTTAAACTATTTATATTGTGTAGCTATTTTGTAGGTCTTGGAGAATTTTACATACGTTATATTTTTTATTCATCAGCCAAACAACCCTGAGTTCTGTATGAATAATATGCTCATTTGTCATATATGAACTATTTCAATCAACGTCTCTCAAAAATGTTTTGTGGCATGTTTAAAAGTTTTCTCGAAAATTGAAATCAGTATATTGAAATTTATTATTAAATGAAGTCTAAGCTCTCATGACCAAAAGAAAAAGAAAAAAGAAAAAATCCTCACATCATTATTCATTCTTCAAATTAGCTGAATCTAGTCTCACATTATTGCCGAGACACTTTTCTAAAGTATTTTCAGGAATTAGAAGATACATTTTCCTGCCCTGGAAATAAAAAGGGAATTTAAAATAAAGAAAAATAGAATGGAAATCCGGCGAGTAACTTACCAGCTTCTGAAGCAGTAGACTGAAAGAATCTGCGCCTCAAATACAAACACGTTCTTCTAACGAACCCCCTAGACTCTAGGGCTTAGAGTGTGTGTCCCCCTTCAGCTTGGGGGGTCCAGTTCTGCAGCCCCACCTTGGGGGGAGGGGTGGCGGGAGGAAGGGGAGGGAGTTGGGGCCTCTCAGACGTCAATCACCATCTGCCGCCCAGAACACACTGTGGCAGGTGCAGCAAGGCCTGGAGGAAGGGTGCTGTCGCCTGTGGACACCGCGGGAAGCGCTCCCGGCCCTCTAACGATCTTAAAGTGACCAGAATTGAGCTGAATGCGCGCCGCGTCCTCACCCATCCTTCCTCAAAGCACGGGAAAGACAGGTCGTTAAACTTAGATTAAATCAGGAAAGGGGTGCTTCGGTGTTGGAAGTGAAACCCTGGGACGGCGGAAGAAGTGACTAAGGAGAATCGTGTTATTTATTTTCGCGTTCACTGTCACGTCCTGTGTGTAAAGGAAGCAAAACCCGCTCCAGGGCCTGACGCCTCGCGCTGGCCCGGGCTGGGATCGCCTTGCTCTGGGGTCGCCGGGCCTCTGGCCGCCCCAGGACCCCCAGACGGCAGAGCCCGCGCCCCCCTCGCCCTGTCCCAGGCCCACGGTAGCCGCGTGGGGTCCGCGCCGCGGTGGAGACGGAAGGGCTGGACACGGCCTGGCCGGGCGAGACGCCCACCGGCACCCGGACACCCCCGGACACCCCGGGACACTCCCGGCCTCCCCGCTGCCTGCCGGAGTCCCTGGCCCGGAGGAAGCTCCCGCGAACTGGGACGAGGAGGGCGGCGGGGAAGGTGGCGCGAGGTCGCGGCGGGCGGGGAGGGTGCGCCGGGGCCCCTCTGGCCTCTGCCGGGAGCCTGCCTGGAGGCGACGCGCGGGTCCTCCGCTGCTCCCCCGCCCGGCCCCACGCGCCCCCGCCCAGACCTCAGGTGCGCCGGGCGCTCGGGCAGGACAGGGCCTTGGTGGAGGCGCCGTCGCCGCCCTTGTGCTCGGGGTCGCGGAAGGACCCGCGCGGCTCCCACGCCCGCCCACTCCCGGGTGCCCCAGGCCCTGCCACCGCAGCAGGAGCCAGGACGCCCCGAGGCCCCCGCGGCCGAGCCCTGGGCCTGCGCGCCACCCCCCACCCCCCTCCCAGCCTACCCCGTTCCCAGCGCGGCGCAACCAGACCCCAGGGCGCTCGGGGCACCTCGGAGGCCAGGCCCCCAGTCCAGGAGGGGACTCCTCTGCCGCAGCCCCAGGGCTCTGCGATCCCTCCCAGTTCCCGCGGGGAGTCCCAGGAACACCCCCCACCACAGGCACACAGACACCAGACACGCGCACACACAGACGCGCGCGCGCGGGCCGTTGCTATGGAGAGGCCGGTTACCAGCCAGGCTGAGGGCAGCAGGTCCCCTCCTGCGGGCCTCCCTCCCCTCCCGTCCCTCCTCTCCGCGGTCTTCCCCCTCTTCCCGCCCGGGCTCCCAAGGCCCCCGCCCCGCTAGCGCCACCTCCCCGGCCCTCCTCTTTCTCTGCCCAGGGCCGGGCCGGAGGTCGACCTGGAGGCTGGCTGGGACGCCGAGGCACAGGAGGAGGATGGCAGGGAGGGGCGGGAACCGCTGCCACTGGACTCTGCCCGAGAAGGTCCCTGCTAGGGCAGCCTGGGGCCGAGCGCGGGGCGTGGGCCCTGGGGGAACAGAGGTACAGCTTCTCTCTGACCTGCCCGCTGCGCTGAGGACGTCCAGTCCACCAGCACACTCGAGGGCCGCCGTGCCACCCCCGAGCCAGTGTACAGGGGTTTCTTCAGGCCTTGCCCTGAGCATGGGGACCCGAGAGGGCCACGGTGATTTACCCTCCCTCCGCCTACTGAAGGGCGACGCTAATGGGCGAGGACCCCAGTGCCCACTGATGGGCAGCGGCAGTTTCTCGCCTCTCGCGCCGGCGCCGAGCTGCACCGGACCTCCTGCAACCCGCTCAGGGCCGCGGGAACGCGAGGCCACCTCTTTGCCCTCGGGCTTTATGAAGCGCTCTTTCCTTGCCCTATAAATACAAAAATAAATGGGGAACTCGGCCTTGGCCTGCAGTCAGAGGAAACGGGGTTCCTCGGCCACTTTTAGGCAGGGTCCTGCAGTGGACGACCCCGCCTCTGAGCCCTTCTCCCCACCCCAGGCCTCCCCCGCCCCAGATTTTACAGAACTTGGCTTGTAAGAGGAAAGCGCCCGGCGAGGCCCTCTGCGCGGGGCAGGTCTGGGGGCAGCGCTAGAGTGCAAGGGAGGGGAGGGGAGACGGCGGAAGCGCCGCCTGGGCCTCGCCTGGGGAGGTGGGGGTGTGGAGGGGTTGGCCCTGAAGGGGCCTGGAGCGGGCGCCGCGGGCCGCCGGGTGTGCGGCGGGAGGGGCGTCGGGTGGCGCGGGCCGCCGTCTCCAGCTGTCCCGGGCGCAGGGAACAATGGGCAGGCGATGGGAGAGGGGGGCCTAGGAGGGGGCCGCTGGGGTTTCCAGAAAAGGAGAAACTAAAGAGCCCTCCGCAGACTGTCATCTGCGTGTGACAAGATCTGCGCCCCCCCCCCTTCCTTTCTTCTCCTTGTTCCTGCAGCTGTGGGCCTCGGAGAGCGCATTGTACACACAGATGTTGGGTTTCAGCTCTCCAGCTCTCCCCAGCTCCGCGGGGGCGCCGCGCACCGGGGTGCCCCAACCTGTGGCTGTGGCCGTGGGGCCAGGGCTTGGGGAGGGAGAGCGCAGAGGGTGGGGGGTGGAGCGCGCCGGAGTCCGCGGCCCGCGGGTCCTGGTCTCCCCGAGACCCTAGCTCTGCTCGCGCGCTGCGGGCCTGACTGGCGCCCGGGCCTGGGCTTGGGGCCGGGAGTAGGTGAGGAGGCTCGAGCGACTGGGAGCGTGGCCTGACATTCTGCTCCACTCCTTCCGCCGGCAGGGCGGTGGCCTAGGCCAGGCCATTGACCTGGGGAGGGGGAAGGGCAAGGACGCGGCTTCCAAGCCTCGGTGTCCACCGCCATCTCCCTCCGGCGTTTTGGGCGTTTTGGGAGGGCGGCCGGCATCGCCTGGACCAAATGGTGGCGAAGTCTCACCAGTTTCCGCGTCTGGCAAGACACTTTCTAAGCGCATCCCGGACCTAAAAACTCCGGAGGGCCATCGTAAAGTGAGGAGAGGGGTTGTCGTCTACTTGCCCTGCGTAATTGGCCTGCTTCAATTTGGAAAGGGAGCAAAAAGGCCCGAACGGCAAAATTGGAAAAAGTAACTGGAAAGAACATTGTGCCGTGAATTTTTTACTTGCCAAGAGTGGCGACGCGCCCCACCCGCCCCTCCCACGACGAAGGTCACAGCAGAGCTTCGCGCGTTGACTTTTCTGGCGGAGGCCCCTCTCCTCGCAGCGCTACCCTGAACTTGCCGGGTACGAACGATGAAAGGGAGAAAGACTGAAAAGAAAAGGCGAAGGCCCTGGCTTCGGCGTTGTACCAATGACTGACAAAGCTGATGTCCATTCATAGTCTCGGGCGGGAGAGGGTGTTTGGAGAACCCCGGCCCCTTAGCCAATTGCTGTCAGCAACATGTGGGGTGGGGGGGAACATCGCTATAGCAACCGGTGGCTGGGCCGCGAGCCGCGCCGCCGCCGGCCGGGTGCGCGCCGGGCCGGATATAAGGCGGGGCGCGGCGGCCGCGCTGGTTGGAGCTGCGCGCGCGGCCGGCGGCCCTGCGGGGACCGTCCGAGCCCGCCCTGAGCCCGCCCGCGCCGCGCCCGGGCCCAGCGTGCCTAGCCTGGGGGCCGGGCCGGGGCGGAGCACGCGGAGCTGGGCCGAGCGGCCGCGCAGAGCCCGGCGCCTGCGGGCTCCGAGCCGGTGCCGCCGCGCAGCCGCTACCGCCAGAGCAGCGACGCGCGGCACCTTTGTCTCCACCGGCCGCCCTAGAAGTTTGTGGTCAGGAGCGGATGACCCCGCTAGTCTGTGGCTCCAGCGCAGCGAAGCAGCTGGCTGTGATGATGGCGCTGCTGCTGCCCGCGGCTGCTGCGCCCCGAGGCCGCTTGGCCCGGCGCACGCCCTCACCTCCTCCCGCGCGGGTGCTGGGCGCCGGCCCAGCTGCAGGTAACCAGGGGTGCCGGGCGGGGCGCGGGGACTGGTGGCGCGGTTGGGTGGGCCCTGGAAGAGGAGAAGGAGCCGGGATGGGGACGGAGGGAGCAGGAGGGGCCCACGAGGGCATCACCAGGCGCGTAGGTGGTGGGGCCAGGAAGGGAGCTTTCGAGGGCTGGAGGGCGCGCGTGGGGTCTCGGATGGGCGACCAGGGCGTCCGAGAGCTCAGTCCAGGGGGCAACTTCCTCGCCGCAGGACTCCTGTCAAAGGCTTGGGCCGGCCCAGGATCCTCCCAAAGTGGGTCTTAGGTGGGCATGTGAGGAGGAGCGAGCAGAGGGCAGCTCTTTCTGAGCGCACAGATTGGGAGGGTTGGCAGCTGTCCTGGCCCAGGTCCCCGCGGAGACTGCCCCGAGGAGTCTGGGACCTCCTGGACTTCTCCCCAGCGCTCTCCTCGGCCTTTCCCGTTGCTCACCCCTCCTGGCAGTTCCGACCATTGCGGGGTGCGGGGGTGGGGACGGGGGTGCAGGCAAGGAGATTGGTGGTGTGTAGGAAAGGAGCAGGGAAGGAGCAAGCAACCAGAATGGAGAGGTGCCAGTGTGGGCGCATTTTCCTCTCAGCCCATTTTGGGGCGCTCTTCGCCCTCCTCACAACGGTCCGGGAGCGCGCCTCCGAGCCTTGGGGGTATCCCTGCGGACTGCGAGTTGGAAGGCGCTGAGGGGGCCGCAGAGAGGCATTCCAGAGGCAAGTGGGAACGCCTCGGAGTGGCCATCTCTGCTCCCCCAAAGAGAGCTGCGCTCTCCCAGCGCCTCCCCCACCCCAGGTGAGGCGGCCGCGTGCTCGCCAGAGAGAAACTTGTGACTCGACTCGAAGCTGTTGGAACGAGGGACTTCATCTCCTTCCTGCATAACTACATGTGCAGTTCCGAACACTGGCCTGCTCCGTGGTTTTAGAGAAGCCTCGCTCCGGAGAATCAGGCGGACCCCAAAGTTAGAGTTAAAATCTCTGCAGAATTACCTTTTAGGGCCGGAGAGAGTCTCCCGCCCTTTCTGGTCCTCAGTGCGCTGAGCTGGGCGCTCCAGGCTGGGCGGCTGGGAAAGGGCCCCCTCCGCAGCCTCAACGACAACGCAGCGGACACTGTCCCGGTGGCTCTGCAGCCCCTGCCCTGCCCGCGGCCCCCAGCCCCGGGTGTCTTTCTGCGCCGGGTTCAAGTCGCCGACCTCCGTTCTGTCCTCGGACAGCGGCCCCGGGCCCCTGGCGTGGTCCAGCCTCCGATCTGCGCGTCCTGGCCCGCACCGTGGAGCCTCCCGCCTGGAGTCCCGGGCGCGGGGTCCCCGCTAAGCGGGGCCGTCCTTGCGTCCCCGATCCCAGATTTTAGGACGCGAGCGAACGGGAGAGGAAGTGAAGGTTTGTGCGGAGGAGGGAGCTGAAGCTCTTCCTTTCACCCACACGGAGGGAAGTGCCCTCCCGCCCCCTCCCAACACACCCCGCTGCGCTCGGGAGAATACGGCGGTGGCGGTGGCCGCGCGGGCAGCGCTGTGCGGCCCGGGAGCTGCGGGCGCCGGGATTCCCGAGTGAACGCGAGCGTGCGTGGGGACCTTGGTCCTCCCTCGCGGCCGGCGCGCTCTGTGGCCCGGAGGCTGGGCCGCAGCACCCTCCGCTCCGGGAAGGCTGCCGGGACCCTCTCCGGGCTCCGAATACCCGCAGCTCCCGGGAACCCTCGGCCTTTGTGTCCGAGCTCGGGCCTGATCTTTACGACCCCAGAGGGGACGCTGTGAACCGGGAGGGGGAAGGGACGGGGAAGCGGGGGAGAGCTGAGGCCGCGGAGGGGGCCGGACACTGACCCTCCCTTCCCTGGTCCCTGGCTCGAAGTCGGGCTACAGCGGGGTCCTGCCAGGCGACGCTAGGCGGATCTTGGGGCTGGGACTTCTCAGTCCGGGGAAAGGAGGCGAAGCAAAACCCGCAGTGCTGAAGGGGCTCTGGTTCTTGCGGGGTGGGGAGGCCGCGCGCCGTCCCGGGAAGCCCCTGGTGTGGAAGGCGCGCGTGCGTTCGGCACTCCTCGGGGCCCGGCGTGCGGGCCAAAAATCGGGGTCAGGAGCCGGTGCCTCCAGTGCGATCGGCTGAGTCTGAGTTTGGGGGGAATGAAAGCGCCAGCGGAGAGTCTGGAAGAGGCGGGGGCGGCTTTCTCGGAGGCATCCTTCCCTGCTCGGCTCTGGGTCCCTCTCTCCCACCCGAGACAATCTGCTGGTTAAAAACTAGTTTGCACAAGGGTGTTTCCCCTTTGAACATCAGTATCATAAATCTTTCCTGAGGTCTTAAAACACCGTATTTCTTTAAAACTGATGTTTCAGGAGTGCTTAAAGATGGCAGATAGACAATTTATTACCTTTTTTGTATATTCACTTTTAAGTGTACGCCTGGAAAAACTTAACAAATAGCCCATTTTAAAACAGTATATCCCAACTTATTTTCATTAAAGTTTGCATTTAAGAATAATTTTCTGTAAGATTCTTTTCTTTTGCTTTTTTGGGGTTTTTGGCCACTTGAATGGCAGATTTGCAAGTACAATTTCATCTGCACAGAGGAACAATAGCTTTCAGTTGCACAAAGGGCTTCTCCCACCCTGAATTCAGACCGAAGTGCCTCTTGCTCTGATAATAGGTTCTGAAAAGATTTTGTAATGCAGAGAATTAATACCTGATTATTTCCGCCTGACTTCTCTCATTTATTAGAATCCTGTGGCAAATTCCAAATTAAAAATAGTTCAGTTAACAGCTTTAAAAAATACTTTTAAAATATTTTAAGACACCCCCTCCCCCATGTTTTTAAGTTGGATCACTTGGTATGGCCTGAAAACTTACAAACGTTAATCAGCTGTAAAATGATAGTTATTATATTTTAGTAATACATTTTAGTAAATTTAGAATGAAATTTCCAAATAATTCTTAGAGGATTCATCCAGCAAACCAAAGGTAAACTTATTACAGCACTCAGAAATGGTCTCTAAAACTGACTTTTAAGTTTTAAGAGAAAAAAGATCTTTATAATTTAGTAACATAAATGCAGACAAACATAGGATGAGGCTGGGACTCAAATCTGATTCCTTAGATACAAATGAAAGCATCAACAATGTTGGAAGTTTAACCTTAACTGGCATTGAGCACCTGTGTCCTTGGTCTTTATGGCACGAACATATTTTAACACCACTGCACATCCGTGACTCACAAAATGAGCTGCTCCTGTTAACTGCTTACATCACCCAACCTTGGAAAAGGACTGAACCTGGCAACCTGCCAACACATATTTACCATAAAGTTTGCTGTTTGTGTGGCTGCATCAGCTTTCACAATTGAGTTTGGGTATAGAATGTTCTTTTTCTTTTCTTTTCTTTTTAGCTGACCACATGGACAGCTAAAAAAGGTTTTGAAGGCATTTTCCCATCAATGGTTCAGAAGGGCATGTGATGGACACCCCATGCACCTCCACTTATGGGTACCATCAAAATAATTTAAATTGGTCAGGACAGTGTCTGCAGATTCTGATTGCTAAGCCAGCTCCACAGATTGTCTCTGTGGTCATATAGTTATTTTGAATCACAACTTTTTCAATACTGTATATTCTAAATTTGAGGAGTTGCAGGTGCAGATGGTTGAGAGAAAGAAATATGCAATATTGTACTTCAACTTACTCTCAAGATAAATCCAACCTGCTATAAAAATTGACTTAATCACTCGTGATCATTTTTAAAAATTATGCTATTCCTGCATCTAAGAATGTAGCACTGAAGTGTGCCTATCGGTGCCTCTCCCGCACCTGGGGACACGAAGTTGCCCCCTGCAGCCTGTGTCTCTGGCCTCCTCTATCCTCCTCCTCCTCACTTCTCCTGTTCCAAACTTTCAGTAAATCGAGCTGCCGCTGTACAGAGGGGGCTGTTCTGCTTTTAAAAGATGCTTGACTGTAAATGTCAAAGTCATAAATATTTAAACATCATTTTCTTTCCATTTCAACTCAAGACTGATAAGACGTCTCTAATTAGTCTGGGCTCTCTTGGGGTGGCGTGGTTCAGCCTTGGGGGGCCGGTGCCCTTGGGGGAGACCGTGCTTCGGCCCACCAAAGCCACACCTGGGGCAAGACTGCGCCTCAAACTCGCTTTTAAACCAGTAGCAGACTCATTTCTTTTAAAGGTCATGGCCAGCAGGAGTTTTAAGATGTTTTTATGTAACTCCACAAAAAGGAAGAAAGTCCAGTCATGGTAAAGTTACTGAAACTCAATCCCTATACCAGCAGGGCAGTCCACTCCCTCATTTAAAAAAAATAGAATTTCTTTAAATCTTCGTTTCTTCCGGGATTCCTAAGACCTGACCTGCAGCTCAGCACTGGGAACCGTCCTGGGCGTGGAGGGAAGACCCCTTTCTTCAGCTTCTTCGGCGGTGCCCACGCGCCGGTCGGGAGGCGGGTTTCCCAGCCGGGCCCTGGGATCCGGCGACTTCTGCCTCAGGCTAGTCGGCCCCAGTCGGTCCAACGTGGCACCCTCCCTCGAAGCCAGACCCATCCTCGCCCGCAGCCGCAGCGCTGACCCCTCGGCTGTCCAGGCCCCACAGCCCCGCGCTGCCGCCCTCCGGGCCTTCCCCGTCCTCTCCGGGGCTGCAGAGGGGGCCTCCCAGTGGACCTGCCGGAGGACGTGGGCCTGGGGCGGCTCCCTCCCAGCCTGGGGACGCGGCCACCTTCTGTGCGGGGCCAGCGCAGGCCCAGGCAGGGGGAGCTGGGCGGGATCAGTGACTAGGCCTCCTTCCTTCTCCTCCGGGAATGCCTGGGACGCAGCGGGGACCCGGGAGCCGGCCAGGAGCTCTCTGGGCAGTCGCTCTCCTTGACATTTTTCTTTGACCTTTGAGTAAATCCCAGCGCGCCCGGAGAGGCCTAGAAAGCAGGCTCCGTTCCGGTCCCCTGCGGGCCCAGCGCATCGAGGGTCGAGGGTCCCGGCGACAGCAGGTGTCTGGCCTGAAAGCCCGGCGCGCGGCCCCCGCCTCCCTAGGAAGAGCCTCCGCGGGTCCAGGGTCCCTCGCGCCACAGGCAGGCCAGTCCTCGTCCTCCTTCTCCGGCCCCCGCGCGCCCAGCGCCCTCACCCGGCCCGAGGGACAGCGGCCAGCGCCTGTGCCCCTTCCTCGGGGAGCTGGAGCCTCAGGACCCCCGCACACCCGAACCCACAGCCTGGGAGGGTCCGGGATCGATGAGGCGCTCGTGGGCCGTTGCTTGAGTGCCACCGACGGGTCCACCACACACCGCGGGCCCCTCGGAGCCAGGGTGGTCACTGCACGCGTGTGGGCCTCGTTTGCGTCGCGGGGCAGGAAGGTTCGAGAAGTCCGGGTTCCTGGGCGCCGTCGTCCACGTGGACAGCGAGGCCGCGAGTCGCCTGCGCGCTGGGGCTGGGGCTGAGGGGGAGGCGCGACGTGAGCGCTGGCCTGGCCGGGATGGGGGCGGGAGGGCGGCGGGCGCCCCCTCCGCCGGTCGCGCCGCTTCCTTTGTTGTCCCTGTTCTGTCCGCAGAGGCGGGGCGGGACCTGCGGGAGGCGAGGGTCGCGGGCCGAAGGCAGCCCCCGGGAAACGCCCTCCCGCACAGGTGCAGCTCAGGCGAACTCGGACCCGGCCTCAGTCCCGGCGCCGCGGGGATTCGGCGTCGCGGCCGCTGCTCCCCGCCTGGGTCCCTGCCGGCCCGCGCGTTCCGCGGTCCCTCGCGCCGCCGGGAAGGGCACAGGGAGGGGCCGCCGCCCACCAGGAGACCCAGCGACCGCGCGGGGGCCGAGGAGACCCCGGCCGTGGGAGGCGGCGCGCGGCGGGCGCCTTGGGTTTAGCGAACGGGCTCCGCGCGGGGGGCGGGGCGGGGAGGGGGCGCGCAGGGACCCGGTGGGCGGACTCCGGCCGCCTCTGGGGTGGGTCGTCGGGCTCTGGAGTGACTTCTTTCTTGAAGAAGCTGTGTGGGCCGGAGGGAGAGGGAGGGGAGAGGAGAGGAGACGCGGAGGGAGGGAGGGCGGAGGACGGGGTCTCCACGCGGAGGGCGACCGGGCGCGCCGCAACCCAGCGGCAGCTGCAGGGTCCGGGCCAAGCGGGGTTCGGGCAGTTCCCTCGGCCCCCGCCCCGCCTCGCCTTGGCGGGTGCCTCCCCGCACCCCTCCCCGCACCTCGCGCCTCCCCCGCTCCCTCCCTCCCTCCTTCCTTCTCCCGGGCTCCGCCGCCTCCCGTGGCTCGCGAACCTCGCGGTCCTCCTCCGAGCGCGCGGCGGCGCATCCAGGCAGGAAAATCCGGCGTCTTTTCTCATTTAACCCGCGTTTCCATTAACTCAGTCCCAGCACCAGCTAATCCGCTGCACCGAAGGCAAAAGGAGGCTAATTAATGACCAGCTTTTCCAGTCAAGACCGGCGATAATTGCTTTGGTGGCCTTTATGATTACAAGATAAAAACGGGCCCGGCCTGACATAAGAGGCACTGTGTACGCTGGGAGACGGGAGGAAGTGAAGAGCTGGGCGGCTGAATACGGAGCAGAAAATTACTAATAGAAGAGAGATAATGAATAGGCCGGCCGGGCATTCATGGGGAAAAATCCATTTTGTTACCACGCGAAATTAGGTGGTGGAAAGGAGTTTGCTAATTGTTCTCATCTTGTAGCAGCCAGGACCGAGGCCGGGCGTGCTCCCCCATTCATCCCCGAGTAATTGTGGAGGGCGCGGGTCTGCAGGGCGGCCTTCCCATTTTCCTGCGCGTCCTTAATTGTTGCTAATATACCTTCTAATGAAGCTAATGAGGGGACAGCCGTGCAGCTATTTGCACGTGGGGACAAGTGAGATGCACCAAAAGGCCTTTCTCGCACTTTCACCGCCCCTACCTCCTCCCCGAAAGAAGCGGTGAGAATCTGAAGGAGTTTCCTCGCTGCGACGTGAACTTGCAAAGCCCCTGCAGCGCCCTGCAAGGAAAAGCACTTAGGTGCCAAGCGCTGTGTCTGGGCCAGGCCTCTCCTAGAGTCACTGGAGTCGGTGGATTCCTCCCGTGCTCGCCTTTCAAGGCAGGTGGATCCAGTCCCTGACGGGACAGGGAGAATGTTCACCTGAAGATGCTCAGAGGCAGCCCCACGCTCCTTTGTTGCTGAAGATGTGCCGGACTTGTGTGGCTTACCTGAAGCCGCAGAACGGTCCAGGCAGGCCTGTCCCCCTCCTCCTCCGCCTGCCTGGCCTCCCCCAGTACCCCCCACACTCATTGTGCAAGCTCTGGACAAACTGCTATGCCCTGTTAAAAGAAGGGATGGATACTTTATTTTACATGAGGTAGCAAATCAGCTGGCAAATGCTTTACACAAATTTGAAAAATAGCCGCAGCTGAGGGAAAAGTGATGTCACTGACTCTCGAACACGCTGCAATCCACGATGTGCTGTTTTCAAATGACTTCTGCTCTGACGGGTGCTGTTCTGCAGGCCCTCCCATTGTGGCTCCAGCACCGACACAGCATCCCGTGGGGCTGAGCTTTCCACTTTCAAGCTGCATTTGGAGATGTGTTTTTAGGAGGTCATGCTGTGTCAGGAGCTAACATGCCCCTCTCCTTGTTCCGCAGAAAAGCAAGTTCAAGTTCCTGCCACCTCAGGCGGAGCAAGAAGACTCCACCAAGTTCATCGCGCTCACCCTGGTCTCTCTCGCCTGCATTCTGGGCGTCCTCCTGGCCTCTGGCCTCATCTACTGCCTCCGCCATAGCTCTCAGCACAGGCTGAAGGAGAAGCTGTCGGGACTGGGGGGTGACCCGGGTGCAGATGCCACCGCCACCTACCAGGTAAGAGGAGACTTTTTAAAAAGTGATATATTGGATTTCTCAGTTGAGCAGACCGATGATCACATTCATCTCTGGTCCCTCCTCCATTCCCAGCAGTTGCTCATTTTTTCATAGTTAGGGGTCTTCTGTGATGACAGTTTGGAGCTGCTCATCAGCATTCATGTAAATTCCTCTCATGCAGCTGCAGTAGGACAGCTCTGTTTTAACCTGCTCTTCTTGGATAGTCTCATGTTCGCTCTGAAATGTGTTGTTAATTAGAAGTTTGGGAAAAGTGCAGTACATGAATGGCGTGTTATCTGTTATCACAGTGTGGCCACTGCTAATGAAAAGCACCAGGGCTGCAGGATCCGTTGGGGTGCAGATGTCTGAAGATGTCTCTAAACTCACCGGCTTCCTCAGGGTCTTACAGGAAAAGTTCCTTTGACCTGCTGGGGTGCCACTTTGCGTTGTTACCCCGTACGGTGAAACCTAATGCTGACCAGAGGGAGGTGACCCACGCACGTCCCCGTGAGGGACACTCTCTCTAGAGGCACCCCAGACACACCTGGAAATGAGCTGGAAACCAGGGAGGATGCAGGGAAGGCAAGTTCAGCCCAGGTCAGGCATTTTTAAAAACCACAGAGTTTTTGGAAGTTCTGTAGCACAAATTTCAAATTTAATATTGTTCTGTAATGAACAGAGGCCTTAAGTTTTATCAGCAGTACAAGCCCAGAATATTTATACCAGTCAAAGCATTTGATTCCTTTGCATATAAAATATCGTTTAATTCCAAGAAGATATTTCCCTTTGGGAAGGTAAGATGACTTCTTAAGCCTTGTTTTAAAAGTTTGGTCAGCACATGTGTGCGAGGTTGCCTCACTGGGCAGATTCTTCGTTTCCTCTAGTCACATGAGTGCAGTGTGTAATATGTCCTGTAAATAATTCATCATTTTTACAATCGCATGTAAAGTAAATATTACTATTCCATCATCAGAGTTACATGGGTGGGCTCTCAAGCTCTCTCCAAAAGGTGCCCTCCAGCACCACGCCCTCCGCCCCCGGAGCTCCTTGGAGCTGGCTTTCCTATGCTCTGCAAGCTCTCAAGACCCTTCCCCACACAAGGAATTTGCAGGATCTCTTTCTTTAAAGAGACCCAAAGATAGCTTTTCCTCCCATTTCAAAATTCCTGGTATTGCCATTGAATGGAGGAAGCCTCTAGTTTTCTGGAGAGGGTCACCAACCTGGTCAGGACGATCTTTTTCTTATAAAGAAATGGCAACTTCAAATGTGTTGAGGATGGCATTTCAGTTGCAGTGCGTAGCTTTGCTTCAAAGCAAAAGGAAAATCACTTTTGAAGAAGCGGCCTGAGAAAAATGTCACAAAAACGAGTAAGAATTTACCCAGAAATTCCATTGAGCAAGACCTTCAATGCAGGATGCCGGGTCTTCAGGCCAAGTCTGTGCCGGTCATAAATAAATTATCACACCAGTTCTGTTCCATGTGTGAGAGACGGAAGATCATACAGGCAGAGATTTTTAGAAAGCATGGCACCCTTTGATATACTTTGAAATTCAAATATAAAATATTGATAGAATGGAAAGGTTGGACTTGCATGCAGAAATGACTAATTTAAAAAAAAAAAAACTGCAGGTTGAAAATGCCTACTTAGGACTGAGTTTGTGATAATTAACGGGGGAAAAAAAAAAAAGCCTTCCCAGTGACAGCTCTAATTAATAGTATCTGTAATTAAAATCATGCCCTTCCAGCAGGAAAATTGTTTGAATTTCTTGGAGTGACCTTTTTGCTGTTCCTCCTGAGGGCATGGTGGTTAAGTTGATATTGATTTTATAATGAGCTCTGGTTTGTTTAATAAGAATCTGTAATCCAGACAATAAATGAAATGTGTGCTTTTCTTCAATCCAGATTAATAAAAAGGAAAAAAATAAAACTTTTTTCTTTAAAAATGTGACGTAGGAAAATTTGGAAATGAAATAAGTGTAAAGACTTCTTGGTGGATCGAGCTTTGAAATCACCACAAAATACCCTTTGGGGAAGTACTTTGATTAAAAGTGGGGTTTGCCTCGTCACAGCGGAATGTTTCCCGGTGAGAAAGTTCTAGTTGCTGAGCCGTCGTGTTGTGGTTTGTGCTTTGGCAGAGCAGGACTCAGTGATGAGGATGGGGATTGTGTGACTTTGCTTTGAATGTAGCTGAGTAACATACTAAGGACTCAGACAATTGCGGTTACAAGGAGAAGATATTTACTCTGGTAAATGAAGCAGGTGTTAATTCATTAATGTATCCATATCTCGCTTGGGTTTCCTATCAGAGTCAGGAGTCCCCCATGAAGTTTAAAGATCTGTTTGAGAAGTTTTTTAAAATGTTGCAAACATAAAACACACTTCAGGAAAGGCTCTTGTTGCACCAGTGTGCTTACTGTGGCTCGCTGAACCTGTGTACTCTGCCGATTCTGTGGTCACGGCAAAGTTGTGCATTGCAGTTCTCATCACTGGGTTACAAGGAAAATGGAGCCCTTTGATGTCATGCTTTATTTTATGGGGACATGATGGAACTACTCAGTTCACTTTCTTGAAGCTTCTGAAAAATAAAAAGATTATTGTGTAAGTCAGGCTAAAATAAGTAACCTAAGAGAGAGAGAATGGGAGGTGGCAATATAATAACTTTTATTAATATCAGAATATGAAGTTACCCTTGAAATAAAAGAACTCCTGTTCTTCCCTGGGGAAAGGAAGGTGGGGTGCAGAGAGGCTCCGGTGGAGTGGAGGAGACAGGTGCCTGAAGGTTGTATTCTGGGGCGCACAGGTAGCCTCAGGTTGTGGTGCTCCTTCCTCCCCGGGGCTCCGAAAGGTGCATCCCCATGTCCCCAGTTAAACAGCAGCCAGATTTGTGTCCTTGCAAGGAGCTTCCATTGTGGCCTGGGAGGCCCTCGTGTTGCTGGCCTCTGCTAAAGCATTTGTCCGTCTCAGCCCCGATCACACGCCTGCACAGCCCCTGTGCGTGTGAGTCAGAGCCTGGGCCTGGGGCCACTGGGGCCCGTGTCGAGTTCCTGGATAGTAAGAAAGCTTTCCTTAAAATAGTTTCAAAGCAGTAAGGAGGCTGAATTATTAGCTTCTAATGCAAACACCTATAACATGTTTACCTGTTCTTCCTCAAAATAGAAGGGTTTCCTGGACAGGGTCAGGATTTTAGAGCTTTCTTTGTTTGCATGAGTGTGTGAGATTTTGGTTTGCCTTACCTACTGGGAAAGCAAGGCTTTTTTGACAGACGCTTACATTTTTGACACTTACCAAGATATCAACCCCATCAGATAATCCAGGCAAGTTTAATTTGCTCAGATCGCTGCAAAAATTGGGTTTATTGACTTTCAGAGTAACTGAAATATATTCTTAAATGTCATTTAACAGACTGCTCTCACCAAATTTTTCACTATTGTTTTAGTAAATGTTTTTTCTTCTAAACATATAAAACATATATTTGGATTAATTCTGCACTTCATTATCTAAAAAGCCAATTTTATTGACTTTCATTCTTTTTTTTAAATTGGCATAGCCTGTCATATATATGCATATATGTGTGTATGTATGTATATATTTATACACACATGTAGACACACACACACCAAGGAGAATGTGAAGACACAGAATTGTGAGTTTTGGTACCAGTATTCTTCATGTTTTTTTTTTATGTAGGTGTCCTATTTCTGTGGAAAGTGATTGGGTAAAAACTGTGCCAAAAATAAGTTGTTAGATGATTAGAAGATGTTCCCCTCCTTTTCTCTCCGAGTCTCTTTGAATGCTGCATCCATTTCCTTGAGGCTTTGATCATCTTCGAGCGGCGAGTTTAGCATTCTGCCAGCCCACTCTCCCTTCCCCGACGTGAGGGCAGAGACTCCCGCAGAATTTTCAGCAAGTTCTCTTTTGATGGTTTATTTCACAATACCCAGCAGGCTTCCTTGTGTACTTGGAGGCCTTTGGAACCAAACCCAGAGGAAAGCATGCATCGGGGCCACAAGGACCTCCTGTAAACAGAGCCGCTGAGTGCCCATCTCGGTGGCTGCTGCCCCATTAGCCAGTGATTACGAATGCAGTGGCAGTGTGGTGGCCAGTGCTGTGCTCGGAGGGAGCTCAGATGACGGGGCTGTCGGGTCTGCCAGTCCCAAATGCACCTGACTGCTTACCCCGGTGCAGGAGGCTGGGTTCTGACAAAGAGCACAGGCCACGCCTTGGCTCATTCTCTGGGGCTTTAGGAGACCCTTCTTCCTCTAGGTGAGTTTAATCTTCAGTTATTGATGGCCTCATGAGTAACAGAAGTAGGATGTTCACAATTAAATTGAAAAACAGTGACTTTTCCTGAGGTTTGCTTGACCCCACCATGAGTTTTTAACAATGCCTTTTCAATCAGCTCTGTATCTTAGCATGGCTTTCCTCACTCTATACTTGAATTTCCAGGTCAAAATAATATTTTTTTGCAAATCTCAAATAAGCAAAACCTACGCTGCTTCAGAAGTGAAGGGCGCCGTGTGAAAGCTGTGCCGAATATTTTGTAATTATAAAATTATAATCTTAACGTATTTATCATGAAATAATAATCGTTATTAAAGAACATTTTATTATAACATAGTGAGGCCTGAGGATGGAAAGTTTTCTGATTTTATCCTACCTTTGCAAATGTAGCTGATAGTACAGATGTCTACAGGTAGAATTCTCTTGAAACTTTTGAGGCATGGATTTGGTTTTGCAGATGTCCTGGAGCAGATGCCAGGCTCCTCCCGTGCTCCGTCAGCCCAGAACGTCCCTGCCCTAACTAGGTATCAGCAAATGCTAAATGTTTGTCACACTGGTGCCAGATCCCATGCTTCCTGAGGCAGTGATGTGAAGGGAATCCGAGGGAAAACCTGAAGCATTTCTGCCACATTGAGGGTGGAGGGTTCATGCCGTCCCCAGTGTGGGAAGAACCTGTTTTGTTTACCTGTGTGTTCAGTATCAGATCATCAGTGTGTGGGGTCAGCCAGCTTTGTTTCTGCAGACTCCATGGAATCTTCCAGATACCTTTTCATGATGAGTCTGAACGTTTCTCTGGAAGGTGCCCATTCGAAGTGCATTTTTCTCTTGATCTGAAGCGTTTGCAGTTGCAGTTTCCAAAAGCAGTGTCTATCCTGCTGTTTTGCCCAAAATGCTTCCTCAAATACAGCTCCTGAGAGACAGAGCTAGATCTTCAGAGAACGCTGAAGTCTGGAAAGATGGCCAGAGAAACTTCTAAACATAAGACAGAAGCATGTTGCTCATTGGGGTACAACAAGCCACTCCCCCCATCAGACAGTAGTCACGAGATCAGACTTAAGTAACAGTCCCAGAGACCGCTCAGTGAGATATTTGAAATAAAAAGTTGGAGACTCTAAGACAGACATGAAAATGTGGAAGGCTGAATTCTGTGGCATCCTTGGGGCACTAGGCCATTTCTATGTTGCTTAGACCTTGGTAGCTTGCTAGACCTGGGTATTACTTGAATAACTTCTTCCTAAGGAAGCTGCTTCCTGCTGCACACAAGGAGGGGCAACGGAAAGGAGGTGGGGGCTGCAGGCTTCTCCCAGGCGTGCTCACCCTGCACTCCAGCAGCCCAGGGAAGAGGGCTGGGCCCCAGGAGGAGGACGGGCGCTCACACAGCACCAGGGGAGGAGTGGCATTTGTGGTGATGTCTGTGGAGTGAGTGTCCATGGAGTGGGTAGAGGAGCGGCATGCATGTTGTCCGTGGAGTGGGCATCTGTGGAGCGGGCGTCCATGGAGCAGGTGTCCATGGAGTGTGGTGTCTGTGGAGCGGGTGTCTGTGAGCGGGTGGAGGAGCAGCGTGTGTGGTGTCCGTGGAGTGGGCATCTGTGGAGCGGGCGTCCATGGAGCGGGTGTCCATGGAGTGTGGTGTCTGTGGAGCGGGTGTCTGTGAGCGGGTGGAGGAGCAGCGTGTGTGGTGTCCATGAAGTGGGTGTCTGTGGAGCAGGTGTCCATGGAGCGGGTGTCTGTGGGGTGGGTGGAGGACTGGTATGCATGGAGTCTGTTGAGTGGGTGCCTGTGGAGCAGGCATCCGTGAAGAGTGGTGTCCGTGGAGCGGGCATCCATGGAGCGGGTATCCATGGAGCAGGTGTCTGTGGAGTGGGTGGAGGAGCGGTGTGCGTGGAGTCCATGGAGCAGGTGCCTATGGAGCAGGTGTCCATGAAGAGTGATGCCCATGGAGCATGGTGTCTGTGGAGCCAGCATGCGTGGAGCATGGTGTCCGTAGAGCGGGTGTCTGTGGAGCGTGGTGTCCATGGAGCCAGTATCCGTGGAGCATGGTGTCTGTGGAGTGGGTGTCTGTGGAGCAGGTGTCCATGAAGAGTGGTGTCCGTGGAGCGTGGTATCCGTGGAGCCAGCATCTGTGGAGTGTGGTGTCCATGGAGCAGGTGTCTGTGGAGCGTGGTGTCCATGGGGCT
>NW_016107335.1:1552429-1566876 GCF_001604975.1 Cebus imitator
GGTGTCCATGGAGTGGGTGCCTGTGGAGTGTGGTGTCCATGGAGCAGGCGTCCGTGGAGCGTGGTGTCCATGGAGTGGGCATCCATGGAGCATGGCGACCATGGAGCATAGTGTCTGTGGAGCATGGTGTCTGTGGAGCAGTGTCCATGGAGTGGGTATCCATGGAGTGGGTGTCCATGGAGCAGACTTCTGTGGAGCGTGGTGTCAGTGGAGCATGGTGTCATGGAGCATGGTGTCTGTGGAGCCAACATCCATGAAGCATGGTGTCCTTGGAGCATGGTGTCCGTGGAGCTGGCATCCATGGAATGTGGTGCCTGTGGAGTGGGTGTCTGTGGAACGGGTGTCCATGGAGCAGGCGTCCATGAAAAGTGGTGTCCATGGAGTGTGGTGTCCGTGGAGCCAGCATCTGTGGAGCGTGGTGTCCATGGACCCGGCATCCGTGGAGCGTGGTGTCTGTGGAGTGGGTGTCTGTGGAGCCAGCATCCGTGGGGCATGGTGTCCGTGGATCGGGTGTCCATGGAGCGGGTGTCTGTGGAACATGGTGTCCGTGGAGCCAGCGTCTGTAGGCGTGGTGTCCATGGAGCGGGTATCCATGGAGCGGGTGTCCATGGAACATGGTGTACGTGGAGCTGGCGTCCGTGGGCATGGTGTCTATGGAGCGGGTATCCATGGAGCGTGGTGTCCGTGGAGCGAGTGTCTGTGGAGCATGGTGTCCGTGTAGCAGGTGCTCCAGTCCACTTCACCCATTTCACTGGCAGAACCAGAGAACACTTCCTTCTTGCCAAAGCCAGGGTTGCTCCTGGGGGGACCCCTGCAGGCACAGCAGGTCCTTCTGAGCCCCTGTTCCTCGGCCTTCCCTGTCCTCCTTGTCAGTCAGCCGCCCTGTGGAAAGGGCCCTTGGAGGGACCCCAGACACCTTCGCCAGGCATCTCGTTTCTCCGGATCCTGTTTTACAAGGGGGCAAAGTCGGCAGCAGATAAACTGAGAGGTGTCCCAGCCCACACAGGCAGTGGCAGAGCGGGACTGCAGGAGATTTGGGGGAAGGAGACATCCTTTCTTTCCTTGAGTGATGATTTCTTGGAGGTGAGGAGTCTGCTATGAAACAGTGAACCAGCAGTCAACAGCATTCGTCCACGTGGCGGCGCTAGGATCAGAGGAGACTCGTGTGAAATTGAAGTCAGATCCTTGGAGATGACAGAGGAGGGGCTGGGCCAGGTGGTGGGTGGAACTCTTGGTGGGAGATGGAGGCGCGGCTGGGGCCACCTGCAGGGTAGGGACAGGCCCAAGAGGGTGGGCATTTGCAGATCCTGGAGGAGGAACTGGAGCTGGCGGGGGAGGTCCTCCCAGTTGGCCCAGAGCCTAGACGGGGAACAGGGGCGTGTGGAAGGGACTCAGCTGCAGGTCGCATGCGGGTCCAGAGAGAGCAGCTCTTTGAGTTTGTGACAAGGACAGACCCTGCGGTCTGTGGCGCCCCAAGGGACAGTCGTGGCTCAGCGTGGCTGAGTGACCCCAAGTGGACCAGAAGACCCACATTCCACCTGCTGTCACCCCCTCCGTTTCTTCCTTCTTTTTCTCCTTTCGCACTTTTCCTTGTTTAACTGTCTTTCTTAACTCCTGGAAGGAAGGCGCCACCACCTCTCCATTCCCTGGGGTACGAGGCCCAGGCCTGGGCCCAGCCCCTCCCCCTCAAAGCCGGCCTTCCTCATCTGTGGACTGGGGCCACGTCCTGGGCGCCGTGTGAATGAGAGCAAGCCCTGTGGGTGCAGGTGGGCGCGAGGTTGGCTCTGATGCTCCGCCCCAGGGTGAATGGCCCTCGGCCACCGTCAGTGCTCGGGCCTGGGAGGGGGCTGGATTCCGGCGCTGCTCCTCCGGTTTCCAGGGTACCTGTCTCTGAACATGTCCTCCATGGCAGGAGCTGCTCCCCTCCCTTAGACCCGATTAGAGAGGTGGGGCACATTTTCTGAACTAAATCTGAGGACGTGCTGTCTGCAAAGAGTGCCCCTCCAGGGAGGAAGACAGGAGTGAACCCCCGAAACCTGTGCTGCTCTGCGGAATTCAAGGCACTTTATGGAGGCAGTTTGGAGAAGGCATCGGGGTGATTAAACACCAGGGTGAACCCCTGTGCGGTCCGGGCCCCAGGCAGGGGAGGCCAGGCCTCTATGCTGATGCAGCCCCTGACATCTGCGCTCTGGACACCTCACCACCCAGCCCACGGGGCTTCAGGGCTCACCTCGAGGTGAGGGCTCAGCAGGAACCTCGCTGCCCGTGGCGGGAGGTGGGCTCTCCCAGAGGACGTGAGCCGCTATAAAACGAAGTGGGCGTTGTGGGGAGACACTAGGGGGGCAAAGGGAGGGTAAAAGCGTGGATTAAACTGGGATTTCAACAGAAACGGTAGGCGGCGGGGAGGAGACTCCAGTCGGCAGCAACAGGAGGTGGGGGTGGGTGCGAGCCAGCGCACGTGAGAGGCGACGTCCACACAGGGGCCATGGGCCCACCATGCGGCTGTGCCTGAGGGCTGGGTCTCCCCACTCCCTGCCTGGAGCCTCTGCTCTCCCGGCTCCCCGTGGGGCTGCTGTCCCTCGGGAGGAGGGCGTCGGCGGCGGCAAGGGGAGGAGCCCTGGCGGGGGCGCTCCTGGAGCCTACCCCACCTGAGCTGCACAGACTCCCCCAGCAAGAGGAGCTCGGTGTGGGAGGAGGCACCCGCAGGGCCAGAATTTCCTCCAGGTGCACGCGGCCGGGCGGCACTCCACAGACATGCACAGAGGTGGGTGCCTGCGCAGGGTTCACCCTGGGGCTGAGGGTCCTCGGCTGGCACTGTGAAGCACGCCTTCTTCTCTGCCTCTGCCGTGATGGGCACTAGGAGACGCGCCTGTGTGGTGAAATGCATTAGCCTGTCAAAAATGGCAAAGCCCGGCTTTTAACACAACACTCACGCCAGCATGAAAGGGGGCTGGCGCTGCCCGGGGTGGTGGGTGAGGAATGATGGCTGGGGCCGCCACCACGGCAGGAGCTGCATCTGCAGAGGAGAGAGCTTCAGGAAAAGCAAGTGCGCGTCAAACCAAGGAGGACCCGGAGGATGACAAACATTTCCAAATGCCACACAGGGATCACTTCAAGGACGTGAATAAGGAAGGCCGACTCGCCCACCTGAGAGGAGCCCCCCCCCCCGCCTCCTCAGGGGCCTCCACGGGACAAGCCCTGGCTGCCTGGCTGACCCTTCTCTCCCAGGCCCACGGCCCCTGAGGCCCCAATCTCCCGGACTCTCGGCTCTGTGAGCCCCGCCTCCCTCTACCCTCCCCTGCTGCACTGGGGACTCGTTTCTGCCACGGCTGACACGTGGGAGTTCCCGAGGCTGTGGCTGGTGTTGGCCGAGGGTCACCCCTAAGGACTGGACACCTTGGGCCTGGGGGCCAGACAGCCTTGGAACCTGGGGATAGCTGAATTTGGACCTGACCCAGAAAGCATTTTCTCAGGAAGCTTACCGCTCCTAGGGGTAGAGTCCCATTTTCCGGAACAGAACAGCAGAGAACTTGGTCAGACATCAGAGTCAGCCCAGCCTGCATCTGTGAAGGAGTCCCCAGTGTGAACCCGGAGACACACAACACCGTGACCCGAGGGGGGCCCTGGGTGCCGAGGGAGGGGGCAGGAGAGGGGCTCAGAGAACTCGAGGCTGGAACGTGGGAGAGGAAGAAAAATGCGGCGGGCAGGGGGGCCTCTGTGGGGCGGGAGAGAAGTGTGGAAGGGACTGAGCCCACAGGGGCCGACAGCCGCCCCTCGCCCGCCTTCCGGGGCTGCGCGGCTCCAGGGTGGCAGAGGCAGGCACGTCTGCAGGTGTCCGAGCAGCGGCTTCCCCTGTCCGCGGGGCTGCAGAATACTGCTTCCTCTCCCTTCAGCCAGCTGTCCTGACACTTTGTGGCTCTCCACGGCTTTGCTGCTTTGGGAGAATTACTGATGGTTAAGAATGGAATCTTAGGGCCAGAGCGGTGGCTCACACCTACAATCCAGCACTTTGGGGGGCCGAGGCAGATGGATCGCCTGAGGTCAGGAGTTTGAGACCAGCCTGGCCAACATGGTGAAACCCCGTCTTCAGTAAAAATGCAAAAATTAGCTGGGTGGGGTGGCAGGCGCCTGTAATCACAGCTACTGGAGGGGTGAGGCAGGAGAATCACTTGAGCCTGGGAGGTGGAGGCTGCAGTGAGCTGATATCAAAACTTCATCTCAAAAACAAAAAAAAAGAATGGAATCTTGGTATGTTATTTCTCTATTAGCAAGCACAAGAGGCTTGCTAGCAAGGTGGCAGGTGTGAACAAGCACCTTTCAAGATTTTTTTGTGTCTAGGTTAATGCAGCCGCAAAATTGAGTGTCTGGGTGTGTTGCCGGCGCGTGTCTCCGTGACAGTGACTTGAAGAACAGGGAACGGAAGATTCGCGGGTATCACCAGTAAAGCCACATGTTTCAAAATACATAATCCTGTACAGAGTTTGCGGAATGTGGATTCGATACACAGGTTTACACTTGGATTGATCTGATGGCATTTAATAGCAAATCAATTAAAAGAGCTCACGAGTGTAAGCACGGAACTGTTCTGACCTCGGTGTTGACTGGACTGACCCCCTCGGGAGAGTGGAGGCTGGGTTCGCCCTCTGGGCAGGCATTTCGTGGTTTTCCATTTTTTTGGTGAAGATGATGATATGGGAGAGCAGGCTATGATGGCATCTTCCTGGAATCACCTTTCCTGGCCTGTAAAACGCCCCCTGAAGCCACAGGTTACACGTTCCTGAGTGGGCGGAAATAAAATGCAGATTTGTTGACAAAACAAAACACTAACCTGGGTGGAAGCTCCCCGCCAGATTCAAGGACAATAAAAACATGAAGAGTTAAGTGACCCCCGAACGTGAAGCTGAAACGTGAAGGGAAAAGTCTAGAAAACGTGTCTAATTCCCCTGAGGGTGGCTTTCCCGGTGCCCTAACTCGCCCTGGGCATGCATCTGTCTGGCTCAGGCCCCCCTGTTCCCAGTGGGCCCCTCGCCTCTCCAGGTGGGTTTTTTCAGGCACATCCTGAGATTTCAAAACAACTCCAAGTGAGGCAGTGGAGCTGACACTCAGTGTGACACACGGCCCATCCCCCAGTCAGCTGACACCCGCGTGTGACACAGCCCCCGTCCCCCAGTCGGCAGTGTCCCCAGGGGCCGCTACTCCCAACACCCCCGTAAAGTTCGCTCCCCGAAAGCCCTCGCTCCCGGGTTTTCCTCCGGGGCTGCCGACCCACCGGTCCCTTCTTGGGTAGAGCATAGCCTTCGAGAAACTCCCAGTGCAGACCTTAGAGCTCAGAGGCCCTGGGCCAGAGCAGAGGCATCTGAGACCCGATTCCCAGCAAGCCCCTGACCCAGGCCTTCGGGGGCCTCGTAGGAAGCTCTACAGGGTGTCCTTCAGGCCCTGTGCAGTTAGGGTGTCATTCAGATCAGTTTTAGGTGGAATAATTGAACGATGTGCAATTCCAAAAATGGAGGCACAGCTGCTCCGGTAGCTGCTCCACCCCCAGCCCGCAGGCCCTGCCCTTTGGCTTAATTAAGCCGTGGCCACCGAGTGGAAGGATGTGAATACCTTTTGTGTCCCTGCGCTGGGCTCCTCTGCTTCTGAGCCTTTGTTCGCCCTGCTGCCTCCCTTCCGCCCCCCACCCCGACTTCATCCCCACAGACCCTCCCATCTGTCATGCCCTGCACAGGCCCCAGTCTCAGCCCAGGGTGGCCAGTCCTGTTCCAAGCACTGGGGCCCTATTCATCCCCCCTCCCCTTCATCCCTTCCGCCCCCTCTGCGGTGATGTCTCATCACCATCCCTCGTGTGTAGGGTGACTTCGCATCGTGTCGGACCCAGGCAGACCTGGGCGCGGAGTGGGGCTTGTTCCCCAACCCAGGCTAGCCCGTGCGGGGACAGCCTTGGCTTCCCAAAGGCCGGGTCTGCACAATAGACCCACAGCGCCCCCGGGGACCTTTAGGTGCTCGGTAAGAACCAATCGATAAATTGAACTAAGATATTGACGTGGGAAGACCAGGTTGCGGGGGGCATCTAGACTCCCTTGGAAACTGTCCTGTGCAATTCCAGTGTCCAGAGTCCTGCCGCCCACGGGAAGTCCTCCCTACGTGCCGCATGTTGAAGACACGGGTGATGGCAGGGATGGCTCATGGCCGTCGGTTGTTATGAGCAAAAAGAAAATCAGGGAGGTGCCAAAGTTTCTTGTGAAAAACAGCTGCCCCTTCTCTACGTCTACATCAGGCCCGGGCTGCCCTGAAGGCGGTGACTTGTTCCTTACTGACTGGCTATTTTAAATTGTCTGA
Organism: Cebus imitator; assembly: GCF_001604975.1. Taxonomy (NCBI): domain Eukaryota; kingdom Metazoa; phylum Chordata; class Mammalia; order Primates; family Cebidae; genus Cebus; species Cebus imitator. The sequence goes on from NW_016107335.1 coordinate 1,558,766, forward strand.
CTGTGAAACTGGAAAGCAGGGTCAGCTGTGGGGCTCTCAAGGCTGGCTTGCTCACGGAGGTCGCGTTGGATCTGTGAAGCTGGGGCGCCACTGACTTTTTTGGAAGCCCTTAGAACTTAATTGCCCAGTGAGTCATCTTCTGCGGGAGCTGGAGAAGGAGGGATTTGTGTCCCGTGTTTCATGTGTCTCAGCAGCTACAGTCTGGCTGGAGGGCTTTGCCGTGCTGACCGGGCCTCCCGTGACAATGGGAGGGTCACGGGATCCTGGTTTAAATGTGCTCCCTCTGACATCTCAGGCTTCAGCTTCACAGAAGCGCTGAAGACCATCACAGAAGCCAGTCTTAAACATGGGCTAGTCCAGAAAGAAGATGCTCATTAAAAATCTGTGTTTCCTTCCAAGGCCTTTATTTTCACAACTGCTTTCTAGTTCCAATCTGACGTTATCAGGAGCCGAGCAAATGAAGGGAATGAGTGTCTTTAGTCTTAGGGAAGAGGCAGTCCTAAGAAAAAGGGAGGCAGGAGGTCCAGTTTCAGCACATGGGTCACTCCCAGATGCCGCTGAGCGTGTGAATAGGCAGCTCTCGGGTCCTCCCCTTTGGGCAGCGCTGGCCGCGGTCCTGCGAGCCTGTCCACGCCTTCTGCACGCGCTTCACGAGGCGCCATCACGTTTCCCAGCCACCACCAGGGGCTTCAGGGGACTGGAACACAGCCCTCACTTTCCCAGAGCAGGAAGCTGCTGTCAGCGGGAGGTTGGGGGTGCTCCTTAGGCGGAGTGCCTCGCTGCTCCCCGGGGCTGCCTTGGTGTGGGGCACTCGGCCCCTGAGCCAGCCGTGACCTGGAGGCCCGGGTGCTGACCGGCGTGCAGGGCTCAGCGAGGGCCCCTCTGCAGCACGTAGACGCCACGGGTGCTTAAAGCAGCCAGGAGGACCTCGGCTCCCGAGTATGGGAGACGGGTCTGGACGTGCCGAGAGGCAGCGCGGGGACCGGGAGAGGGCTGGGGCTCGGGGCGCCGCAGCCACAGAGGCTGAGCTGGGGAGAGCCCGCTGTTTTCCTGCTCATCACTGGCTGCTCCAAGACTGTTCCACATTTAGAAGACTGTTGAAAATCATTTTCACTTTCATGAAACATGTCTATATCTTTCATTTTTGCTTTGAGAAAACATCTTGCAAAATGGGAAAACTCACTCCATATTGCTTGGCCCACACTGCTCACCGTGGGCTGCCCCAGCTCGTTCGCCCGTGCCGTGGAACCCCTTCCCACGGGAGCTGTGCTTACAGCCCTCCTGGGTGACATGTGTCAGGAGTGGAGAGGGGCGGGGACCAGGTCTCTGGCAGAGCCACGGAGCTCTGTGGCCCAGCCTTGGGCACTGCTGTCGGGAGCGTCCGCCCTTTGGGATGTGTGTCTGTGTGCACGTGTGTGTGTTATTCCCTGTCCAAATGTAAAGGTTACCTGGGCACCAAGGAGAAGCCACTGGAGGCGGTAGGACTGCACCACCAGAGCAGCACTGGCCACGTGGGCCATGAGCCTAGGACGCCGTGGCAGGGACGGGTGCTGCCCTGGCTCTTACCACGGACAGGCGCAGCTCCCGGGTCCTGGCTCCATGGGAGGAAGAGGGAGGCTCCCCGGGCGTTCAGGGCAGCTGCGGGCTGTCTCCTCTACAGAAGTGAGCGTGGCCTCTGCTCCCTGAGGGCTCATGGGGATGCCCTGCATGCGCCCAGAACCTGGAGCCTCCCGTAGCGGGCCGACCGGAGCCACCAGTGTCGGTGGGAGTACTTGGTCGCAGTCCTCCTGAGCGAGATCACTGGTCACCGCCCCTCCGCTCCCAGCCGGCCTTGCTGGCCTAGAATGCGAGGCGGCTCCTTCCGAGTCCCTCTGAGTTTTAGGACGAGATGAAGGCCTCTTAAATAAAACCGTGTCATGACCAGGGAGAGGTGATTATACAGGAAACCTTTTCCCCATGATGACACAGCACCCCGTTGAACCATCTGGATATTTCCCCCGCCCTTTCCCACGGCTTTCTAAGCGTTCCACCTTCCTGTTTTTCTCCCCTGTCACCACGTGCTCTGCAGCCACCGTGTCAGACCGGCAGAGCACAGGTTTTCCCTTCACCGTGTCACACGTGAGCCACTTGTGGGTGCGCCGGGCCCCACGGCTTCTGCCTTGTGTTGGATTCTGCGCTGCCCTGTGGGCTGAAGACCTGGGCCCTCCCCGGAGAGGGCCGGCCGTGTTCTCCACGTTCTCTGGGTGCCTCGTCCGGTCTGCAGAGCGGCCTTTATTCCCCCCCAGCAGAGCCCAGAGAACCCACTTTTTCCTGCCCGGCTGTGGACGTTTCATTCCTCAGCGTGGCCCTGTTACTATGCTCTCTCAACAACCGTGAAGCCCAAGGCCGTCCTTTAGCACACACTGGGGCAGCTCGGCTGTTTGCTGGCTCCTGAGAGGGTGTGGAGAGGTTTTCCTGAAACCTTTGTGGTCTTGGTCTTTCTTTTGGCAGAATCCAAGCGTGACAGGTCTCCTCTCACAGTGGCTTCCACTCTGTAATTTTCCCCATCAGATGCTGAGTTAAGACATGAGACATTTGCATTATGATGCGTATGGATGAAGTTCTGCCCCCAGAATCCTCTTCACCTCATTTTGTGCATTGTGTTACAGAGAAGTGTCAGCTACTTTGAGGACTCTGCGGGCAGAGCCAGGACCCCCGCCCCGGCGCAGCGAGAAACAGGCGGCTCTGCAGCACGTGGGGCTGCGGGGTGGGAGCACGCCGCGCAGTCCTCGGCTTTCCGTCTGCGTGCTCACACCTGCGGAGCTACTTGGAGCACGGGAGCCTTTTGGGATGGGGCTCCGGGTGCAGCACTGACCTGCGGAGCTGGCCCCATGTGGCTCCACTCAGGGCAGGGTGCTGCTGTGGGCACGTGGGGTGCCTCGGGGCTCACACTCACAGTTGCTGTCGGCTCTGGATGTGTTGGAGGTAGCACCAAGGTACAAAAAGATCCATTTTCACGTTTTCCTGATGGGGAGTTTTTGCACCTGGGTGCCGACGCGCTGGGTTTGCCCATCTCCACAGACACAGCACCGTTAGGATAGCGTTAGGTCGGGCATCGCGTGTGTGTTTTGTGGTGGACCATTTCCATTTAGGGTGACAGTGGAAGACGGGGTTCTCTTCTTTAAAAACGCCCAGTTACTCTCGTTTCACTTGGAGGGAGGAAGGAGAGGGTCTCATCAGCAAGACGGAGTGGCCGGGGGACGGCCTGGGGGTCTAGCCTCCTTGGTATCGCTATCGTGTCCTGGAAGGAAGCTCTCCTGAGGCTGTGTGGCTTCTCCGTGCCCAAATGTAGGTGTGGACACTGGCAAGGGGATGTCCACACCCACCTGAGGTCAGAGCCGCATGGCGAGGGTGCCAGCCAGGCCTCCTACTCCGTGCTCCACCCACATCCACCCGCAGAGTCCTTCCAACAGCTCTCCAGAGCGGCTCCGCCTTTCTCCCCACCCATTTCTCAGATGACAAAACACGCACACGGCTTTTGGCAGCCTGTCCAGGGCACACGGCCCCAGGTGACCAGCCGAGAGTCCTGGGCCTCAGCCTCCGCCTTACTGGGCTCCACTGTGCAGGTCTCCGCCTAGGCCTGCTGTCTTTGCCAGTGGTGGATTTTTTTTCTAAGACACTGAGCACTCTGGAATACGTTCTTCCTGAGAACAGAGGCACAGTGTAACCACTGATGTTTCGCCGTGGAGACCGCCTGCAACACCGTGCCCGGTTTCCATTGCTGCAGACACGTCCTTCTCACTGGGAACTTGACATGCTCTCCTTAATCGTTTTCTTAATCACTTTCTCAACACCTAGGAGGGGCAGACAGCTAAAAAACTACAGAGCAGCCATACGGAGACGCAGGGACCTACAGAGCTTTCCAGAAAGATGTGAGCTCCATCTCCAGGGACAGACACCCCGAACATGCCAAGCAGCGTGGCACAAAAACAAATGACTTCCCCTTTACGACCTGGAAACTTCTCTTTTAGTTCACATATACCTTGTAGGTTTTTTGCTGCTAAAGAGTATGAATTGGGAAGAGAAAAGAAAACAGGTTTAGCCACACCCTGGTAGGAGTAGCCCATGGGTGCCTTCAGGGCCAGGCAGGCCCACGCCAACCCTCAGCGGGACGGAGCGTCCGTCCAGACCCGCACAGAGTGGGGAGGGAGTCGGCAGGGGCGGCCAAACCTCAAGGCTGAATCTACGATCAGAAGAAGGATGTGGTGACATCCGCCTTTCTTCTTGTTTATAATGAATTACCTGTTGGTCACTGAATCATGCAAATTGCCACAAGGACCTACTTGTCTTTACAAACTCAAGGTCGCCAAGCTGTTCACACCAGGCCACTGTTCACTGTGGCTGAGGACACATCATCCCGGGGGGCAGACAGAGGCGTCCTCATGACTGTTAGGCTGATCTTAAATAGATTTTTCTCTAAGTGAAGTGGCAGGAAGCATTGGACCTTCTGTCCGGCCAAGATCCGTGTGCCAAAAATGTGTCAGTGCCCGCAGCCCAGGCTGTGGGGGGAGGCCCTGGACCCCTGCAGGCGGGCACTGTGGAGGGGCAGGCCGGGCTGTGTGGGGAGGCCCTGGACCCCTGCAGGCGGGCACTGTGGAGTGGCAGGCCGGGCTGTGGGGGGAGGCCCTGGACCCCTGCAGGCGGGCACTCTGGAGGGGCAGGCCGGGCTATGTGGGGAGGCCCTGGACCCCTGCAAGCGGGCAGGTCTCAGATCTTGGTACGTTGGCACCTCTGCCGGGTAACAGCTTCGGAGGCTGGTGCAGCCTGCAGGCCTCGCTCTGGGGTGTTTACCGTCTGACCAGGACAGTTTTGTTCTGGGTGAGGATGCACCTTTGTGCTTACTGAGGATTGAGTCAGGGAAATTTCAGAACACGACGGGGCTGGCCTCAGCTGCCTCTCAGGGGAGGCTCATGTTGATTTATAAATTATCTTTTGCTCAAATAAAATGCTCTCGAGATCACAGCTCTGTATTTTTTGGCGGGGGTTGGGGACAGGGCCTTGCTCTGTCACCAGGGCTGGAGTGCAGTGGTACCATCATGGCTCACTGCAGCCTCAAATTCCTGCTCAGGTGATCCTCCCCCCTCAGCCTCTCATGCAGCTGGGAGTACAGGCTCACACCACCACACCTAGCTAATTTTTTTTTGCAGAGGTGGGGGTCTCACTATGTTGCCCAGGCTGGTCTCAAACTCCTTGGCTCAAGGGATCCGTCCACCTCGGCCTCCCAAAGTGCTGGGGTTGCAGGCGTGAGCCGGCACGCCGACTACAGCTCTGTACTTTAAACTCACCGCACAGAATGGTACTTGGAGTGTCTGCCATCGCTGGCTGACAGGCGCCCCCGCTCCGTGCCCTGGGCCCCCACGGAAGCCTGATAATGAACGTAGGTGACACGGGCAGAGGCTGCTCTCCCTGATGGCAGTTCTGGTGTGGGGGCAGCTGATGCTGCAAACTTCACCTGACGTTTTAAAGACGTGTGTGCGCCCACGCGGTCCATCCGGTCAGCGCCTCAGCGGTCGGCAAGCTCACGCCTCCGTTCAGTGCCGCAGACGCCACCGCCTTTTCAGGTGTGGATGCCACTTTTAACTGAAGAGCGAAGAGCGTGGCCCCTCCACAGTGTGGGCTGTCACTTTCGGGTATTGGGAGGGAAAAGCAGCTCGCAATGGCACCTCCAATGAGCCCGCGCCAGCGGCCCCGCCTAGAGGGTTAGACTCGCCTCACACAGGGTGAAAACGTCCAAATTATAACCTGGAGCAGTTTCAAATGCCGCGACATTTGTCTTGTTGGGTCTGGCTGGACAGTTACTAAGTCAAGTGGCAGTCTACATTTTATATTCCATTCTAGTAAGACGTGTGTTTTTCCTTACAAAATTTTTAAATTTTAAGGTAAAGAACTGAGAATGAGCAGACTGTAGAGTTTCTGTGGTTATTGGAAACTGTAATCAGCCTAAAGGACCAGTGAATGAGACCACATGAGACGCCCCTCAGCGCTTTCTCCAGCAAGCCACAAGGCAGAATCCAGGCTCCTTCCCAGCTCCCCCACGTCTGGAGAGTCCCAGGAGTGTCCAGGAAAGGGTGGAGAGGGAGGGGCCGGACCCGCTGTGAGGGAGCTCTGGCAGGTGGCCAGAAAAGGGGCCGCACAGCAACAGGAGGGGACACTGGCGGAGGCAGGTCACGGTCAGTGGGAGACGTGGTGGTCAAGCGCCCCAGGCCCCGTCCTCGGAGTGGGCTGGCCTGACCCGAGTTCCCCAGGAGCACAGCAGTCTGAGGCGTTTCCAGCTCACTTGTGAGGAATCTCTGTTTGTCTCCGGTACACAGATGTGGCTTTCTTGCGTTTATAGCCAAGGGAGACACCAGGAGTTGGGTCTGCAGCCATGTCTTCCCCGACATGGCAGGACGGCCGGCAGCCAGCGCCACGCGGACTCGGGGGGTTAACTTGTCAGCGTGATGTTGGCACAGTTTCCAGGGTACGGCCCTTGCTCGGTGACCTCCTCACGGGGCTGGCATGCTGCTCGCCCCCGCCACCCCTGCCACACCTGCAGGGAGTCCCCGACACCCGGGCGGCTTCTTCCCAGCCTGGGTTACGGTCAGGGGTGGAGCTCGGGCTCCAGAAAGTGACTTCACAGCCAAGCACAGTGTGGCAAAAGCAATGCTTTGTGGGTGTCCTGAGATGCAGCGTGAGGCAGCGGACCCTTCGGTGGGTCCACGGCATCCGCGCTGGCTTAGCAGCAGCTGGGCTGAATAAGGTGTGAACTGCTGCCTGGTTCATGCTGCCTGGACATGGCTGAGCCATGAGGTTAGGCGGGCCGAAGATGCAGCGTCTTCCCTCCAGGCCCTGAGCGCTCCAGAAGCCACGCAGCTGGCAGTGTTACTTCCTGCTTGGAGACATCTGGTACATCCCGTGTCCAAAACGGAGACTCGCTGTGGAAAAGCACATTCCGACAGCAGTCAGGGTGTAGACGCAGAGCTCCGTGCCAGCAGCGCTGCCCACCCGGGGGGCTGTGAGGAGGGGTGACCCCTTCTCTCTCCTCCTCCTTGCTCATCCCAGGGAAGCTCGTCAGCTCCTCCAGGCCCCACACCTGCTCTCACGTCCCCATCTCTGTAAGTGCCATCAAGCCAGGCCTCGGCGCCTGAGCCTCTGCTGCCTGAAGCCTTCTTTGGCCTCAGGTTCGGGGAGAGTCCCCTCTTTCTGGCTCCCCGCACCCCTTCCCACGAACACCCAACGCACTGTTACCGTCATTACCGTCACTCCCTGCAGTGACTCATGCCCAGCTCCGGGTGGCCTGGGGGTGCTCAGGGGTCAGGGCCTGGCTCAGCCTTGTGTTCGCGGCACTCTGTGCTGTGCCGATTTGGCAAGGAACCATAGAAAACCCAATTTTGAATAAATGAATGATAATCATAGTAGGAACAGCAAATAGTCACCTGGCATGTGTCAGGCACAGGCCTGAAGCCTCGGTCCAAGCGTGTTATCTTCTTTAATCCTCCCAGCTGTGAGGTCGGTACTGTTATCACTGCTTCACAGATGGGGAAACTGAGGCACGGAGAGATTAGGCAGTTTCCTCAACACAGTCAGTAAGTCCTGAAGCCTGGACTCAAAATCAGACCCTCTGACTCCAAGTGCTAGGAATGAGTGAATGAATGAATGAATGAATGAATGATTATCCCAGAAGTCAAGGAAAAGAACCAGAGTCAAGTCTGTTTCTGCAGCTCTCGTTCATGTTCCTCTGAAGATGTGTGTTTTCTGGGTCCTGGTTTCTGGGAGGCATCCATCGTGACCCCATGTCGCCCAGTTGCCTCTGTCTCATGGCACCTTTGTGGGGGTGCAGAGAATCTCCTAAGAGACAGGCTCCCCTGCAGACTTCAGAAAAGCCTGAACTGGGGATGTGAGGGAAGCATGGCCAGTGCCTCCGGGAGCCGTGTCCCACCTGTCGTAGCATCCAGGGAAGTAGGACGTGCCTCTCACCTGCCCCCAGGCTCAGGTGCAGCATGAAGGGACTTCAGCCCCAGCAGCCTCATCAGCCCCATACCCGGCCTCCCCGCCGCCCCCACCCTCCGGGACCCGGCCTCCCCGCCGCCCCC
>NW_016107335.1:1567990-1569089 GCF_001604975.1 Cebus imitator
ATATATATATATATATATATATATATATACGTGTGTGTGTGTAGATTATATGTATATGTATATGTATATATCCTGTGACTTCTTCAGAAATATCTTTGCATTTGCCAAGCCGTCAAGAGTTTGGCTCTGGCTTAGAGAACTGTTTTAACTTTTATTTACTAATACTTCTTCTCTCTTACTCATTAATGCTTGAGGCTTTCTCTGTAGCCGCCTCCATGCTAAGCACTGAATATACACGAAACCTTTCAATCTTCACAGTAACTATGGGATTACCTCCATTTATAACGTGAAAAATACTGGCTTAGAGACTTTCAGGGGTTTGTCTAAGGTCACATGAAAAGCTTATGGTTGTTTGCTGTTGTTGAGTTGGGGAGAAAAATAAATAAAATAAAAAATGGAAGTTTGTGGTGGGGCAGGGATCTCAGTCCTGGACCGTGGGTGTCTCAGTGGCATCACCCTCCGTGGCACTCAGGAGAGAACAGAGCTCAGGCTTCACTCGGTCCTGGACCGTGGGTGTCTCAGTGGCTTCACCCTCCGTGGCACTCAGGAGAGAACAGAGCTCAGGCTTCACTCAGTCCTGGACCGTGGGTGTCTCAGTGTCTTCACCCTCCGTGGCACTCAGGAGAGAACAGAGTTCAGGCTTCACTCGGTCCTGGACCGTGGGTGTCTCAGTGGCTTCACCCTCCGTGGCACTCAGGAGAGAACAGAGCTCAGGTCACTGTAGCTCTCCCACGGGTGGCAAATCACAGGATGGACATGGTGCTAGCTTGATTTTTCATTTTTATGTGAACAAATCTCCAACGTTTCAAATCCTCTTCCCCAGAGCATCACATTCTCAAACCCGCTGGCTTCCCTGAGCCGTACTCAGGTTGGTTACTGGTGTCATCTGGCATTATCTACTTTATTTAAATTATCCCTTGTCAGGCAGATGACTTCACGTCAAGAGCTCAAGACCAGCCTGGCCAATATGGTGAAACCCCGTCTCTACTAAAAATGTAAAAATTAGCCGGGCGTGGTGGTGGGCGCCTGTAGTCCCAGCTACTTGGGAGGCTGAGGCAGGAGAATCTCTTGAACCCAAGAGGCAGGGGTTGCAGTGAGC
>NW_016107335.1:1571424-1573332 GCF_001604975.1 Cebus imitator
TCCTCCCCATCCCCAGCTGCTCTCCAGGGGCTGCAGGTTCATGGAGAGTGGGGGCCGAAGGGCTCCTTCCCACAGCACCCGTGTCTCGCTGAGAGCCTGGGAGCATGACCTGCTCATCCCGGAGAGCCCGGTGGAGGGAAATGGCGTTTTCTAGGCAGTGTGGTGTCAGCGGGCTTCGCAGACGTCTTTAAAGCCGAGGAAGCTGGCCGCCCGGGCTGAAAGGAGAACGGAAGCATGGGGTGTTTCCTGGTCTTTGGCCGTTGCCTTGGTGGGTGCGAGGCCTTTAATGCATCACTGGTGGGGCAAGTGGGTGGTTTGGCCCCCCCCAGATGCCACCAAAGCGATAGCAAGGCAGCAGCCCACGAGGCCCATCAGAGCCTTTCTTTCCCCGTGAATGCATTTTGCCCCTTCTGTTGGGCTCCGATTCTCTTACAAATGTTTCTGGATATCATTTCATTTTGATGACTCAGGGTACAGGTATATTTTCACCAGGAAAAGGGTGAAATATCCTACCACAGTGGTTAGCACACTTTCAACACAACACGGTTGGTCAGACGTGGGGGAGCACCCGGGCTGCACCCTGAAAGTGAGCAGCAGCAGCGTGGCCCCTGCGTGTCCTGTGCAGCTAAGGCTGCGCGGCCACGTAGTGGCTGCAGACGGCTCTCACCCAACCCTGCAAATGCTGGGGATGCCATCCTCCATGTGTCGGGTACTGGGGATGCTCCCCCCCGTGTGCCAGGTTCTGGGGATGCCCCCCTGCGTGTGTTGGGTGCTGGGGATGCGCCCCCACATGTGTCGGGTGCTGGGGATGCCCCCCACGTGTGCCGGGTGCTGGGGATGCCCCCCATGTGTGCCGGGTGCTGGGGATGCCCCCCACGTGTGTGCCGGGTGCTGGAGATGCCCCCGCGTGTGTTGGATGCTGGGGATGTGCCCCCACATGTGTTGGGTGCTGAGGATGCCCCCCTGCATGTGTCGGGTGCTGGGGATGCGCCCCCATGTGTCGGGTGCTGGGGATGCCCCCCCACATGTCGGGTGCTGGGAATGCCCCCCACATGTGTGTCAGGTGCTGGGGATGCCCCCGCTCCGCATGTCGGGTGCTGGGGATGCCCCCGCTCCACGTGTCGGGTACTGGGGATGCCCCCCCCAGGCATGTGTCGGGTGCTGGGGATGACTCCCCCAGGCATGTGTCGGGTGCTGAGGATGACTCCCCCAGGCATGTGCCGGTGCTGGGGATGCCACCCCACGCATGTGTCGTGTGGTTGGGCATTGCTTGGGGAAAGAGATCGGAGACTCTGCTGTGATCCCACAGAAGCTGTCTGGAGGTGTCCCGTTGGGAACTCTGACTTCGGTGCCCACTCAGCAGCACAGGCTTCCTCCTCCCCCATGCCCTCCGTCCCCCACGTGGCTCCATCCGCCCTGTCTTGCGTGGGCTCCTGGACACTGCTTTGGAAAAAGAAACACCAGAGTAACGTTTTTTTCCTTGAAAAATTCTGATTGTGGCATCAGCTTCTGTATCTCAGTCCACAATGCAAACCTCCCTCCAGCCTTTATCCTAATAGAATGAGAAGCCACCAGTGAAGGCTGCTGTGGCATTATTCCAGAACATTCCATGTTGATGGCAGAGGGGGATCCCGTGGATGCTTTCTTGAATCTATAGGAGTATGTGTGTGTGTGTGTGTGTGTGTGTGTGTGTGTGTGTGTGTGCATGGAGTGTGGTATGTGTACTGTACGCTTCTGTAGAGTGTGTGTCTGTGATGTGTGTGTGAGGTGTGTGTGTATATGGAGTATGGTATGTGTGGTGTATGCTTCTGTAGGGTGTATGTGTGTCTGTGATGTGTATGTGTGTCTGTGATGTGTATGTGTGTCTGTGATGTGTGTCTGTGATGTGTATGTGTGTCTGTGATGTGT
>NW_016107335.1:1573704-1583519 GCF_001604975.1 Cebus imitator
GTCTGTGATGTGTGTCTGTGACATGTATGTGTGTCTGTGATGTGTATGTGTGTCTGATGTGTGTCTGTGATGTGTATGTGTGTCTGTGATGTGTGAGGTGTGTGTGTATAGAGTGTAGTATGTGTGGTGTACACTTCTGTAGGGTGTCTGTGTCTGTGAGGTGTGTGTGTGTATGGAGTGTGATATGTGTCTGTGAGGTTTGTATATGTGAGATGTTTGTGTGTGATGTGTGTCTGTGGTGTCTGTATGTTGTGTGTGGTATGTCTGTGACGTATATTTGTGGTGTGTGTCTGTGAGGAGTATGTGTGGGATGTGTGTGTCTGTGATGTGTGTTTGTGGTGTGTAGTGTGTGTGCAGTGTGTGGTGTATGTGTGTGTGTGCGTGGTGTGTCTGTGATGTATGTTTGTGGTGTGTGTGTGTGGCGTGTGTGCACATCTGTGATGTGTGATGTGTGTGTGGTGTGTGTGTGTGATGTGTGTATCTGTGATGTATGTTTGTGATGTGTGTATGTATGTGTGTGGTGTGTCTGTGATGTGTGTTTGTGGTGTGTCTGGTGTGTGTGTCTGTGATTGTGTGTGTGGTGTGTGTATGTGTGTGTGGTGTGTGTGCCTGTGATGTATGTTTGTGGTGTGTGTGTGTGGTGTGTGTGCATGTCTGTGATGTGTGTTGTGTGTGTGGTATGTGTGTGGGGTGTGTGTGTGTGTGATGTGTGTATCTGTGATGTATGTATGTGTGTATGGTGTGTGTGTTTGTGGTGTGTGTGTCTGTGATGTGTGTGTGGTGTGTGTGATGTGTGCGTCTGTGATGTGTGTGCATGTGTGTGTATGTGTGTTTGTATTCTCTGGTTTTAAGAGCAAGGCCGTTATTTCCTTTCTTCCCCAAGCCTGAAGGCTTCTCAGGGTGCCGTGCTGGGGGGGTGCTTTGGGGTGCGTTGACCGTCCTGTTGTGTTGGCCCCCCAGGGGTAAACTCTCACCTGCCTGAACCTCAGATCTTAGCACAAGAAGGGGCTGGTGCCACGTGGGCACCGTGGCCCCCCGCCTGCTGGGCGTACCCAGTGCCGCTAACCCCCTGCTCTGCCTCCCCCGTCCTGCAGGAGCTGTGCCGCCAGCGCATGGCCACGCGGCCACCGGAGCGACCCGAGGGCCCGCACACATCCCGCATCAGCAGCGTCTCGTCCCAGTTCAGCGACGGGCCGATGCCCAGCCCCTCTGCGCGCAGCAGCGCCTCGTCCTGGTCCGAGGAGCCTGTGCAGTCCAACATGGACATCACCACCGGCCACATGATCCTGGTAAGCCCCCCTGCGCGCTCCCCCCTTCCTCGGCCCACAACACCCAGCGTCTGCGCCTGACCCTCGGGGACGGGGCCATGGTGGCTGCGCCATGCCTGTGGCAGAGGCTGACAGGCAGGGCTCGCTCTGCAGGGAGTCCTCTTAATTTAGATAAACAGGAACATTTCTCCCTGAGCTCTTGGCCGTGCCTCCGCCTGGAACGTGCAGCCCACGCGCACTCCCTGGCGTGTAAGAGTGAGCACCAGCTAGGTTTCAGTGGTGGAATACATGTCTGTTAGCGCCCGCCTGCGCCGCCTTTTGCCCTCTGACAAGGAAGCAGCACTGTCTCCTTGCTCAAGCCCAGCCAGCACCGTTTCGGGAAATAAATGTCACCACTGTGACAGCGAGGCAGGAGGAGGCGGGCGGGTGCCCAGCTCTTCACAGGAAGCTTCCTGGTGGCGCCGGCACAGAGGCTCATGGTGAGGCAGTTCCACGCCTTTTCCAGGGCCCTCACTGGAGAAGCCACAGGTGGAGTGGCCGTGCACGGCCACTTCCTACATAAGGAAAGTCCGGGTGTTATTACGAGAACTGCTGATGGCTCAGCACATCCTGCTGCTGCCTCCTGGGTCTCCTGGCCGCAGGCGTGGCCCGGTTGGTGGCCGTGGCTGTGCTGTTGGGATGAAAGGGCAGAGCCCGTTTCACTGCTTGGCCTAAGCAGCGGCTGCACTCACAGGTCAGGGAAACGTTCTTCGCTGTACCGTTAAGTTCCCAGGTCCCAGGGTGGACCCTGTAAGTCGCTGTTAAATGCTTACATCTTTTAAAACTTTTTTGCCTGATGAGTCAGCAAGAACATCGCCTGGTAGATTTGGACCACAAGAAGCCAGAAAGCCATGTGTTCACTAAAAAGCCTCATCGCAGAGCTTGGAGATCAAGGCTGGAGGCTGCTGGTGAGGCGGGACCTCCCGGCCTGGTTCACACTCCAGGGACAGACAGCTCTGACGACGGGCAGGAAACACAATTCTAGACCCGCTTGGACCAGCTGTTTGGGGAAACTGAGGAACACAGCAGCCTGCTCCCTGGATAACTTAAAATGAGAAGAAACAGTCAAGAGGCTTGGCTTTCCCAATCAGGGAGCTAAACAGGGCGCATCCTTTCCCATCGTTCCCTGGGACAAGCCCACGAAGCCAGACCACCCTCCCGAAATGCTCTCCCTGTGGATGTGACGGGGACAGAGAGTGACAGCTCATGGAGTGCATTCAGCAAGCCAGTCATCGACGCTGACGGAACCTCCTCCCTTGATGGATTGTGGTTCCGTTACTTTAGAGCTGACTTTTCCGAGGCTATTTTGACATTCGTCCCTTTTAGAAAAGGAGCCGAGACGGCGTTCGTATTAGAGATGAGCTTCGGTATCGCGGTCAAACACATCCGCCGGAGACGTTCCTCTGACAGGTCAGCCAAGGGGACAGCCACTTAGCGCGCGCTCCCATGGCGTGCCAATATTTCCACATTTCAAGGTGCTTGAGCAACAATTTGGTGACATCTCAAGCCCCATTGGTGCCTGAAAACACTGTATTTCTCAGAGAATTGTATGTGGCATTCGCATATGTAATGGCAGCTCTGAGAGTGAGCACGAGCGTTCATTTCTGCCGGAATGCCTGAATCGTGAGGACGGACTCAGCCTGCACCTGGCGGAAGCCCTGCAACGCCTGACTCAGGACACCCAGCTGGATGCTGGGGGGCCATGGAGGGCCATCGAGGGCCCCGGACCGTGACGGGGGCCTGTCTGTCACGCACCTCACCACCGCCCACAACCGCAGGGCCAAAACGAGAAACACACTCAGACCAAGCATGAGTCCAACCGACCCCCTAGACTCCATGCGTAGAGATCGTAAACTCGGGGAGGCGGGATCTTCCTCATCAGCCAGCGTCGTTTCGAAAATGAATGTTACCGAGATAGTTCCCTGGTTCCACGATGCTGGCGGGTGCTGGTGGGAGTCGGGGCGCACGTGGGGAGGGGCGGGCGTCGTGCGGAATCCAGCAGCCAAGTGGACCGAGTGTGGGCCTCGGACCCCGGTGTCTTCTCTCACTCTGCAGCTCTGATTTTCCTTCCTGTGAGCTAACTTCACAAGCGTGTTTCCGTGCCCGCTCAGCCACGGGGTCTCCTCGTGGGGACATCCGTGGCACAGGAGCAGAGAGGCCTGCGGACTCACAGCACAGGTGAGCCCCAGGTGGCTTTCTTCCCAGGACCCACACGGTGGCCTTTCAAGCTCGGAAGCTGCAGCCAATCTCAGGGACGCTGGCTGCCACGCTCCCTGGCACACACAGGCTGTAGACAGCGCACGCAGGCTGGTGCCGCAGAAGCGCGCCAGAGTCTCCAACCTTCCACCTCGCCAGAGCTGCAAGGCTGCTAGTTCTCTGGTGATTCCCCAGCTCAGCCTTCCACGTGCAAAGGCTCGTTTCCACCAGATGGCCAGCACAGCGACCTCGCTGCCCCTCCCCGGAGGATGGCAGGACGGTCAGATAATCCACTGAGTCCCCGTGAATCCAAGGACTGGCTGTTCCCGACATGCCGCCACTCCCGGGCACATTGGGCAAAACGTGGCATCTGAACCCCACAACCTGATGAAATAAACATCAGTGGCTGATGACATCCAGAGGCCAGGCTGGACGCGAGGAGCCCCAGCAGGTGGAAGGGGCCGGCTGCGCCGTCTCGGGGGACAGGCTCAGCAGCGAGAGTGTAGCCTTTCTGTGGAAAGGACACGTGTGGGAGGGTGGAGGCTGCACACTGCCCCGGAGCCCAGACCCTCAGGCGGGGCTGGCCTGGCTGTGGCCCCACAGGAAGGGCTTCTGGGCCCAAAAGCCCCCTCCCGCCCTGGGACCCTCCACCCACTGTAGCTCACGTGGCTGCTGTCTGTGCAGAGGCTGGGATTTCATGCTGGGGACCCAGAGTAACAGAACCCTAGACAGGAGCACTCCCTCCAGAGAGGTGAGCACACACACCCCTTGTAAAGGAGACGGGCTAGGGTGCGCCCGTCACACAGGAGAAGGAGGCCTCCCTGGAGACAGGAAGCTGCAGGTGCTTGCCCTGATGGTGGGACATACGGGCTGTGCAGCCACTGGGTGTCACCAGGAAGAGGCCGGCGTCTCAGGACTGCAGGGAGAGACTTAGTTACCTAGTCAAGGTGTCCCAGCAGGTGGAACAAGGGGGAGAGCACACGGCTCAGGGTCCCCCAGGAAGGGGGCTATGCCAGAGCTGGATGGGAAGGGGCAGGGGTGGGCAGGTTGCCAGGGCAGCTGCTGGGTCCCCCACTCTGCCGTGACACCGGGTGGCCGGGTCTAGACACAGAGCACAGATTCTGGGCTCCATCAGCCAGGTGTCAGAGCTGAGACGCTTTGATGTTGCGGGAGCCGTGTCCCAGAACAAACCTCCAACCTCTGTCTTCTCTGCTGTGAGACGGGCTCGACGGCAGTGCCTTTCCCCTGGGATTTCTGTGAGGGGAAAACCGGGTGAGCATCTGAGATGCCGCCCACCTGAGACCTCACTGGCCTGTGCCTCAGGTGTGCTGGGCTGCAGAGGAAGGAGTCGGGCTGGAGAAGCAGCTTGCAGGGCCTTTGCTTGCTGGGGTTTGGGCCTCTGGGCTTTGATCCTGGTTTTTGTGTTGCTTTGCCTGCATTTTCTTAGAAAGGTCCTTTTAAAACTTCCAGTTTTCTTCTCATGAACTAAGGAGAAAGGGCGTTATCCACAGGGAAAACCCACCCCAGAACGTCAGCCGTTCCTGGAAATGGCCTCCCAGGCACAGGGAAGGGGCTGTGCCCCTGCCTTAGACTGTCTGGGAGAAGGTAAGTCGAGGCTCACCTGCGTGTGCATGGAGCACTCGGAGGAAGGAGAGGCAGGAAGGGAGCACTGCTGTCAGGACGCCAGCACATTTCCATGGAAACGGCCGAAAGGCGGCACGGAGATGCTCTGAAAAGCCAGGACGTGATTCCAGCGACTTCACAGGACGGTTCTCAAAATGGCTGCATCTTCATTGTCTGCGGGGCGAAGCTTCTCCAGAAATCCTGCCGCATCCTTTTGTAAGGTGAAGAATCATCGAACTTTCTCAAGATCTGTTTCCTACCACTTTGCTTTCAGAAGGGCGGCGTTTCTGCCTGGCTGTCTCCGAGCGAGGAGGTGGAGAAGGTGTCGCCTGCCGATGTCGCTAATTACGCCTGAGTCAGCCGAAGCCACCGCGCCGCCTTTAATGGCTGGAGCACGTTCTTTGAGAGTGGGAATGTTGAGGAAAAGATGGCTTAATGCTTCTCCCGCAGACTTGAAGAATAGAGACCTTAATTTGGGAACGTCGTGCTGAGTAAGTGCTTTTAAAGATCCATCCTCGTGAGTGTTGAAAACACAGCACGTCTAGAGAACCACCGTCCTGAGGCACAGGAGCTGTGAACAGGCCCATTTCACAGGTCACAACTATCAAGCCAAGCGCAGTGGCGGAGACGTGAAACGTGAGAAGCTTCAGCACTTCAGGGAGTGACCAAGGTTTCCCATCATCTCAGAAGTCAGGAGAGTTCCTGGATTTCACCAAGGAGGTCGGGGGAGCTACCGGCCTGCGGGGCCGCGCTGCACCTTCCACAGATTTGCCTGTGGGGTTTCTGAGCTCCCACAGCGTGGGAAGCGTGATGCGTGTCTGTGCGGGAGACCCACAGGTGCGGGCAGCAGCTTCGGCCTCCGCAGACTCGCACGGCTCACACCCTCTGACCTCAGCCCTGGGGCCTGCCTGGAGTCTTCCCTGGGCCCATTGTGTCTCTGCCTGTGCACCCTGAGAGGTCTCTGTCTCTCACTGTCTGGCTTCAGGCTTCTTTGTTCTTAGTGATAAGTCACTGAACCAGGAGCGTCTCTCTAAACCATGCTGGGTGTCCCATCCCGATGCTGTAAGTCACCAGCTGCAGCAGAAAGGGGCCGGGGTCCCCTGCACCCCATGCCACCACCGCAGGGGCCTTGGCAGGCGCTCCCTGGCCACAGTGCCTCCGCCTTCAGACCCAGTGCCCTGTATTTCTGGAAGGTTCTGTTCTATCGTTCCCACATGGTTGGTAGGCGCAGATGGCCACTCTCCCAGGATGAAGGGCACTGGGCTGCCGAGAATTTCACTCTGGGGCTGTGCAGGCAGCTGAGCTGGCCGTTCTCGCCCTGGCTCGGGTGCTGGGGAGGCCTGAAGCGTAAACCAGGCTGCAGGGCGGACTCGTCAGCGCCATGGGGCCTGCGTTCTCAGATGAGCAGGCTGTTGCTGCCTACTTCACGGCTCACATTTGGAGGAGCCCATTTTTGCCGGGAAGCTGTTTCTCAGGGTTGAGGACTGCCTGGCAGAGGCCTGGCCTGCAGGTGGGAGGGCTCATAGTCCCCTCTTCCCAGTGCGGCAGGTGGGGGTGCGCCTGCCCTGTGGGGAGCTGGGACTATCCCTCTCCAGTAGGCAGGTTTGGGGAGCCTTCACGCCACACGGGACCTGAGACTGCATTAAACCAGCAGGAGAGAGGGACACTGGGGCAAGAGGCAGAGCCAGGAGAGGAGGAGCATTCGGGCCAGGGCACCGGCTCTGAAGACCCGAGACGCCAGCCTCACTCCTATGAGCTTGGGGAGCTCCTCTGAGAACCATGTACACGTCCACCAAGTCTGCTGCCCGCTGAGTGGGTCCCACCTCCCAGTGGCTGCCATGGCCTCTGGGCCCAGCTTGGACCTGAGAATCCTCCCTCGCACCCTAACTTGCTTGAGGGGATGACCCAGAGCCCCCCGTGTCCATGCAGCCACCCGAGGGCAGCTCCTGCGTGACGTGCCTGGGACTCTGTTCTGTACCTGAGACTCACAGGGGACCCAGCCTCCCCTGCACACAGGCCTCCCCTGGGTGAGAGGACACGGGCTGGGAATCAGGAGACCGGGTTAAATTAGACAGGCGTGTTAGGCCGTTCTCCCAGGGCTGTACAGAGATCCCTGAGGCTGGGTAATTCCTAAAGAAAAGAGCTTGAATTGGCTCGGGTCTGGAGGCTGCATGGGAACAGACATAACGCAGCAGGTGCGGGAGCGAGACAGCAGGCGGGGAGCGGGGCGCTTCTAAACAGCCCGTCTCAGGAGAGCCCACGCACTGCGCAGTACCGTGAGGACAGCGCCAGGCGGGTGGTCTGACCACCTGTGAGACCCGCCCGTGCTCCAGCCGAATCACACAGGCTTCACCTCCAATTCCGAGCTACGCTTCAACACGCGATGGGCCGGTGCAGCTCCAAACCACGTCACAAGGCCACGCGGGGGCAGCGCCTACTGTGTGCCTGGCAAGCAGCTGGCGTTCAGTCCGCCGAGACCAGAATCCCTTGTTCTGCTCCTTTGGGGTTTGGGGGTGCAGGCTCCGCTCTCTTCCCTGGAAGGAGGGCCTTCCTCTGCCAATCTCTAAACCAAGAGCAGATTCTAGCCCTCAAGCCCCGCACCTTCAAAAGCAGCGTTACAGTGACCTACATGCCAAACTCAAGGTTTCCTTTGTCACGATGTCCCAAGGGGAGGAGAGACTGTCCCAGCAAGCCACTCCGGGGCTGGCGTTTGGCCTGGGACGTGCTTCATGAAGACAGTACAGCCACGCCACACCATTGTGGGGTAGCGACCACAGCAGGGGCCACCCGCACCTGACTCCGGGGCCAGCCCCCTCCCCAGGGCCTGCTGGTGCCACTGCGGTCATGTGATGCGTAAACCGTGGCTCCTCGCGACGCTGCCCGCAGGAGAGGGCTTTGCGTGAGTGCGTCCGGCCCGACCCCGCCTCCCGGCAGCCGTGTGCTCTCCTGTCCCGGGGGCACAGAATGTGTTGTTTCCTGGTAAGGACAATGTAGGCAGTATTCAGACCTTTGCCGCTCCAGACTACGCAGACCATGGGAAATATGAGTTTTTAGAAGTCAGATCCTGAGTCATCGAGGATGCTCATTGTTTATTTTGATAGATATTGCCACGTTTCCTGCCATAATCTGTGCCCAGATGGTGTCTCCATAGTGACGTAGACAAGGTACCTCTGTCCCAGGTCTCCCAGCCTTGGGTATTAGCGAACCTTTGAGCTTTGCCTCTGGTAAGTGGGAAAGGCTACAGCAGAGTGGATTTCATTTCCATTTCTCTGAGATTCGTGAGACTGAGATACTTTCTGATGTTGGGGAGCCATTTATTCTTCCTTCCAAGGATGGTTTTGGAAGCACTCCTCATGGCAGCAAGGCCAGCAGCTTCCAGCGCCTGCTGAGTACAGGCGTGGCACGTCCACGCAGCACCAACCACAAAAATGAAATGGACGTGGCCGTGAAACTGCTCTGCTGCTGTTCTTCTCCGTGTCCGTCATCACAGCCACAGTCACCTCTGAGAGACGCAGTGATATCGACTAATTAGGGCGAAGTTTAGGGAGACCAAGAAGAAAGAGAAGACCCTCTGAGAGGTCCTCTGCCATCTTGACGCGCGTCAGCAGGAGGGAAGGCGCCGGCTGGGTGGCTTGGGCCCGCGTGCTTCCTGCGGGTGGGAGCTGTGCATCAGGACTGTGGCTCAGAGCAGAGAGTGCTGCTCTAATTGATGAAGGACGAAGGGGGGCCCCTGGGAGGCGTGCATGCCGGCTGCGTGGGGTCTGTGGACCCCCAGGGGCCTGCCCTGACCTGCCGGGGCTGCTGTGACAACGTCCCTTAGCTGCGCAGCTGAAACCACGGCAATGCCTTCCTCGCAGCTCCAGAGGCCAGAAGTCTGCAGTGGGGGCGTGGGCAGGGTGCCTTCCTCCTGGGGCCTCTCTCCGTGGCTGGCAGGTGACATCTTTTCCTTATCCTCCCAGAGCCTTTACTTTGTGGGAGCACGTCCTGCTGTTTCTTCTCAGGACCCCACTCAGATTGGTCTGGGGCCCACCCCAGTGGCCTCATTTTAACCACTTTGCCTCTGGAAAGGACCCCTGCAAATGAGGCTATGCTGCAGGGTCACCTGGAGGGGTCTAGGGACACAACACCTGGATTCCAGGGCGCAGTTCAGCTGGTGACCGGGACGGACGCCTGACCCACTCCAGCCGGTGACCAGGATGATGCCTGACCCGCTCCAGCCCATGACCGGGATGGACGCCTGACCCACTCCAGCCAGTGACCAGGATGACACCTGACCCACTCCAGCCGGTGACCAGGATGACACCTGACCCACTCCAGCTGGTGACCAGGATGACGCCTAACCCACTCCAGCCAGTGAGCAGGACAGACACCTGACCCACTCCAGCCGGTGACCAGGATGACACCTGATCCACTCCAGCCCGTGACCGGGATGGACGCCTAACCCACTCCAGCCAGTGAGCAGGACAGACACCTGACCCACTCCAGCCAGTGAGCAGGACAGACACCTGACCCACTCCAGCCGGTGACCGGGATGGATGCCTGATCCACTCCAGCCGGTGACCAGGATGATGCCTGACCCACTCCAGCCGGTGAGCAGGATGATGCCTGACCCACTCCAGCCAGTGACTGGGAACAATGCC
This sequence comes from Cebus imitator, assembly GCF_001604975.1. Taxonomy (NCBI): domain Eukaryota; kingdom Metazoa; phylum Chordata; class Mammalia; order Primates; family Cebidae; genus Cebus; species Cebus imitator. Next base: position 1,583,471 of record NW_016107335.1, read on the forward strand.
TGACCCACTGCAGCCCGTGGCCAGGATGACGCCTGACCCGCTCCAGCCG
>NW_016107335.1:1583584-1601141 GCF_001604975.1 Cebus imitator
GGTGAGCAGGATGATGCCTGACCCACTCCAGCCTGTGACTGAGAACAATGCCTGACCCCTGCAGCCCGTGATGCGGACGGATGCCTGACCCACTCCAGCACTTTCTGGTAGCCTGGAGTGCATGAGAGGCCCCTGCTCTTCCATCCACAGCCCCGCAGGGTAGCTCCAGTCCCCCCGCACTGGTGAGCTGAGTGTGTGGTGAGCACTATGAGGCCGTCCGGTGTCTGGGCCCTGGGCCCTTGCTCACCACAGCCCGTCTACCTGCTGCGTGAGTTGGTGACGGACCTTCAAGGCCTGATGGAAAAGCTGGCGAGCCACTGTAGAAACCACCGCTTTCTAGAACTCAGCTCATACTTCCTGGCCGGAGCCTGGCCCCCTGCCCCCCCTCCTTTGCTGTGGGTGCGGGTGTGTGTGCCAGGGGACCTAAGGAAGGGCACAGAGGGAGCCTGGAGGCAGCAGCGGCTGTGTGAGGAACAGGGGTTGTGGCAGGGAAGCGGTCACAGCCACTGGTTCTGGATTTCCCTGGGACGCCTGGGCCGGGGGTGTGCCCCGTCCGGCAGCAGCTGTGCCCACAGCCTTGGTCAGTGGCTGTCATGGCCATCCCCTGCAGCCCCCCCACATCCACCACGGTGCCCCTCGCGATGCTCTGTGGACGGTTGGGCTGTGACACAGGCAGAGTGTCCTTCCGCCGTCTGCCTTTAATGAAGGTGTGGAGTTCTCTTACTGTTTGGTGGGGGGGGAGTGATTTGACATTTCATTTTTTTAAATCTGATTTGCTGCTTTAAGTGTTAGAACCGTGTGAGTGCTTTCTTTCTCAGTCTCTCCAGGTTTTCAATATGCTGTCTTTTCTGCCTTGAGCACTTAATGTTTAAAGAAAAAATTCTGTGACCCAAATCTGACTAGTCCCTGCTGCCACGCTGGCCCCAGTGAGGCAATGGCTGAGTCTCAGAGGAAGAGTTTGTCACATCTTTAGGGTGGCAGACGGTGGGTTATGTCCCAGTAAACCCATCGTAAGTTGAAAATAGCATTAGGTTGTGTGATTGGATTTGGGGGCTCCAGAGGTGGTGGGTGATGGTCCAGAGAGTCCGCAGGAGACATGGGCAGCCCCCTGTGATGCAGCTTGGCCGTTGGCAGCCAGGGCGACTGGGTGGGTCAGTGCCACCCACTGTCCTGCAGCCCAGCTTTTTAGCTGCTTTTTTGCTGTTTCCTGGCTCAGAAGACCTTCTTATATAGCATGTGGATAGGGCACGATAGAAAAAGTGCAATCAATCATCCAGCTCATATTTGTCAAATTAAATTGGGCAACCAAACACTAAATCTGGCCAAAGTTAACAGGTCCACGAATTGATGGTTGTGAAAGGAAGCACTTGAAGCTGGAGTGTAACATCAGGTCTGGAAAGCGCTCCATTCGTGCGCGTTTTCTGAGCGCCCAGCGATGCGGACGTCCGCAGGCTGCTGTGAACACACGGAAGCTTCCCAGAGAATCCCGAGGGGAGGAGGTGAGACCAGAGGCCGCCTTCTTCTGGCCGGTCTGGTGACTCCTGCATCTACAGGTGTATAGACAGCGTCGGAGAAGCTGAATGACAACAGCTCGGGGCCTGGATGGAATTACCTGATGGTTCACATAAATGTGTAAAGCTAACACGGGTCGTAGCATGCAGCTTCTAAAATTCCGTTGAACTGTAGCTCCACGAGCAGTTCATAAACAAGCTGGCATCAGGTGGGCTCTGTGCCCCCCCGTCCTCCCACGGCTCCTGGGCAGAGGACAGTGTGGGTGCTGGGTGTGAAGGAGGCTGTCAGCCTGGCTCCTAAGAGGCTCACAGTCAATTTGGGGCAAAAAAGGGGTGAATGGCTGGAGAAACACTAGTCACTGCCACACGCCACGCTGCATTCTTTTGCTAAAGCGTGTCTCTGTCCTTCACAGGGTTGGGGGTGGGGTTGTGGGAGGGGCTGCAGGGGGGACTCGAGGTGGACATTTGAGGCAAGGTCTTGGTCAGTAAAGACAGCCGTGTTGGGCAGGTGGCATTCAGAGAAGGAGGCCGCACAGCTCCGTCAGGAAGCAGAGGCTAGTCACAGGATTAGAGCTTGCAGGGGAAGGAGCAGAAGGTGAGCTCAGCCTGGACTTGGGTGAGCACCACGAGCAGACGTCAACAGCCCTGTGCGTCCACGTGTGGAGTGCTGCTTGTCGCCACGTGTGATTGCTGTGGCTTCTTGAACCCCAACAGTCAGTCATTCACTTATTTATGTGCATTTGCAGAAGGTGGGGACACGTAGGATGCACCAGCCAGGGACTGAGCAGGTCCTGACTTGTCACTGGTGTTTTCTCTCTGGAGCAAGAGGAAAGTGATCCCAGAAAGCCAGGAGGATTTGGTGCTGCGGTAAAAACGTGGAGCCACAGCCAGAGCCTGGCTTCCCCGTGTGACGTCTGGGCCAGCATTACACCCCATGAGCCTGACTTCCCCTTCCACAGAACGTGGCTGCCTAGAAACCCATGCAACAGCACTGCAGTGACATTCTCAGAACTAGACATGCTAGAAGTTAAATGTTATGGAAAATAAAATGGTTATGACCACGTTGCCAAAGTTAAGTTTCTCTTTAAAAAAGCTCATCTCTCAATCACTCAGGGTTTAGCCGTGTACTTTCATCCTTTCCCTGACGTGTACCCTGCGTTTTCTGAGTTTTGTTTTATTTTGTGGCAGCGTCCTCTCCTGCCTTCTGTGGGAATGAAGGGGTTTTCTTTATTCCCTCTCTCCCCTGGGCTGGTTCAGCAGTTAGTAGCCATGCTTGACTTGACCAGACCTGGAGTTCACATCTCCGCCCTCCTCACACCCAGGAACGTAGACACGGGCCTCGGCTGCCTCCCTCTGACGCGTACGCTATTGCTCGGTATTTTCAGTAGTCCCTTTTCTTTGCATCCCTAAATCGACTGTTTGTTTTACTAGCTTTCATTCTCAGCTTGTGTTCAGACTGACTCTCATTTTATGAGGTTCTCCCTTTCCCCCCATCACCATTCCTTTTATTCCTCAATTCTTTGCTTTGGATAAAATTACCTTTTTTCTGAAGGATATCTTTCTTTCAGTCTTTTACTGGGAAAGTTTCCTTCTCTTTGTCTGAAGATGGCTTTGATCCTCGCACTTGCATAAGAGATTAGCCACGGGTCAAGTTCTATTTCCTTTTATTTTATTACCTTGAAACCCTGTTCTCTCGTCTCTGGTGTCCCCTGCTTGAGAAGACTGTTTGTTGCTGGTCTGATGGCGGTTCCTTTGTGGGCTGGTCCTCGCTCTTTCCTGATCCCTATGTCTGATGGCATTCCTTTCTGGGCCATCTCTAGCTCACTCCTGATCACTGTATCTTTACTGTTTTGGAGTTTCCTTGTGCTCTATCTTGGTAAGGACTTACTTTAATTTTTATTTTAGCTCCAAACTTACTGTGATTTCTGAATCTGAGAATTCCTATCTCCAGCCAATTATAGAAAGTTATAAACCACGTACTATTTACATTTGAGTCTCTTCCATTCTCCCCTCTAATAGAAATAAGTTGGACCTTCTTATTCCCATGTCTCTTAAATCCCTTTTCTATTTCTCTCTTTATCCTTCTGTCCTACATTCCAGGGAATTTCCTCAGATCTGTCTTCCAATATACAGTGATTCTCTTCAGCAGTGTCTAACCTGCAATGCATCCATTGTAGTTATAATGTTACGGAGTATGGTTTTCACCTGCAGTTCTATTTTCTTCCTTTTCAAATCGATCTGTTGGGTTCTTCTTTTCTTACATTGCCGATTCCCACTTTAACACTTTCAGTCATAACCAATGCATTATATGATGGTTTCTGACACTTTGATTAAGTTCTCATGGGTCTAAACCTGTTCTTTGACGTTTGCTGATTTGTTCATGGTAGTTTGTTTTCTGGTGATTTCATAAATCCAGATTATAAGCTCCTCATTGGTGGGACTTTAGTTCTGGTTTTGTGTGTCCCTTTTCTGAGAGTATTAACCTCAAGAAAGCTTTTGACAGACACACTAGGCTATCATTAAACCAAGACGATCTTCATGTCAGATGGAAATCATGTCAGAGGAAATCCTCACATTCCAGATCACTCATGTATTGTAACTTTGAGCCTCAATTCTGGATGAGGACCATGTTTCAAGCATCTTCCCATTTTGAGTCCATAGGGAGACAGACGAGCTTCCTGTGGTGTGAGCACATCCGTTCACTCAGAGTGTGGTTATTGTGGGTCATGTGTAATGTGGGGGTCTCAGGCCCAGCTCTCCACCTGCAGGGTGGGGTTTTCCCTGATGGCTCCGCATGGGCAGAAAAGTCTGAGACCCTGGTTTTAGATGTAGGGAATCCTGTCACCTGCCCTCCACCCAGGGATGAGCAGCTTCAGTCCTCATGTCTTCCATTCCAGTTTCACTTTCTTCTTCATCTTGGATTCCTGGGGATTTCCCTGAATTTTGTGAAAGGCTGCCTGTGCCGTTTTTCCAGCATTCCAGGTGTCTGTGGAGGAAGATGCTTTGGGTTACCTCCTTCATATCACTGGAAACACACATGCCATGCAAGTTACGTGAAGGAAAACAGTGCAGAGGTCACACCACGCTATGCCTCACGTCACATTGACAATCACCTCCAAGAACCAACTCTATGTTCTGCATAATAAAGACAGACAGCTGGGCACAGTGGCTCACACCTGTTATCCCAGCACTTTGGGAGGCCAAGGCAGTTGGATCATTTGAGGTCAGGAGTTCGAGACCAGCCTGGCCAACATGGTGAAACCACGTCTCTACTAAACATGCAAAAATTAGCCAGATATGGTGGCGTATGCCTGTAGTCCCAGCTACTCAGGAGGCTGAGGCAGGAGAATTGCTTGAACCCAGGAGGTGGAGGTTGCAGTGAGCCGAGATCATGCCACTGCCCTCCAACCTGGGTGACAGAGCAAGACTCCATCTGAAAGAAAGAAAGAAAAAGAAAAAGAGGAAGGAAGGAAGGAAAGAAAGAAAGAAGTAGGGAAGGAGGGAGGGAAGGAAGGAAGGAGGAAGGAGGGAGGGAAGGAAGGAAGGAGGAAGGAAGGAAGGAAGGGAAGGAGGGAAGGATAAGAGGGAAGGAAGAAAGGAAGGAAAAGAAAGACGGAAGGAAGGACGCTCTACCAATGGCTGTCTAGAGTGAAAGACAGGCAGTACTCACATCCCACCTGCCTTCCACGCTCACCTTTCTGTAAGCAGGCAGTGATCACCGTGTCCAGAATGTGCTGCCTCTGGGAGTGTGATTGGCCAAGGTCAGCAGCAGGCGAGCAGGGAATGGGCCCCAACAGCAAATGCTGGTGGCCTTGGGGAAGTCCAGGTGGCCCACGTGGCAGAGTGATGACAGAGGCAGCTGCAGGGAGGGACAGATGAGAAGTCCCAACAACAAGAGTGACCCCAATCATCCATACCCAACTCACCCTGCTAACCCTGGGAATGCCAGCGGGCGTGTAATTTTGTCCCCATGCCATGTGACTGGCCCTGAGCTGGGAAAAGATGTGAAATATCTCTGACAGTCTCACCTCTGACTCTTCACCCCAAAAAGTGAAAGCACTGTTTGACCTGTCAACTCTCTGTTCTCTTCTCCTTCAAACTTCTCATTTCAAAGCAATTGGTAGAGGAGCGGTGACCAGCCAGCACGTGGCAGCTGTGGTTGTCCACAGAAGCCTAAGTGCTCTCTGCCCCTCACCAGCATTTTAGAAACTTCACTGCTCACCAGGTCTGGAAGGTCGAGGAGGTAGACGGGCCCCTCTCGGCTTCGCTGCTTGTCAGTACGCTTGGCTGGTGAAGAGCTGGACGTGAAGCCTCGCACAAGCAAGTCTTTCTGGCATTTTCGGTGCCATCACATGGTAGGTGTTTGGCTCCCCTGTTCTTTATTCCTGCTCGAGCGCATAAGCGTGTGGGTTTTAGGAAGGGAAACATCAAAACATTCTACTTCTGGCGAACACTTTTAGAACTTCTGCACATATTTTCAAATAAGGTGTTACAGAATTCAGTGCTTCTCCTCTGCATATGGGAGGAAAGATGGGTGTCTCCGTCACTGTCCTAGGTAACCTTTCTAGCACTTGCTGGGATCCTTTATTCTTCCTAAAAACTTCATCAGAAAATCGTAATGAGTGCATCACTGGCGCAGAGTAGAGGCGGCCGCTGCTAAGAAAAGACCTGCTGCTTCGTAGCAGGAGACGCTGCCTGTGCGTTGCCTGGCAGCCGCCCCTCCTCATCCTTCTTCCAAAAGGTCTCCCTGTTAGAACCACGGTCCTCATCAGTGGAGTAAAAACGCTCTCCTCTGGCTGCTTCTCCTCACTCGGTGCCAGCAGAGGAATCTGGTCTCTGAATCTGCTCATCTCATTTGGCCATATGGGCTTTGTAGGTGACCGTCAGGGTGGGGACAGGGGGTGCATGACCGCTTAAACAAATGGATCTGCTGCCACACAGTGCATAGAAATTATGATACAGAACAGCTTCCAAAGGGGATCTTAGGGAAACCACCCCCCCCAGGCTGCTGCAGGCCGGTGTGGATGGACGTGGCTGCTCGGCCACCCCGATGCCACCACCTGTGACTGCTTGTGGCAGAACCGGGATGACAGGGGCTGCTGCCCAGTTTAGAGATTCTGCTTTTCTCCTAGAATCTGCCAGTGTGGTAGGAGACCTCTTCAGGGCTTGGTTACATAAAGGTTGCATTTTCAGGAACTGTTTCCCTCCGTTTACACCCTCTTTTGCTGTGATCTGTTTGGAATCCAAGGTTGCTTTTCAGCTGAATTTTGCACACTAATGGAATTTTTAAATAACTCGTGGCTTCAACTATGTTTCATATATCAAAGGGCTATCTTTGAAGCTGAAATCAAATTCTTTTCTCATTGAATAAGGGACATGTATTGATTTATATTCATAAAAAAGTTGTAGAATGAATGTATGCAAATACATTTTTTCATATTGTTCAAATAAGTTATAAAAAGTACACAGAAATATAGTTTTATCCAACTTCCTTTTTCTGATTATAATATTCCGATTCATCCTTCTCATTTAAGCCTTAGAAGATACTTTCTTTGTAAAGGTTAGCATTGGTTTCTGTGTTAAACTATAGATTATCCAAATTGAATGAGAGGATTTAATTGTTGCTAAGCAGAAAGGTTTAAAACAGACGGGAAAAGAATCGGGGGAGTTTAATCTGTTTGGAATGATTGAGTGTTATCTCTGCACCTTCCACATGCCTTCTCAAGTTCTTCAGCATTTTCTGTCTATCTACAAAGGTGACGACCACAGACCCTGGTACAAAGAAGACCCTGGACAGTAAATTTGGTGTTTGATAAATAGCCATTTCAGGAATTTGAAATGCCATGGATAGATATTTTAAACTTCTGAAAAGCAGAAATCAGTAGAAATATCATAAGACTGAATTAATTTCTCATTAGGCTTGTTTTAATTGAAGGAGCTGCAGACTGGCGTTAAAATTATCACACTGCCAATTGTTTATTTTTTAACTGTCTGTAGACCAAAATTGCAAGAAGAAGAGAAACACACAAAAGATATTTGGTAAAGGCAGGTGGTCTTGATGAATACTGTTCCTTTCACTAACATCTTTCCCTTATTAACTGTGTAATTAATTGTACATAGCCAAGGGAAGCTATGGAAATTGCATTTTGAGATGCATCAAAGCTGACTTCTGCTTCAGACTTCCATGCAATTTACCATTAATGAAGCCAGAGATGGAAGCCTCAAATCTATAATTATTACTTACTATTTGAATGACAAGCAAAGAATTTTATCAGCAGACTTTTAAATGAAAGGGGATTAGCAACTAATGTTGAAATTGTTAATCTTTCTTATGAAAATAATTTTGAAGAAAATGTTTTAGTGGAAAGAGAGGGTTGGGGAAGTATTTGCCATTAAAATAGTGATTTCCTGATACTTCGTATGACTTTGTCTACATTTGACAGCAGGGTACAATATGTTTGAAAGTGAATGAATATTTTATAGGGTCCAGAGCTGCTCATGCATTCTGGGGATGGATTATGCAATAGTTCCAAATATCCTGGCGGGGGCGAGAGTCTATAAGGTAGCCAGAGAAAAGAGCTGAGGCTGAGAAAATAAAACATAGGAGAAAATTCTAGAAAAATGAACACTGGTTTCACGTCCCAGCCATCTACCCTTCTCCCCTTCTGATCGTTCGTTTGATTTTAGATGGTGAGTGGTGGCTGTCGGTAATGAAAGTCGTCACATGAAACACTGGTCACCGTCTGTCCAAAACTCCTTCGTGGCAGCACCACTGTGACTCAGTGTGTCTCACCTGCACTTCCAGAGTGAAGGTGACTGCTACCTGGAACCGTGTGCCTGGCACACAGCTCCAGCCTTTGACCACAAGAGGCCTCGGATCGGAGACTGTGAGGCACTCCCAGGTCACCCAATGAAATTCAGTGGGTGCCTGTACCCTGCATTCATCCAACAAATGGTTACTGATCATGCAGATGTACCAGGCGATGTCCAACGTTAGGAACACTGTTTCGTGTAAATTTTCAGCCCCCGGTGCCACAAAAGAAGTAGCCCTCGAATATAAATTTAACTTTTCTCAGCAAGGCGACTTTACTTTCTGCGGACAGGGTGCTCCTGTTAGCCATCTTGCCATGAGAGGACACCGCACAAAGGAGGCAGGGACATTTATATCTAACGCATCCACCCTACTGCTGTGTCCTGGTTCCATCGACTGGAACTGGACCTCGCAGTCCCGGCTGCACCCGTTGGCTCACAACTTAAAACTTTCCTAAAGAGGTAAAGGCAGAGGAGAACAAAGGGAAAGAGGAAGTCACTTGAGGCGCGCTTAGAGAAGCAATGACATTTCCAAATAAGGATGGGGAAGAAGCTGTGACCTAAAACTTGCCTGGACTTGTCCAGGCATGTCAGGGCCAGTATCTAGGTTAAAGTATAAGAGTTAAAAACACAGGACACACTTACTTCTTTATAATGACTCACAGCTCCTATAAGATTATTAGCAACATCTTTAAAGTAACCTTTGAAGAAACGGTTATTTATTCATAATGAACTAAGAGGAAAGCTTTGAAGAGGAACCTTTTATTTATTCTTATTTCCTACAGACACCATGAAGAGCAAACAGTTAGCTCGTGGGGCATGCCTAAAGCACACCTGCCACTTACCTCTTTGTCCTCACAATTCCTCCCACTGAATGATGGCGCTGACACGTGTGTGTGGCGTTGTCTGGTCAGAGCCCTGTGTTACTGTGAACAGCAGAAAGGACATGCAGGGAAAGGGACCGGAGAGCTGGCCTTTAGGGCCCGTGGCAAAGCTGCACGTGTGTCCTGGACTTACAGTCATGCTTGAGACATGCTGGCTGGTCGGAACATCTGGGACCTGGAGCCCCGTTGGGTTCTTTAGGACGTTCTGGGCTCCTCCCACACACGGCGTCCAAGGAGAACAGGCAGGAGACCGTGTCCGGTGTGAATGTGCAGGTTTTCATCTCTTAGAAATTCTGGGTTCTCAGGCTGCCTCCTTGGTTTCTGTTTGAAATAGATTTCCTGGGCTGGAGCCCCGGACAGCCTGGTTCAGTCCGTGAATCTTTCACGGCATCGTTTTGTGTCGTCGGGAAAGCAGTTTGTGATTGCAGCTGTCCTTTAATAACTGGAGCCCAGGTGTCTGAAGTGGTCATATGGCCCCCCGACCCATGGGGGATGACTCCCCCGCCAGGGCCGGCCTGGTCGCCATGGCCGTGCGGCACGGCCCTGCGTGCGCCATGCACACCAATGTGCACCCTTTGTCTGTGTTTCAGGAACCGCCTCATCCGTGGACAAGCACATCAAGGCGTTCCAGGTTAGGTTGGTGATTCGGTTGTTTTTACATTTTATATTTGGGAATAATCCATGGCTGTTGATTTTCTATGGACCTTTGAGCAAACTTACCTTCAATGGAAGCTAAATAGTGCCATCAAATGTCTGAATGTCTTGCCCATGTAACAAAATCATGAAGGCTATTGGAAATACCAGAGTTGTTGGAATTTTTCAGATTTTCATACAGACTTTTAACTTCAGGTAACTTAAGACTGTGAATGACCTTGTCTCTCAGATCAACTCTGAGGGTCTTTCCTTGCTGTGGTTCTGTGGGAGATGCAGAGTTTAAACAATTACAAAATATTTTGCAAGCTAAAGGGTTGAGGGAGTCTTAGGTGTGTGAGGAAGGGCAGGTCGGATGAGCAGACGGAATCCTAGCTCCAGGGCATGTCCCGGAGAGTTCTGCCTACAGCCGGCCTCTCATCCCGCCCCGCTCTCTCCCCCGCCCACCTGCACCGCTGCTCCCCACGCCAGGGCCACTGCCTGTTCTTCCCTGGTTGGCTGCAGCAGTCCTGACTTGCGTCCTCCACTCCCATCTGCAAACCAGGGTGCTCTTTTAAAAGCACCATCATCACGAGCATCTTCGGCTTAAACCTCTCGAAGGCTTCCCATGGCTCCTAAAATAAACTGCTGAGTCCTGGCAGGCCGACAGCTCCCTGCTCTGCCCAGCACTGCTGCCCTCACCATCATTCCTTCCCTGCAGCCCCGACCTTCCCTCCTCCTGGAACGCCCATGCCCACCGGCCCAGGGCACCAGCCTTCACTGCCCTTCCCGGTAGGACCCCCACCCCCACTCAGGCCCTGCCCAGGTCCTTTGCACTGGGGACTCTGCCCATGGCCCCCTCAAGACCATCCTAGGCGCACCCCGTCCCCACACCCAGGCTGTGCTCTGTGACTCATGGTGACTTCTTACCACTCACTGTTGTCTGAAATCACTTTTTCAAGCTGTGTTTATCTACTTGTACGTGGCCTGCCCTCCAGCTAAAGAAATTAAAGAAATGAGGCCGGGCGAGATGGCTCACGCCTGTAATCCCAGCACTGTGGGAGGCTGAGGAGAGTGGATCACCTGAGGTCAGCAGTCCGAGATCAGCCTGGCCAGCGTGGTAAAACCCCGTCTCTACTAAAAATACAAAAATTAGCCTGACATGGTGGTGCACGCCTGTAGTCCCAGCTACCCTGGAGGCTGAGGCAGGAGAATCGCTTGAACCCGGGAGGCGGAGGTTGCAGTGAGCTGAGGTTGCACCACTGCACTCCAGCCTGGGAAACAGAGTAAGACTCTGTCTCAAAAACTAAACATAAATAGATAGATAAATAAAAATGAAAGAAATGAGCCCCATGAGGACAGGGTCTTTGGCCAGCTAACTACTGTGACCCCGAACCTAGGCCACCCCAGCTTCTTCTAGGATGCACTGAAGGGACAGGTGACTAAACCACCACGACACGGGCAGGAATCCGACCGAAATGGCAGCAGCTCTCAGCCCTGTCCCAAAACCAGAGGAGGCATTCACGGCTCGCTTAGAATGCCAGGCAGACCTCTTTTGCCCTAAATTTACATATTAATAGTGGTACATTTATGGAAAACATAGTGTAATTCTCTGAATTATTTTCCATGGCTTATAAGCATTCATCTTCGTATTTTACCTATGTTCACATAACCTTAATTTTTAAGATGTTAAATAAGATAATAAGATTCATAAAATTGCTCATTTAAAATTCTTTGCGCTTCTCTGAGAATGACAGCCTGAAATACAAAGTGTCGCCTCTGTCGTCACCTCCATTATTAAACAGCTTTTTTCTCAGCCTTTCTGCAGGTGACCCCGTCACCGCCTCCTACGAATGTTCCCTAATACAATATCTTGCTAAAAAATGCCCAGCGTAAAACAATCTATCAATCGTATGAAAGAAGAAGACTCTCCCCTACTCAGTAAGAGTAGGTGGTAAGGAAAAAATTACTTATTTTTTTAAGTTTATTAATTAGAACACTTCTAGAACAGAATGTGTTCATTATTAGCATCTTCCATGAGGGTGTTTGTTGTTACGTCTTTATCGAATGATCATGTTGTTCTGTCAACGTATGATGGAAGTTTAGTGGAGGTCGTGGAGGATCACGGGGCGTTGGTCCACAGGACCCCTTTCCACGCACTGCAACGCGGAGACTGGGTCACTCACGGCCCCCAGAAGCACCCTGCAGACCTGGGCATTGTGTAAGAACGCCTGTATCGGTGTGTTTCTTACAATTCTGGACTTTGTTATCGATTTAGAACAGCAAAAGCCAAATTCTAATAAAAATATACTAATGGAAGCTTCCAGTTAGTTGAGTTCTATGCAGTCGAGATGGAACCGTGTTCGTGTCCTCTTCAGCCACCACTTTGCAAAGAGTGAACCTTCCTTTCCCTTTGCTCTTCCAAAAGTACATGCGGTCTGTGATCACGCCCCAGCGCCTCTCTCAGGGGCGAGGAATCGGTCCCCCTACGGTGTTTTTGTAACAGTCCTTTAAAAAAGAATGCCACTTTCTTGAGAGTTTTATCTGAGGGGCATTCTAAACTCTCGGTGCCTGTATCTTATTTTTCAATGATGAAAAAGTTTTAAAGAAAACAGGTAACTCAGTGGCGTCACGGTCTTGAAACCAATGCGCACCACACCGTTTCTCCTGCTACACTGTGTTCCTGCTGCTCACTCTTCACCTTCTCCGCCCGAACCACGTGCCGGCTGGGGACCTTCTCCGGAAGATTCCATCTGGAAGTATTTGAACTTTCTCCCCCACTTTAATGGTTTATGATTTTCTATTACTCCGCAGTTTGGTAACAACGCGAAGAATGGAAGTTGATTTCTAAGTCACGTTAAGACGTATGGAGGTCAGTTTTCAAGGGTCGCTGGGCTTGCCAGAGATTCTAGGTGGTCCTCCGAGCAGGTCAGCGGAAGGCAAAACTCTCAGAGGAAGAACGTGAAATAAATGGTATTAATTCGCATTGACCAGGGAGGCCAGTCGCGGTGCCCACAGGAGGGGCCGTGGCGAGCCAGTTTCATCTGCTTTGACCACTTCCCGGTTCTCTAGCATAGGGAAGCTTGTGACTTACTGCAGATACATGTGGGAATGTTTCCTCCTTAAAAACGAGTTTCCGTGACAGTAATTTTTAAAATGGAATCAAAAGTGAAAAGACCCCAGGAATGGTCTTCCATGGACTCTTGTGGATTCATTGGGTCCCATTTCTACTTCTTTTTGGCTTTGTGCAGATAACCCAGAGGTTGAGTTCCAAAACGGTGTTTGCTTCTGCCGAGTAAAGTCCACCTCGGCCCATGGCGTTCTTGGAGCTGGCTGCCGCGGGCCTGTGTTTCTGGTAGTGTGTGTATTCCCCTGCATCCTACGTTCCTTTCTTGGAGAGCTGGAACGATGCCTGTTACAGCTGCTGAGTAAGGCCCGGAGTTCCATGGCAAGTCAAAGGTGGGGCCGTGACTGGGGCGAACGGTGCATTGGAGGGGCAGGTGGCAAAGAAGCCGGCTCACCCCATGCCACCTCACGTGCTGGGCGTTTCTTTCTAAGAGTCGGATAGAAATTTGAATATGGTTGTGTGGTTCATGAAGAGCTTTCTTAAACTGAGTGAAGCTGTCTTCTGATCCTTTAACCATTATCTGTTCTTCTCTGTGTTTACATGAACGACTTTGAATTTCTAACTTTAAATATTTTAACATTCCTGCTGCATAATATTAACAAATAATATTTAAAATATGCCAGATGCTGCAATCTACAGACAGCAAAATACCTTCCCGTCAAGCTCCGGCTGCGCCTAGCCCCGTAGCTGTGCGGGCTGAGGCAAGTCAGTCGACCTCATCAAACTTCCACAGCTTTGCGTGGAATTCAAATGTCCTACCATAGGAATTCAAAAACTTAACACAAACATTTCCCTTTCGTGTATTAATGAAGACAGGTGACCGTGTTTATTTTTAAAGAAAGAAAAGGTCATCGTTTCCCCACATGCCAGTGAAAGCCGGTGAGTCCTGCTTTTAAAAGCATTGTTCTAGCTTGTGACTGCAAAACACAAACCTGTGGCCTTGTCACAAGGAAGGAAAATGTAAGGGGATTTTATTCTTCATTTTAACAAAAGCTTTGATTGTAATCTTCAGTAAATCAAGGGCATTGTGCTGCAGCATGCATCTGTAGAGAAGGGAGCAGAGGTGCCACCTTCCCTGTGAGACGGTGATGACTGTGTTCTCCAAAGCCCGGCTTCCACGGCACAGCATCGTTGTGGGAACGAAGTTTCACCCGGGCAGTTTTCACTCGTCCCATATCCAAAGACCCACAGAGTGATGGGGTCTCCAGTCACCCATGGGGACTCATTTTCCATGGCACGAGTGGTTTGATGGATGTGAAATAATGCCAGATGGATCCGCGTTTGCTCATTTTTAAATGGCCCAGCATCCTTAGGAGTTTTAGTGTTGCACGGTGGGAGTTTATTCTCATCGTTATTTTTAATAACAACAAATCATCTTTCACCTGTCAGTATCTCACTCCTTCATCGTTAGATGCCAAAATGACTGAATTTCAGTGACTTTGAATGGAGCTAAAATGTCACCGGCTGGCTCCAGCCCTTACTCTGCCTCCCATGGGTTCTGCGGGTGCCTTTGGCAGCAGGGTCTGCAGGGACAGGTGAGTCAGTGTTGGCTGAGCCGGGATCCCGTGCCTGCGGACTGGATTCACACGGAGCCACATCTAGACCCTTTACATGTCTCCAGATGCACCACCTGGTACTCAGAGGTGGCAGCTACGCTTCCTCCTGGTGTCAGCAGGAGGACGAGTGAGGCCCGCAGCATAGCACGCCGTTCACTTTCCCGTGAGCACCGCGGCTCAAAGCCCACTCCCGTGCCATGCTGGCTTGCTGCATGTGGTGAAATATAATTCTTATTTTCAGTAAATGGGTTACCCGAGTGATCCTGGAAAGTGACCCTCGATGTCAACACCAGTAAAGTGTTGCCATAAAGCAGTCTCAGAATATGCTGTGGACGTCGGGTCCTGTGTCAGACACGCACGGCTGTTGGAGTGCTCTCCCACCAGAGAAAAGGCCCCTGGGACCTAGCGGCCGAGTTTCACACGGTCTCTTAAACAGGCATCTCCTAGAAATTCCTCCCCTGAAGACAGGCCATGAAATACTTCCCTCTTTGAAAAAGAAGTGAACAGAAGAGAGCGGACAGGAGTGTCATGCTGTAGACCTGTCCCTGTCGTCACGCAGGGAGGTGCAGAAACGCCAGGGCAGACGCACGCGCCGCTCACATCAGCTTTCGGCAGGGAGAGAGCCGGTGCTTGCTGGGAATCCGCTGTCCCTGGAGGTGGCAGAATGCCGGAGCCCTGCTAGTTATTCACTCTGGTGGTGTCAATGGGGGTGGCTCTGCCCCATGGGGTGACAGTGCATCCGCTGCACAGTGTCCCTGCGGTCACCTCTAGACACACATTCACACCACACTCAACTGCTGGTACTTGTGGCGGCTCATCATGGTGCATTTCTTTAAACAAAAGGTTAAGAGTGTCCCCGGAACTGTAGTGGAATGCAGAGCATAGGAGGGAACTGAAGGGTCTTTCCAGTACCCCCTTCCTCTAATGAAATGCTGAGATCCTCCAGCACCCCAAACCCAGGGCAGACCTTCTACTGTGCCCCCCATATTCACTCATCACCCCTCCAAACCTCCTTGGAAACACAGCCTCTGGCTCTCCCCTGTGGGCCGTGACGCCCAGGTTACTCGGACGCACCCGTCGGGCTCAGTGAGGTGGCATAGCTTGCCGGAAGGCTCCATGCCAAAAAGAGCTGTGGGAGGGACCCACACCCTTCTGTGTATCAGACTGTTAGGAACTCTTTCAACATCAAGGCCAGAGCCTTCCCGCCGTATCGGTGGCGTGTCCCTCCCTTCCCGCCGTGTCGCTGCTGCGTCCCTTCCCGCCGTGTCGGTGGCGTGTCCCTTCCTTCCCGCCGTGTCGCTGCTGCGTCCCTTCCCGCCGTGTCGGTGGCATGTCCCTCCCTTCCCGCCATGTCGGTGGCGTGTCCCTTCCTTCCCACCGTGTCGCTGCTGCGTCCCTTCCCGCCATGTCGGTGGCGTGTTCCTGTTCAGCAGAAGCTCCTTTTCACACTCATCTTTGCGAGTGACAGGTACAGTCTATCTCCTGAAGAGTGGGTGCTCTCGCAGTCATTAACCAGACCCTGTTGTGTTCTGGTTCGTCTGTGCTCCATGTTCCTGGAAATCACCTCCTTGACCTCAAGGTGTTCACCATTTGACCGAAAACAGTGCCGATGACATTTCTGCTATGTCAACTCGTTGTGATTGTGAACGCGTCCTCCATCAGGGCGTTAACGGCAATCACACTTTTGTTACACAGATTTTGGGATTCTCTGTAAAATGATTCCATCAAATGTGGAAGCCAGTGGTTTGCCCGATGCGTGGAGACTGTTTCCTCCAGCAGCACCTGGTCCTTGTGACCCAGGGACTGCCCTTAACACGCCGACTCTGAGGTCTCATGGTGTGAGCTAGAAAACAATGTGAGACAGGGGTGGGTTCAGAAATGACAGAAGGATAGCAGAGGAAACCTCAGACTGAGTTAGTGTCGTGCGGAAGCAGGAAGGGAAAGGAGAAGCAGGAAACTCAGACTCCCTGCGGTTGAGATCAAGAAAGACCAAAAGCCAGTCTGCAGCAGGCACTTGGGAGAATGAATCTGCGCGGAGTCATGCCGAGTGTCAAGAAATGTGCAGAAAATCCAAAGAAAGATGAGGACATTGTGTGCGTCAAGAAAATAAGAACCAGAAGTCACCGGGACAGGGAAGATATTTAACCCAAAAATCTAACTGGGAAAATATAATAAAGTTAGTTTTGTGATTAAAAAAATAGATTGTGTGAACGCCAATGGCGTCATTCTCAAAGGGCAAGCACGCAGCCACGTCTTCCGCTGTTGTGGTGTGGATGCCACGTGCTCTGGGATCTACTTCGGACAGTGACCGTTGGCTGTGCCCTTGGAAACCCCACACCCTGAGTCCCTGTGGCTTCCATGGTTGGTTTGATCTGGGAATAATTAACTCCTCCTCAAGCACGTCATGTCTAGGCCCTCAGGAGGTCTGAGGATTCGAAGAGGCTGGAGACACGATTCCACTCAGGGCCCTTCTAGGGACAGATTAAGTAAAATTCCCTGAACGGAGTTTAAAAACATGAAAATGTCAGACTGCGTTCTCCCAGCCAAGAGCCCTTCACAACCCAAAGTTACACAGCAGCAGCCCTAAAACCTGACAGACGCGCTTCCACGCGCTCTGAGAACCAGGCAACAGACGGCAACCCCAGCTTGCCTGAGCACCTCAGCTCGCATCGCCCGAGGCTCAGCACCACGTCTGCACTCCGTTTTCACCCTGTGGATTTTCTGACGTGGGCACGCGTGGTGGCGCAGTCCTGCCTTCACTGGCTCGCTCCCTCTGGTACCGTTAGCCTCTCTCGGCTCATTCTAGAGCTTTCTTCTTAAAGCTTCAACTCAGAGGCACTGATGGAGAGCCCAAAGCAAGCAGCCGTGTGGGGTGGGCGGTGCCCTGTGGGGTGGGCGGTGCCCTGTGGGGTGGGCGGTGCCGTGAGGGGTGGGCGGTGCCCTGTGTGGTGGGCGGTGCCGTGTGGGGCGGGCGGTGCCGTGTGGGGCGGGCAGTGCCGTGTGGGGTGGGCGGTGCCGTGTGGGGTGGGCGGTGCCGTG
>NW_016107335.1:1601314-1607552 GCF_001604975.1 Cebus imitator
GGGGTGGGCGGTGCCCTGTGGGGTGGGAGGTGCCGTGTGGGGTGGGCGGTGCCCTGTGGGGTGGGCGGTGCCGTGTGGGGTGGGCGGTGCCGTGTGGGGTGGGAGGTGCCGTGGGCGGTGGGCGGTGCCGTGGGCGGTGGGCGGTGCCCTGTGTGGTGGGCGGTGCTGTGTGGGGTGGGCGGTGCCGTGTGGGGTGGGCGGTGCCCTGTGACAAGGGGTCCCTGATCACTGGGAGCTCATGCCCCAGTGGAGCTGCACAGGTGCAGTGTCCATGGCACCTGGAGGCCACTGAGAAGGCTCCAGGGAGACAGAGCGCCCCACCTGGGGCCTGGACTGTGGAGAACGAGCAAGATGGAAAAAGGAGGAGAGCTCTCTGAACCGTTGCCCTTCCGGATTTATACGACTGCCGCTATGTTCAGGTGGCTGCAGGAACACTGGATGAGCACCGCGTCTTAGTGACTCAGAAGTCTGTCAGGAGTTACAAAGGTGCTAGCTGGGCAACCCCAGGAAGGAAGACGACAGCGAGCTAATGTAGAATAAAACCTTCCAGGGTCCATATGCTCCTTTTGTGGGAAGTTCTTCCAAGTTTCAGAAGTCTCAAAGGCAGCGTTTTGGATGCCCGTCATCAAAATAAAATGTTTCCCTATAGTATCAGTCACTTGCAGAGGTTTCCAGGTCACGCGTGATTACTCAGCGGTATCGGCTGAGTGACTGCTTCCTGTGCCAAGCAGCTGAAATACAGCCCCTGCCCTAAAAAATTTAATCTCATGAGAACAATCAGAGCTTCCACAGTTAAAGCACCAGGCAGAATGTGGCGAACGCCATAGAGGTTTATGTCTTTAGTAACTATTTGATGTGCGGCGTGAGTTGTAGGAAACAAAGTCACAGGTGGGGCTAAGTCATGGGCATGTCCTGACCAGACTCACGGGGAGGAAGTGGTGTGTGAGCTGCACCATGAAGTCCGGGCAGGTTCATTACAAAAACATCAACACAAAATGCAGAGGAGGGTCAGGGGGCAAAGACCGAGAAGGAGTCTTATTGGGATAGAAAGTACCAGGTTAGTACAAGGAAACTCAGAGGAAGGACGGTGCTAGTCTAGGCACCCTTGGTAATTTTTGAAATCAGTCACATTTTGCACCAGAAGCGCCAACCTGGTCGCTGGTGAAAAGGCGACTCGAAAGGGGAGGTGGTGGCAGGAAGACGGGGAGATGGCCGGGGCTGGGGAGCCCACAGGACGTCTTGGAGGCCAGGCCCGGGCTTCGGTGCTGCCACTGACTGCTGGGGCCTGGGGGCCAGTTGCTCGCCTGCTCTAGGCCTTGGTTTCCTTATCTGCAAGATGTGAGCGTCATCTCAGCATTTATTCTGTGGCACTGACGACGTCAAAACTGAAACGCTGGTACTCAGCACCGGGGGCAAGGCGGCCTGCCTTACGGCTGCTGTGGGCACTGGGGTGACTCCTGCTTTTGTTTCCATTCTGCTTATGTTCACTTTCTGATCCTTTCTACGAGTGATACTTATGTAACAAAAGTTGCAGTGCCTTAAAAACTAAGCCCTCCCTCCACCACACTCTCACAGGTGCACTCCTCTGTAAAATAAAAGAATTTAAATGTCAGGTTTTCCTTTTTCTGAGCTAATTCTTTACTTTTTTACTTTTCCATAGGTTATTGGGGTACAGGTGGTATTGGGTTACATGAGTAAGTTCTTTAGTGGTGATCTGTGAGATCCCGATGCACCGTCGCCCGAGCAGCAGACACGGCACCATATCTCTCAGCTCCCCCTTCACCCCAAGTCCCCAAAGTCCAGTGGATCATTCTTACGCCTTTGCGTCCTCATAGCTTTGCTCCCACATAGCAGTGAGAACATAGGATGTTTGGTTTTCCATTTCTGAGTTACCTCACTTAGAATAATAATCTCCACTCTCACCCAGGTCACTGCGAATGCTGTTAATTCATTCCTTTTTAATGGCTGTGTAGTATTCCATCATATGTATATACCAGCTGCTTCATCCACTCATTGATTGATAAGTCTTTGGGTTTGTTCCATGATTTTGCAGTCGTGACTGGTGCCGCTATAAACACGTATGTGCAAATATCTTTTTCAAATAGGACTTTTTTCCCTCCGCGTAGGTAGCCAGGTGTAGAACTGCTGGATCACACGGGAGCTCCGCGCTTCGTTCTTTAAGGAGTCTCCGTGCTGTTTTCTGTAGCAGCCGCGCTCGTTCACGTTCCCAGCAGCAGCGTAGAAGTGTTCCCTGATGGCCGCATGCACACCCGCATCTACTGTTTGAGGTTTGATCGCAGCCATTCTTGCAGGAGTGAGGTGGTGTCGCATTGCGGTTTTGATTGACATTTCCCTGATCATTAGTGATGTTGAGCATTTTTTCATAGGTTTGTTGGCCATTTGTGTGTCTTCTTTTGAGAATTCTCTATTTCTGCCCTTAGCCCGCTGTTTGATAAGATTGTTCGCTTTTTTTCTTACTGCTTTGTTTGCTTAAATGTCAGTTTTTAAAGCACCTGTAGCTAAATGCCCACTATCAGGGAAAGGGCATGAGTACCATTTAAATAACATGTTAACTTCCTGATAATTCCAGGAGACACCTGACTAGAGTTGCTGTACTTGTCCAAGTTCACACGCAGGACACGGACGCCCACAGTACGGACGGCCCCCAACTTACGATGGTTTTACTCTAAGTGGTGCAGAAGCAATTCGCTTACAATGGTTTGACTTTACGGTGGTGCAGAAGAACTTGCATTAAATAGAAACTGAACTTGGAGCACCCGTGCAACCGTGCCGTTACTCACTTTCAGTTCAGTGTTCAGTGAATCACTAAGATGGTCCACGCTTTATCCTCAGCAGGCGTCATGTGAGATGGTTTTGCCCGGCTGCAGAGGATTACAGGTATTGTGAGCACGTGTAAGGCAAGCCAGGCTCACTGTGCCGCCCAGTTGGTTACCTGTGTTCAATGCACTTGCTTTTTTTTTTTTTTTTTTTTTGAGACAGAGTATTGCTCTTGTTGCCCAGGCTGGAGTGCAATGGCACGATGTCGGCTCACTGCAACCTCCACTTCTCAAGTTCAAGCGATTCTCCTGCTTCAGCCTCCAGAGTAGCTGGGATTACAGGCACATGCCACTACACCCAACTAATTTTTGTATTTTTAGTAGAGGCAGGGTTTCGCCCTGTTGGCCAGGCTGGTCTTGAACTCCTGGCCTCAGGTGATTCGCCTGCCTCAGCCTCCCAAATTGCTGGGATTACAGACTTGAGCCACTGCGCCCGGACTCAATGCACTTTAAGGAACTCTGGGGCCATAACCCATCTAGGAGGGGGAGCATCTGTACTAGGCACCCGTGGTCCTTTTGGTTTTGCTTTCAGTGTTTAAAACATTGCCATGAGGGCCTAGCTTCCCCACAGACTCACAGATGAAAAGCGTCTTACCTACAAGTCATGAAAGAGGAGAAAGACTCCTAAGATGTGGTTGGGGGATATTTCATGAGTTTAATATCACAAAGGATGTTTCATAAAAAATATTGGTAGAAGAAAACAGAACAGATCAAACTGAAATGAGCAGGACGGGACAAACACCCCCCACTGGCATGGCGTACGCTGAGAGACGCAGCTGTACCTCGGTTTTAATGCAGTCAGGTACTCTGCAGACAACTTCAGGCTCGGTGAAAAAATACCACGTCAATATCTACCTCTTCCTCCCTCCTACCACGCGAGCTTGCAGAACAGAGCTGTCTCCGTTTATATTTTTGCCATAAATTTAGAAATTCAAGAGAACGTAGAGCATAATTTCACTTCCCTTAGTTAAGATAAATGTGAAAATTTAAACAGCTGCAGTTTATAGGAATTAAGATCATATCCAGTGCCTCTTTTGCAGACAATATTTTCAGTTGGATTAAACCTGCCAGAGTTCATCATTTTAGAACCCATCATGTTTTACAGAAGGAAGCCCATTTGTTTGTGATGGATTTCATGAAAAGAGCCTTTTCCCAAGAAAAGCTAGGACCCAGAGTCGCTTTGCCAGGAACCATTTTATACCTATTTATTTGTAGAACTCTACCGAAGCCCACCTTGAGAAAAGGAGCTACAGAAACAGACTGAGACTGTACTTCACCTGACTACACACCTCCCAGGTCCCCTCGCACACCTGATTTGGGCTAGATGAGTGAGTCAGTATTTTCACAAAACTTAAGTATTATGTCATGCAAAACTGCTTTTCCTGTTAGGGTAACTTTGGTACGAACATATGAATTTGATATTCCAAAAGGATTGTCTCAAAAGAAAGAGTACGTAGTTCACATTTTCTAGATTGAGCCATTTGAATTTCGCCTAATTTCATAACTTGAGACATCTCTGTGGGGTGCTTTTTCCACACACAAGGGAACCCCAAGGCTGCCTGGGTGTCCGGGCTGCTGAGGGGAGTGGACGAACTCGTTTGCTTTGGCTCAGAGCAGCCCCAGTTCTTCTGTTCCTGGCGCGGGTGTGCTCCCGAGGCTCAAGGCATGGCGTGGGACAAGCAGCCGCGTGGAGTTCCTGCAGCGTCTCATGGCACTGCAGCCCCTCTGCTGTTCCCAGCTGGCTCAAGCAGGGTCATGGTGGGGGCAACAGTGAGCACCTGGGACCCCCCCAACAGGCAGCCTCAGAGAGCCCACCCTGAGCCGAACGACTGTCCCTCACCACCACACCCACCCGGACGCAGGGGTGTCGCATGTACCGCACACATGCCTGACGCACCCGGTCCTGCGTGAGCGTGGCCAGCGTGGCGGGGTTTGTGTTTGCTGCACGGGTTCAGGTCAGCTGTGATCAAAGCTTCACTGGAGGCCCGAAGACCCAAGACTCCCTCCTCGCCCGGTGTCCATCCCTCCCTGCTTGTCTCTTCCTCCACCTGTCTCCTGGAACAGGCAGCAGTGGGCAGGGAGGGACCATCCCAGCTCCTTGGGTCAGTCGGAGGGGGTGTCAGTGAGTGGAATGTGGGGGTGCCGGGGGCAGGTGGAAGGTGAGAGGGGCCTGAACCCCGGGGCTGACATTGGGGTGCGTGTCCACTTTGCACCAAAGGACCATGTGTGCACGTGCAGATTTTATTTTCCTGTGTGGACACACTTGGAACCTGTGTGCATGACACACGCACCTTGCAAATCCATGCGCAGAATGACAGCAGCGAAGGCCGTCACTTCCTGTGGTGCGATCCTGCAGCTGGCTTTGGTCCTTTGAGATGCTCTTCCTTAAAACCAGGGCCAGTTCTCAACCGAACAGATCAATAAGAAGCGAGTGGACTGCTGGCAGCACCGGGTCTTTGTGGAAGGGAGTTTTCAGGAGGCCTTTGTTTCCTTGTCTACCCGTGGTCACGCTCACCAGCAAGCCCAGGACTTGCTGGACTGGAGCAGCCGAGGGTCCAAGTATTTGCCTCCATCCGTTTGTGTGTTTCATGCCAGAAGCTGTTTCACGTTTTGCACAGATCAGAGCAGCCCAGCCTCTGGAATGCATCACACACAGTGGGTTCAGAAAAGTGTGTCAGTTCTAAGAAGCATGACTTCTATGCAGGCAGAAATGGGCCCCCCAAGAGCTTGGTCTGAGCTCCCTGCTCTGGGAATAAAGTGTATGATTATTGTCGTCATCTCAGCAGTAAACGGATTCCCAAGCACACACCTAACACCTGAGTTTACGTTTACGTCGGTCAAATGTGTTTCATAGCAATGAGCATATTTCACTCAGCAGTCGCATGGCATCATGTGCAGCGTGCACCGGAGCACACGTCGCAGGACACGGAGAGCTCCCCATTCAGTGATGTCATGGCGCAGCCCGGGCCTGTGCGCATGGGGGGTGCGGCCCGGGCCTGTGCGCGTCGGGGGTGCGGCCCGGGCCTGTGAGCGTGGGGCGCTCGGCCCGGGCCTGTGCGCGTGGCGGGCTTGGCCCAAGCAGCACGTGGGAAATCCTCTACTGCCCTTTGTGCATCTGCCACTCCGGGCTCCCCACCCATGCGTGCTCCTGACCCTGTGTTTCCCTTTCAGTCCTACATGGAGGACCACCTGAAGAACAAGAACCGGCTGGAGAAGGAGTGGGAAGCGCTGTGCGCCTACCAGGCAGAGCCCAACAGCTCACTCGTGGCCCAGAGGGAGGAGAACATGCCGAAGAACCGCTCCCTGGCCGTGCTGACGTGTACGTACCTGCCCTGGGGCAGGGAGGTCAGGGTTACAGACGGGGGAACTGGCCGTGCTGACCTGTGCGTACCTGCCCTGGG
>NW_016107335.1:1608935-1611228 GCF_001604975.1 Cebus imitator
GTGCTGACCTGTGCGTACCTGCCCTGGGACCTGGAGGCCAGGGTTACAGACGGGGGAACTGGCCGTGCTGACCTGTGCATACCTGCCCTGGGGCAGGGGAGGCCCAGGTTACAGGTGGGGGAACCATCCCATCCTCGGGGTCTGGAGAGCCCTCCCCTCCTCCTTCCCGGCGCGTCCTCCTCTACAGTAGACTCGCCCCCTCCAGGAATGCCCTCTTGGGACTGCCCCCTCTGCGATGCCATCCCTGGCCCAAGCATCAAGGAGCCAGTGTCTTCCTTTCCCGCAGCGCAGGCCCGGGGACCAGTGTCTTCCTTTCCTGCAGTGCAGGCTTGGGGACCTCTGCACCCCAGTGAGCATCAGCTCTGTTGTCCTCTGTCACCATGTGACCTGAAACATGTTCCTTAACCTCTTGGAGCCTCCGCATCTGTAGTTGGGGCCATGCTGTCATCCTTGAAATACCCCGGCCGTAAGGACCAGATGAGGTCATTCACACGGCCCGAGCGCGTCGCAGGCACAGAATGAACTGTGGTTGCTATTACAGCGTCTTTAACCTCCAATTATTTCCACAAACATGACTGAGCACCTACTACCTATCGAGGTGTCATTGCCGGAAAACGGACACGTAAGAAGCCAGCAGCTCTCCGGGGTGCCTCGTGTGGGGTGGGAGAGGCACCGTCTCGTGTTTCCGCTGCGCAGGATGCGCTAAGCGGCTGACGGATGAGGAGGGCGAGGGCCGTGCGGCCCTGGTGTCCGCCTCAGTCACCCTCTGTGTGTACAGCAGGTTCCAGGGAAGGTTCTGCCCTCTGCCTGAGTCATGACCCACCCCGCAGGGAGGAAGGAAAGGGATCCCAGACGTGTTCCCAACCAGTTTCGGAGGGAAACAGACTCGCAGTGTTGATTCATGAATAACAAACGTCGTCGTGGGTAGCGCTCCCAGAACCTTCAGACGAGGCCTTGTGTGCTCTGATGAAACAGAGGAGCTCGGTCAGCTCACCCTCGCCTCCAGCCCAGCATCACTGCGGCAGGCGGGACCCAGGTCCGCCGGGGCCGAGGCCGTCTCTCCGTCACTGTGTCCCTGCCTCAGCCCTTTGGAGCCGGTCAAGGGACCAGCCTGGCGTCGCTGAGATGCCACCCAGCCTCGTGCGCAGCCGCCGACCCAGCACCCCCGGTGCACGCTGCCCTCACCTCTTGCCAGCCCACAGGAAGCGTTACAGGTCAGAGCAGTGAGAGTGGAATCTTGTCTGGCTTCAGAAACTAACCTGGGGAGCTGCAGACCTGTGTGAAATCCCGTTCACCCACTGACTACAACCTCCCGCTCACCATTTAGTGTTCAGACCAGTTTCCATGAGGCCTGGGGTGTTTAATCCTAAAGAGCTCTAAAAACAGAAGCTGTTGTGATTTATAAGCTTTGTATTTAGAAGAAAAGCAAACTATAATACATCCCGTCAGCCAACTAGCAGATACTGACTAAGCACCTACTGTGTGTCAGGGGCCACTGCAATGGACCAAGGGGCCTGGACACCATCCTCAGGGAGCAGCAGCCTGGGGGAGGAGAGGGCAGAGGAGGCTGGTGGTGAGGGAGGCGTCCTGCTGTCCTGACGGGTGGCTGGCTCACAGGAAGCAGCCGTGCAGTAAGCATGCATGACGCGTATGTGTGTCTGGTCATTTATGCGGATGAGGAGGTGTTTTGTGGTAAATACTCAAGCTCAAAGCCTGTGTCTGTGACAGCACACCCTCCCCAGAGACAGCCTGGAGTATGGCAGAAATGACATGGTGAGGGTTTTTCCTCCCATGCAGCCTGCAGCCACCTGGGCTGTCCGTGCGGTGTAGACGGGGTTCGGGTGAGGTACTAGCGATGGGGAAGTGTCCTGTGCCCACATTGGACACAAGCAGCCTCTCAAGGAAGCAGCCAGTGCCGACTGGGCAGCCATATGGGGACGGGCACTGATGTGCTCCCTGGGATCAGGATGGCCCCACCCATTCTGAGCCCAGTTGGGGTGGGCGGGAAGCACCTCCCTCCAGAGACTCATGCTGAGCAGGAAAGAAGCCGCCCGCACCTCCTCCCGGGGTTCTCCCGACCCAGCTCTAGCAGGAAGCTCGTGGGACCCAGGACTCCTACCTGTGCCAGGGTGTGGAGACACAGTGCCGCCCTTCGAGTCTGAGAGGCCACCAGGGAAGGCAGAGAAGGGCAAGTCCACCTCCTGGGAGAACCCCAGATAAAAATATGCTCATGGCCAGGTGCGGTGGCTCACGCCTATAATCCCAGCACTTTGGGAGGCCGAGGCAGGTGGAT
>NW_016107335.1:1616502-1621446 GCF_001604975.1 Cebus imitator
GGGGATGAGAGTGACTCTGAGCTTGGGCACACGCTGTCCTCGTGTGGGGATGGGACTGAGTCTGAGCACTGGCACACGCTGACCTCGTGTAGGGATGGGACTGAATCTGAGCACTGGGTACACGCTGTCCTCGTGTGGGGATGGGACTGAGTCTGAGCACTGGGCACACGCTGACCTCGTGTGGGGATGGGACTGAATCTGAGCACTGGGTACACGCTGTCCTCGTGCGGGGATGGGACTGAGTCTGAGCACTGGGCACACGCTGCCCTCCGTGTGGGGATGGAGCGAGTCTGAGCACTGAGCACACGCTGACCCTGTGTGGGGATGGGACTGAGTCTGAGCACTGGGCGAGTCTGAGCGAGTCGTGTGGGTGGAACCTTCACGCCCTCCCTCGCACCTGCCTCTCCCACCCTGTCCTCTCCCCGAGTTCACCAGGCACTCCCAGGTCTACTGAAAGGGTCCTCGGGACCACCCCTCCCTTCCCTCCTGCCCCGCCTTCCCCATGCAGCACTTTCCCGGTCATTCTTCTGCCCAGGAGATGGACGCAGTCGCCCAACTTCCCCGATGCGCCCTGATCCAAAAAGTCCCCCAAGGAGAAGGAAGCTCACGTTATGAGATGCTTGGCTGGCACCATGCTAGGTCTACTTGTCTTGTCTTGGAAGTTTCAAGAACTTAATATGCATTTTCTGTTTTTTGAATGTTTAAAGAAGAATTATGCAACATTTCGCTCGTCTGCATTTCAAATTAAGAACAGGGATATGATACTATTTTGGTGCAGTACCCTAAACAGAAAAGTATTTTTCGCTCTGAGTTGTAATAACAAGAGAGAGAGAGAGAGACAAGACAGAAGCAATGCAGAGAGACAGTTCAGAGAGGACGAAGCTGAAGGCCCAGGAACACGAGGCCAGCTGGGAGGGGAGGGATGTGGGGTTCACGTCTCCTGGCTTCTGCAGGCATTGCTGCTTGACGGATCATAGCCACTTCACAGCCAGAAGCGCAGCTGTGGGCATCTCCCAGAGCCTTGCCTTGCTGTGTGGTCCAGTGACACAGAGGCCCCCCCCGGAATACCGTTCCCAGGAGCTGGGGTCACCAGGCTGGCCCTGAGCTGCAGCTACGTGAGCGGCTTCCTGACCACAGCACCGCAGGGGCGTTGTCAGCCAGCATATTCCCACGCCCCATGCCCTGCACTGCAGCTGCCTGAGTGGCATCACCAGGGCGTCATGAGCCAGCATCCCCCATGCCCATGAATGTGCCACCTCTGGTTCTCACAAGAAGCCCCTTCACTTGGCAGACGAGAACTTTGGGGTTTAGAGCACAGCCCACCAGAGCTGAAGCCCGGCCCCCCAGGTGCCGGCCTCATAGGCTGCCATGGGCTCACCTGAGATTGTGCACGTTGGGAAAACCCACATACATTTCAAACTCCTGCAGAAGCATTTGAAACCGCACCCTGGCTAGGCATAGCTTTCCTTGGAATACTCAGAAAACAATTTCTTTTTTTTTTTTTTTGAGATGGAGTTTCGCTCTGTCACCCAGACTGGAGTGCAGCGGCGCGATCTCGGCTCACTGCAACCTCCGCCTCCTGGGTTCATGCAATTCTCCTGCCTCAGCCTCCCGAGTAGCTGGGACTACAGGCGCACGGTACCACACCCAGCTAATTTTTTTTTTTTGTATTTTTAGTAGAGACGGGGTTTCACCATGTTGACCAGGATGGTCTTGATCTCTTGACCTCACGATCCCCCTGCCTCGGCCTCCCGAAGTGCTGGGATTACAGGAACGATTTCTTTCTAAATAAACCTTTGGTTTAGTTTTTTTCTCTCCCAACACTCTAAGCGGAGTCCTCTAAGAAGGATATTTTGCCTTGGTTACTTCTGAGTGACCAAAAATTATCATGATTTGCTTTTTGTTGTTGTTGAGACGGAGTTTCGCTCTTGTTACGCAGGCTGGAGTGCAATGGCGTAGTCTCAGCTCACCGCAACCTCCGCCTCCTGGGTTCAGGCAATTCTCCTGCCTCAGTCTCCTGAGTAGCTGGGATTACAGGCATGCACCACCATGCCCAGCTAATTTTTGTAATTTTAGCAGAGATGGTGTTTCTCCATGTTGATCAGGCTGGTCTCAAACTTCCAACCTCAGGTGATCTGCCCACCTTGGCTTCCCAAAGTGCTGGGATTACAGGCATGAGCCATCACGCCCAGCCATGATTTGCTTATAAAGGTCAATACATGGGTGATTCTCTAACTGTGATGATTAAGCACAGGGTTTCTTTTTCCTTCTGTAGAAAAAGATTCTGGGCGTATATGTCACCTCGCCAAGAAAGCCGCTGGAGAGACTCCCGACCTGGCCGCCTTCCCTCCACCCTTCTGATCTCAGCACCAGATGACTCTGCCCCTGGGATTTGGGAAGGCTGTTGGTTTGTTGGTGTTGGAAAGAAAATATCCCAGCAAATCCCGCCTGGGCCTTTTCTTTGCTAAGTCACAGGCAGAAGCTGCTCCGGGCAGCCATTCTGCCAGAGACTGTGGATTCTTTTTCGGGGAAGAGATGTACAGAGTCCTCCTCGTTAGGCCCTTCTCTAATGGAAAGGTTGTCTAAAAGCACCATCTCTGAGCTATCACGGCAAGCGCACCCTCCGTGAACTGTTCGGGCCATCTGGTGCTAACAAACAGTGCTGGCGGGCTTGTGGTTAGAAGCCACGTGACATTCCACACAGGTCAGCGGCCCGGGGCTCAGATTCTCATGCTCTTCACTGTCTTTCTGAAAGCTGAACTGAGGGGTTCATAAGATGTCTGGCCTGCTGTGGCGTGGTGGCCTGTCCTCCTCACGTCCTCCTTCCGATTCTGCTTACAGAATCTTTGTGCAGGGAGGGTCTCTGAGAGCGTGGGGTGAGCCTGGCCTTCTGGGTGGCAGCAGCAGTGCCCACCCTCCTGGGTGCGCCGTTGCCCATGACCAGGAAGATGCACCCTCCAGAGGGGCCCTGGGCCGCAGTGTGCCTCTCTCCGGATCGGGTCTCCGCCCTTTCCCACTGAAAACCACATCCAGCCTGCCACGCGCGCGTCTCAGCGCTGCTGCTTCTGAGGCTGAACTCACTAACAGGCAGGCCCTTTTCCTCACGGTCCCCCTTGCAGCCCAGGCCCCCACACCGTCACTAGTGACAGTTGAGCGTTGTGAACAGACCGAGCCCTGCGTTCACCTGCCCTCACTGGTGTTGTTCCGCCTCCAGAGCTATGGCTGAGCCACCACGTCACCTCCCTCTCAGCTCCGCGCCATCTGCTCGTTTTATAAACATGGTTTTCACATCGTCAAGTCATTGATAAAAACACATTCCACAGCCCATCCTCCCCCGCCACGAGGACCCACCGCGGCTCTTCCTAGCCAGTTGCTCGGGACCGAGATGGTTCCGCAGCCCAGCCGTGCAGTGCGGTGACCCCGGCGGCCCTCCCAGGCCAGAGCACTTTGGCAAAGGCTCATCAGACGTTTCCACATGAGGCACGGGGCTAAGCACCTCCTTTCCATCCTCGAAATAGCCCTGGATTCACACGGGGATGGAGCTGGGGCTGAAGGAGGTGAGGGGCCCAAGCTTCCTCAGCAGCTCCCAGGAAGGCGCGTGCGCCCGCACCCCGCAGTGCAGCCCCAGCCGCAGCAGCCCATGCACGCTGCTCCTGCAGGCGTCTCTCCAGAGCAGAAGTGTGGCTGGCTCCACATGACTTCTCCACACTTTTTATTGCAAGAGTTTTAAACACTCAAGTGGGAGGGGTAGTTGCCTTCACCCCGCCACCCACCCCGGCCAGACCCCCAGTGTTGGCCATATTCGCATCATCTGCGAACACTGCCCTGATTTTCTAGCTGCGTTACTTCAAGTAAGTCATGAGGTCCAAAGACGTCAGCCTGCCTGCAGGTCCTAAATACAAGAGCTTTCTCCTAGGTGGCCACAGCCCCACTACAACTAAGACATGTGAAACAACCCCTCAGTGCCCTCGGACACCCAGCTGTGCCAGTCTGCCCAGGCTTTGGAGACGGCAGAGGAGCCGCTGAAAGCACAGAGAGCGTTTCCCCACTGTTCGGAGGCTGGAGCCTGCAGTGCAGGGCCCGGGGCTGGCCGTGGCCGAGGCTTTCCCTGAAATTGCTGGCCCTGTCTGTGACCCGGGGTCCCCTTTGTTAGGGACAGCAGACCCAGTGCACAAGGGCCCACCGTCAGGCCCTCACCTTCACTCCCTGGCCTCTCCAGAGGCCCTGTCTCCAAACATGGCCGCATTCTGAGGTCCCGGGGGTCAGGGTGCCCACACAGGGGCGTCACGGCCACGTGCTCCTGGGGGCTCCCACCGTCTTCTCCTCAGCATGGTCAATTGTTGTCCATTTTGTTTTTCCCACCGGGATGCAGTTAAGACTCATAATTGCATTTTGGGTTTTGTGTCCCTTTCGTCTTTTTAATTTTAAAACAGCTGCCCCCGACTTATTTTCCTGATATGAATGGTTCCTAATAAAGCTGTTCTTTTAGTGACCACCCTTGCATTCCAAACACTCACAGACTCCATGTGGGAGTCTGCGGGGAAGTCTGCAAACCCACGAGAGACTCACCTGCCCGCTTCTGGAACTCCCTCTTCCAGAACCCCCGCTTCCCAGGGATCCGAGTGTCTAGGTCTCCACGATGCTGTAGGAACACAACCAGCCTGTTCTGCCACCTTGCCACAGCACACAGATCTCAAATCCTGCCACTGAGCCCCGCCCCAGTCCTCTGCTGTCCTCCTCCTCACCTGTCTTCTCCCTCCTCCCCGTCCCCTTTCCTCCTCTGTCCTCCTCCCCCTCCTCCCCCTCCTCCTCCTCCCCTATTCTTCCCCTCCTCCTGTCCTCCCATCCTCTTTCCTCCCCTGTCCTCCACTCCTCCCGTCTTCCCCGTCCTCCCTGTCCCCCTCCTCCCCCTCCTCCCGTCTCCCCCGTCCTCCCTGTCCTCCC
>NW_016107335.1:1623153-1625038 GCF_001604975.1 Cebus imitator
CCCCTCCTCCCCCTCCTCCCGTCTTCCCCGTCCTCCCTGTCCCCCTCCTCCCCCTCCTCCTCCCGTCTTCCCCGTCCTCCCTGTCCTCCCCCTCCTCCCTCTCCTCCCATCTTCCCCGTCCTCCCTGTCTTCCCTTTTCCTCCTCCCCCCTCAGTCGTGGCTCCCTGAACTCTGATTGGCCTGCTGAGCAGATGTGCTCTTAGCAGCCCAAGGCTTTCAAAGGCATCCAGCTGCTTGTGGTCTTTCACCAGCAAGATCGTGAGGGCCGCCTCTGTGAGCTCCCAGTGAGGGTCACCATTGTGACAGGGAGGGTCGCCCGACCGTGTGCCTGCAAGGGGCTGGTGAAGCCTGGGTGGCACTGCTGAGGTCCGCTGTTGGCGAGAGGCCCTGGGTCTCGGCACCCTGTGTGGGGCCGTGGGACGACAGCCCCGGTGCCCTCAGGACACCTGTGGTCTCTGACTTGAGGCTTATGTGACAAACGGCAGTTCAGGCTGCCACGGAACCAGGTTTGCTCGTCCACCGACGCTGGATTAGGGAGGCGGTTCCTGCAAGTCCAGGCAGGCCAGTGTCGGGACGAGAGCCCCTGTGTGTGGGCGAGGGAGGCGGCGAGGCGTGGAGGACCGGCTGTGGGAGCCCCCGCCCGCGTGCTGGCTGGAGAACGGGGAGGGAACGCGGCGGCCTCCCACTGGAAGAGGCAGAAGGCAGATTCTCCCTGCGGCCGTGCGAGAGCCAGCGCTGCATGTACCCTGGGATGTGCCCTAGACGCCTGCTCTCCAGAGCCAAAGTGATGCCCTCGTGTCAATTTAGGCCCAGCCGCAGGAGGCGCAGACGCTGAGGCTGCGTGGCGTGGGGTCGACCCAGACCCGCGTTCCAGCCTGTGTCTCCGCGCGGTCATCTCCGCCGTGGCTGTCGGATGGAGAGCCTCACTTCGCTTCGTTTCTGTGAGGAGTACAGCACTGGAAGCAAGGTCACCTGCTGACCTTACAGTGGAAACAAGGGCCCATGGAGTCGCCTAGGACAGTTGCTTCTTTTCAGCTCCCGAGACCCATATCTATGGACGACTTCCGGACCCAAAGAACCACAGGATGCTGTGCGGCCGATGTGGGGCTGGAAGCCAGGGCTGGGCCTGTCCCTCTGGATGCGGTGGGCGCTGCCCCATCCAGCCCCAGGGCTCTCCCTGCCTCCTCCCTCGGCCACGCAGCCTGACAGCACCCAGTTCCCAGGCTGGAAGCACCCAGGCCCCTTCTCAGGGACTCTCCTTGTCAGTGAGATCAGCCCTCTGGGGCTGCGGTGTCATCACAGAGCCACAGGACCCGGGGCCAGGAGGCAGGGCCTTCAGCTGGCGTGGGGGGCATGGGGGGCGTGGGGCTCTGCCCTGGCTGGGGTGTGCCGGAGCCACCACTCCCCCTTTCCCAGCTTCACCCCAGCATCTCCCTGGGTGCCCTTTCTCCCACGCCGTGGAGGTGAGTTGCTCCTGCAAGCTCTGTGGGCCTTTTCCACACCTGCTTATTCGTTCGGCCTCCAGTGAGCCAATGGGCAGGCTTTCTGTCGCCTCCTTTCCAGAGCCGCCTGCCTGGTACAGTGGGCTCTGTGCCCCTCACCACAGGGTCAGTGGTCACTGCTATCTGCAGCGCCCCTCCAGCCCAAGACCGTCAGTTACAGGTGCAGCCTCTGCCCCCACACTCCACAAAACAGGGGTTAATCTCAGGCAGCACGGCCACAAGCCAGAGCTGTTTTTCCGATGATGTTGTGTGTCCTGGTGATAAAGCGTGTGAGCCGCCCCACCCCCAGTGATGTCGTGTGTCCTGGTGATAAAGCATGTGAGCTGCCCCTACCCCCAGTGATGTGTGTCCTGGTGATAAAGCGTGTGAGCTGCCCCCACCCC
>NW_016107335.1:1626043-1648615 GCF_001604975.1 Cebus imitator
GTGATGTGTGTCCTGGTGATAAAGCGTGTGAGCCCCTCCTCCCCCAGTGATGTTGTGTGTCCTGGTGATAAAGCGTGTGAGCCGCCCCCACCCCCAATGATGTCGTGTGTCCTGGTGATAAAGTGTGTGAGCCGCCCCCACCCCCAATGATGTCGTGTGTCCTGGTGATAAAGTGTGTGAGCCCCTCCTCCCCCAGTGATGTTGTGTGTCCTGGTGATAAAGCACCACAGACGAGATTCATCGTCACTGCTGTTGAAATGCTGGACGGCCTCTCGGTGGGGCCGTGCAGATGGCGCAGCCCTGCCTGCCTGATACCTGTGCTCCTATTGTGGAAAACTGTTCTCATTCCTGCCAGAAAGCCGCCACCAGCACACGCAGCCACACCTCGCTCTGTGTCTGGAGCTGGTCTCTGGGTTGCCTGCACTCCACAACTGCGGGCTGCTCCAGGCAGGTGCTGCTCCGGGTGCTGCTCAGGGAGCCAAGCCAGGGCACAGGAAGCTGCTGGGGGCTGGGAGGGCTACAGAGGCAGAGCGCTGGGGCGGGTGGTGTAAGTGGCTGAAGCCAGCTGTCTCCCGTTCTGGAGGCCCGAAGTGGAGGTCAGGGTGTCCACAGGGCTGGCTTCTCCAGAGGCCTTGCTCCCCAGCACGACCACGGCCATCTCTGTCTTCACACGACGCTCTCCCTCCGCGTGTTGGGGTCCGGACTCCTCCTTCCCGGTCGCACACAGGTCATACTGCATTCTGGCCGCCCACATGACCCTCGCTCCCTTCCTCTGTAAAGACCCTGTTTTCAGGGCTGGGACTCCAGCATGAGGCGGAGGGTCACAGCTGAGCCCTGGGACCTGGTGCCTCCAAGCCAGCTCAGTGACTGGGTGGACACTGCCCGCCACGGCAACCCACACACCTCCGGCATCCGCTCCCTGCGTAGCCCTGCCTGTGGAGTTCCTTCTATGCAGACGCACGGGTGACACTGGTATGGGTTAAAATCGCCTCGGGCGCAGGAATCCCCAGGGCTTCAGGCCCTTCTCATCCACCTGTCCCAGTCACCTGCCCAGCACACCTCCAATCCCACTGGGGGGCGACTCTCTGAGAGATCTGACGGGGGTGCCAGTGACACAGTTTAAGACATGAGAAGACACAAAATCCAGCCTCGAGACCGTGGCCTTGGGCCACTCACTGCTGCTCCTCTGGGACCTGCTTTTGGCGTGTCCAGTGTGGAAGCCAGACACCAGCCTCGTGCCCTGTTTCCGGTCAGCAGTGGGCAGCACGCTTCCCCAGTGGTGAGCGGGGCGGGCCTTGTTTTTGTGACCAGCTTTGGACGCAGCAGGGCTTTCTGGATAGGGGCCCCAGCCCGTGCCAGCTTGTCCAGAGGCAGCATTGTATGCTGAGCCGTGGAAGCCCTGAATGGCACTCCGTGACTCCTAAACATTCGACGATCTTTATAGTTTGAGCTGAGTGTTTCCCAAAGGCATAACTGGAAGCAGAATGTCCACCTGCTGACTGAGGATAGAGTGTGTGGGAGGAGGAGGACTCCCCTCTCCAGGGCGTGTGTTCCATCTGTTCCGTCATCCCACTGTGGGATGTATGGGAGGAGGACTCCCCTCTCCAGGGTGTGTGTTCCATCTGTTCCGTCATCCCGCTGTGGGACGTGTGGGAGGAGCAGGACTCCTCTCTCCAGGGCGTGTGTTCCATCTGTTCTGTCATCCCACTGTGGGACGTATGGGAGGAGGACTCCCCTTTCCAGAGTGTGTGTTCCGTCATCCCACTGTGGGACGTATGGGAGGAGGAGGACTCCCCTCTCCAGGGCGTGTGTTCCATCATCCCGCTGTGGGACGTGTGGGAGGAGGAGGACTCCCCTCTCCAGGGCGTGTGTTCCATCTGTTCTGTCATCCCACTGTGGGACGTATGGGAGGAGGACTCCTCTCTCCAGAGTGTGTGTTCCATCATCCCACTGTGGGACATGTGGGAGGAGGATTCCCATCTCCAGGGTGTGTGTTCCATCATCCCACTGTGGGACGTGTGGGAGGAGGACTCCCCACTCCAGGGTGTGTGTTCCGTCATCCCTCTGTGGGACGTGTGGGAGGAGGAGGACTCCCCTCTCCAGGACGTGTGTTCCGTCATCCCGCTGTGGGACGTGTGGGAGGAGGAGGACTCCCCTCTCCAGGGCGTGTGTTCCGTCATCCCGCTGTGGGACGTGTGGGAGGAGGAGGACTCCCCTCTCCAGGGCGTGTGTTCCGTCATCCCGCTGTGGGACGTGTGGGAGGAGGAGGACTCCCCTCTCCAGGGCGTGTGTTCCATCTGTTCCATCATCCTGCCATTGCTCGTCTTCACGTTCCCAGTCTGCAAAGAATCAAGCCCATGTAGCTTCTCAGAATATTGAAACAAACATAGTCTGATAATGAATTCCTTTGCCTCAACCATGGCGAGTTCAAAGTCCTTTCTGTGTGGGACGGACTGGAACCCGTAAGAGGTATGAAACCCATGCTGAAGGACAGCAGCCCCAGGATGTGCCCTTGCAGCCATCAGACTTCATGGACACCTTGAAATTGGGCAGGAGCACGTGGGCACTGGTGCCAGTGGTGGAGAACATTCCGGAACACATTCTCCGCTGAGGGGTCAGAGCCCAGAACCCCCAGGAGCAAGATGCTGGCTCTGATCTCCGCAGGTCACACCGTCAACGTGAAGAAGGGGGCCTCCCGCTGGCATCACTGACAGCGTAAACCTTCATGGGAAGCAGAGGCAGTCGGCGAGCCCAAGAGAACGTGTGAGGCCCCTGGGGAAGGAGCCCCATTGCCGAGTTCCAGGACTCAGCAGTGGCTTCCACAGATGGCCTCATGTGTCCTCCACACAGCAGCACTGTGGAGCCCGTGGACTGGTGGGAGGCAGATTCCTGGCCCTGCAGAGCGGCTTCCTGAGTGTGGATGGCAGGCCGGGAGGCCTGGGGAATCGCCATCCTCGGGGATTCGTGTAGCAAGATGGTGCTCCAGGCAGAGGCGCCTTCACACGCGTTCCTCAGATGCAGCCAGGTGGGGCACGGGAGGTTCTAGGTCGTGATTAATGGCAGTGCTGCCACGTCCTCTAACGCACCCAGCCTGGCCGTCTTCCAAGGCTCTTTGCCCGAGTAGTAATCAGGAAGCAACAGGGAGGTGCGTCTCTCCTGCTGGCACCTGTGACTGTCGCTCCACACGTTCTGCCGCTGCGGGGCAGCATGCACCTGCTTTGCCAGCCCGGCCAACCTATCCGGTCGGGTGCATGTCCACCATCCTCCCAGCCCTGCTCCTCACTGCTTGCTCTGTGCCATTTATCACAACAGCTCTGTGAGGTGCGCGTGATCAGCCCACGTTCTGATGACCAATTGAACACCCCCCAACACCAAGCAGTTTACCCGGGCCACCGCCAAGCAGTGGGGCCGGGATTCGAGCCCCGCGCTCCCCTG
Source organism: Cebus imitator (assembly GCF_001604975.1). Lineage (NCBI taxonomy): Eukaryota > Metazoa > Chordata > Mammalia > Primates > Cebidae > Cebus > Cebus imitator. The sequence goes on from NW_016107335.1 coordinate 1,629,479, forward strand.
GGGACCACAAGCTTGGCCACGTGAATCGTTCCATCCTTCTGAGCCTTAGTTTCTTTAGCCTCGCACGGGAAGGTCATCCCTGTTCTGTCCGCGGCCGTAGATGGCCACTCGGTCCACGATGAGAGAAGAGGATTTAATCTGTGAAAATATGGAACATCTGAGAAATTTGAAATATTCTTTTTTTACATTTTTTTTTACTTTTTTATTTTGAGACCGTGTTTCACTGTTGTCGCCCAGGCTGGAGTGCAACCTCCGCCTCCCTGATTCAAGTGATTCTCCTGCCTCAGCCTCCCAGTAGCTGGGATTACATGTGCGCACCACCACGCCTGGCTAATTTTTGATATTTTTGTTAGAGATGGGGTTTCACCACGTTGGCCAGGCTGGTCTCAAACCCCTGAACTCAGGTGATCCACCTGCCTAAGCCTACCAAAGTGCTGAGATTACAAGTGTGAGCCCCCGCAACTGGCCTGAAATATTCTTGAATGAGTCGCTAACGCGTGGTAAACACAGTAGGGGTTCAGGAAAGAAAGGTGCGCAGTGCGTTAATTTCACCCACTGAGGTTAACTCAGTTAGAGGGCCTGGTGAAGGAGGACGCTACGTGAGTTCCCACGTTCTCCTGGCCTCTCGGCAAATTCTCAGACTACAGTTTTGAAGATCACACCCGTTCTTGGCGGAAACGTGAGCGCCAGGTTGTTAAAATTCCCGTCCTGTGGTCCCGCCGTTGTGCTGTTCGCCTCCCCAGGGAGGCGTGATGTTTCATTTGAGAACAGAAGGGAGCAGCCTCAGTTCCGGAGCACAGGCCAGGGCTGATTGCACGTGGGCCCATCCTGGCTTCCCCTCCAGCCTGGTGTTGGCCTGGAGAGGCCCCAGGCCACCTACCACCTTTCGCTTCACAGAACGTGAAGGCCCCTCCCCAGGCCTCAAGCGTCAGGGAAACTGCCCTTTAGGGGCCCAGGAACTGGATGCCATCATCCCATTGGCTCTCAAACATCTCATAAAAACTAAGAGAATCACAAAACAGAGGTTCACCAGGCACAGGAAATCTCCGCAAGAGGAGCAGCTGCCATTCCTCGCAGGAGTCAGCGCCCACCCTCCTCCACAGCCCGCAGCCTCCCTCAGCCCTCCCAGGATGGCTCCGGGCATCTCCCGGAGGTTTCAGATGACCCCATATCACAAACAGAATGACTTTGCTGGCCGGGTGTGGTGGCTCACTCCTGTAATCCCAGCACTTTGGGAGGCCAAGGCAAGTGGATCACCTGAAGTCAGGAGTTCGAGACCAGCCTGGCCAACATGGCGAAAACCCATCTCTATAAAAATACAAAAATGAGCCAGGCATGGTGGTGTGCACCTGTATTCCCAGCTACTTGGGAGGCTGAGGCAGGAGAATCGTTTTCACCCGGGAGGTAGAGGTTGCAGTGAGCTGAGATCAGGCCGCTGCACTCCAGCCTGGGTGAGAGAGCAAGGCCCTGTCTCTTAAAAAAAAATGACTTTACTGTTAATTTCAAAAGCGATATGTTGACACAAAATCAAATATGCAATCAGGAAGGAGGAGCTCTCCAAAGCCTTGGAAGTGGGATCCTTGAGCCAGCGCCATCTTTAAAGGGCAACCTCGGGGGAAATGAACTCAGCCAAAACAACCTTCCTCCCAGAGAGCCGCCGGGAGGCCCGTGGATTGTCCTCTGCTCGCCAGCAGGGCTCAGGGGCCCAGAGCAGACTCCCCTTCTGTGATCGACAGGAGAGGGCCAGGCTCAGAGAGCACTTGTTTAACTCCCAGGACTCCTCCGCTGGCGAAGCATTTTCTTAATTTTCTGATGAGAAAATCCAGTTGGCACTTGTCTGCTGAGCCCAGTGGCAGTGGCCACGCTCTCCCCCTGGCCTGTTGCATGCAGGCCCTGGCGGCGGGGACCCCTCGGCTGAGGAAGAGCCCCCAGCATGCTGCCCTGATGCCTCCTCTGCCCCCCGGAGGCCAGGCCACGGGTCTCAGGATGCAGCGGGCACCATCAAAGCACCAGACCAAGCCAGGTCAGAGGCCCAGGGACTGAGCTGTGCTGCTTCCCTGCCCTGCTCCCTCCTGACCCTGCTCTTGATCAAGCTTCTTGGCACACAGGAGTGGTCCCCAGTTGCTGCTCTCACAAGTGCCTAAAGGTGGCCGTGCTGAACATAGTCATGATGAGGCATGGTCCTGGAAGGCCCTGGGGCAGCCAGAAGCCCCACTTTCATTCCCAAGCTCTGTGTGGCTGCAGCACCAGGCCCGGCCAGTGCCTCTGACCACAGCGTGTCCCTTGCTGTGATGTCTCTGTGGCCCCACTGTGAAATTGGGGGCTTCTGGAATTAGTATTTGTGGGGTGTTTGGATGTCGTAGTGGACCAGTTTTTTCTGGTGATTTGTATGGCAATTTCCTGCCACTGCCAATTTTCACTCTCCAAGAACTAATTTGTGCAGGAGCTAAAAGCCATTGAGTCCCTGGGATTTTTGCATCATTCACACCTTCGTTCAAAGCTGATGGGATGATTTGCAGCTTCACAGCATTCCCGAGACATTCAGCTACCTACGGCATGTGCATACGTACACATCCCAGGGAGCACGTGCTTTCTTCTTCCTGTCTCTAGGTGCGTTTCTTATCCTAGCTTGTCACTCCAGAAGAGGCTGACATTCCCACCTGAAGGAGGGCATCAGGACAGCATCCAGCCTGGAGTATATTGATTCTAGTACATAATACTTTCCTAGTTCAATCAGTTAAAACACTCACTCAGTTTCCCAAGCCCTAAAAAATTTAAGTGAAATCTCCAAGGAAAATGAAAGAATTGCATAGGGAAGCAGAGTCCGTGAGCTCCACCACCACCCACTGTTCCATGATGGGAGCCACTTCCTTCTGGTGCCAGTGCCCGCAGGAGGAGCCCAGTGAGCTTGGAGTTGGGGAACAGAGCCAGAGGGGACGAGCCCATGGCCGCCAAGCACCGACCTCTGAGGGCTCCGGCCAGGGTGCTTTTGTTTTCTTAGAAGAGAAGGGAGTCGGTGTTGTGTGCAGCACCAAGAGGTGTTCCCTGGGGCAAAAGGCAGCAGAGCCGAGACACTGTCGCTTTTGGATTTCAGCCATGATGGCAGTGGTGAGCCGTCTGGAGTGGCCACTGCTGTCACACTGGCTCCAGCAGGGAGGCATGACCTGGGCCTCCTGCTCCACAAAGCAGGCAGGACCCCCACCCTGGGGAGCAGCTGCAGCTGCCCAGACCTGAGCTGTAGACCCAGGCATCTCTGCACTCTTGGGGACCCAGGAAGAAGATCCTCACCTTGTGGGAAAGGCCCTCTCCTGCCGCCTGGTTTCTCCCTGCTGTTGGCACCCATTCTGATCTTGGAGCAAAGTGAGGGCCAAGCCTGAGTGCTGTCACAGCCCCACAGATGTGGGCACACTCAGGGCAGTGCTCACACCAGCCCCTGCCACCACAGCCCCCTCTGGACTTTGGGCACCGACAAGCATGGGAGGGAAGCTGAGAGAGGGCTGAGGCAGCTTGGTTCTGGCCTGCAGGTGCCAACGGCCTGGGTGCCATGAATGGCATCAGGAGGCAGAGGTTCCTGAGTGGAAGGGGGTGGGTCCCTGGTAAGGCCCCAGCTTCAGGCCAGGGAGGGCCTGAAGGCTGGGGTCTGGGCTGCAAGCCCTGCAGATCAGAGTGGGAACTTGTGGTGCCTTTTCTGGGCCCGCCCATGGCCACCCATGGACCAATCAACATGCACTTCCTCCCCTCTGAGGCCCATAAATGCCCCAGGCTCAGCCAGAGCTGGACCAACATGGGGATGACCAGCTGCAGAGAAGAGCTACCCTCTCCAGGGCCTCCTGTCTGCTGAGGGCCATAGAGACAATGGGACGACTGGCCTGCAGAAAGGAGCCACCCACTCTAGAGCCTCCTCTTTGCTAGGATATGAACACTCACAGGACACCCTTGTGCAGAAAGGAACTGCCCCCTGTGGGAGACTGAGCACCATGTTCTATTGCTCATAAAGCTCCTCCTCATCTTGCTCACCCTCCACTTGTCTGCGTACCTCATTCTCCCTGGTCACAGAACAGGAGCTCAGGGTGTGTCAGATGGCGGGGCTACATCAGCTGTAACACGAGCAGGGCTGAGACATGCCCCTTGCTCACCAAGGTGCGGGTGAAGAGAAGGAGAGAACAGCTGCAGCCCTTCAGGGAGCCCTGACCTGGGAGCTCCCTGAGCCAGGCCTGTGACTCCATCTTTGGGGCCCTGCGGTTCTTGGCATGTCCATGTCCCTCAGTGTTAGCTGTGGAAGCTGCCTGCAGTGTGCCTGGTCCAGCCACAGCCTTGCAGAGAGCCGGCGCCTATACTGGCCCCTGGAGGTGCCCGCCGTTGTGCAGCAGCCCACGTGCCTGTGTGGTGGCTGGACCCCACGCCCCTCAAATATCCCTCACTGCCCCATGCCTGACTCACCTTAATCACCCTTGGCAGGCGTGGTACCCAGGCTGGTAGGGTGAGCCGAACGCAGCCTGCCAGTCCCAGCCTGAGCAAAACTCAGGCAAAGGTGCCACCAGCCACAGAGATTTCTGGCCAGAAAAACAACACCCCAAAGACCCCGTAACACTGGCACCTTGCAGAGAAAAGGAAGTGGCCGCACACCAGGGAGGCGGGAGGAGCAGGAGGGGCTCCTGCAGCTTCCCCTCGTCTGCAAGCTCCAGTGGCCGAAGTTCCTAAAAACAGGGCAGAGGAGGGTGGTGGCAGTAAGCACGAGGATGGCGGGTACCCCAGAACCAAAGCCAAGGCAGCTTGGGTACCACACGTCACAGGTGCCCAGCGTCCTCGCCACTGCCCCGGGCGCCAGCAGCCGTCAGGTCAGCCGGCCTGTTCAGGCCGGTTTTTATGGCAGCCTCTGCAGGTACATTTCTCCTCGACTTCCTCTTTATCTGGATTTTATTTGTCTCTTACTCTCCTTTTAAAACTGAATTCCAGTAATCTTGGGGGCTTAACTGTTCGTTGTCTGTGAAACTTTATATTTTGGAAGGTGGCTGATTGCTGAACATTCATACTTCTGCTTTCCTGCTGTGTGTTGCCAAGTGTGTCTGTTATTTAAAGGCCAGTGTGGCATAAAATTCTGTGGAGGAACGCCTGACCTGAGTGTGTGAACTCCACATGGGGGAAGACACCAGGATACCTCCGTTCTGCTGAGTGGGAGCTTTGCCAGTTCCCCACATGCCACTCATGTGCCTCCCACGTGGAGGATCACAAATGGACGGGAGAGGGGGGACAGGAGCATTGGAAAGCACGTGCAGGAGGGTGTCAGTGGAGTCCTGGGAGAGGACGTGGTGGGCCCTGGAGGCTGGGTGGGGGTCCCACATTGCTGTACAGGTGGGGAGGCTGGTCACGGGGTCCCACATTGCTGGACAGGTGGGGAGGCTGGTCAGGGGTCTCATGCTGCTGAGCAGGTGGGGAGGCTAGTCAGGGGGTCCCACGTTGCTGGACAGGTGGGGAGGCTGGCCAGGGGTCTCATGCTGCTGGACAGGTGGGGAGGCTGGTCGGGGGGCCCCACATTGCTGGACAGGTGGGGAGGCTGGTCGGGGGGGTCCCACATTGCTGGACAGGTGGGGAGGCTGGCCGGGGATCCCACGCTGCTGGGCAGGTGGGGAGGCTGGTTGGGGGTCTCATGCTGCTGGGTGGTGGGCCCTGGAGGCCAGATGGAGGTCCCACATTGCTGGACAGGTGGACCCTGAAGGCTGGGCAGGGGTCCCATGCTGCTGAGCGGGCCAACGTTTCTCTGACCGCTGTGCTGTGTCCTTGCAGATGACCACTCCCGGGTCCTGCTGAAGGCAGAGAACAGCCACAGCCACTCGGACTACATCAACGCCAGCCCCATCGTAAGTGCATTGCCACACAGGGCTCCAGGCTCTCCCTCGGGGCAGGGGCTCGGGGCTCTCCCTCGGGGGCACAGACGTGGCCAATCACACAGGATGGTTCTCGGGGAAATCGAGTCCCCACTTGGCTCAGGGTCTCTGCAGTGGACAGCCCGCTCTGCCCACTGGGCTCCAGCCACTCCCCGCTCCTTCACCCGCGGGACTGTCTGTGAGCTGTGTGGGTCCCAGCTCATGCTGGTCCCATGACTTGTGGAGCACCTAGCCATGGCGACTGGCAGTTTCCTGACCGGAAGCCATGGCTTTCGGGGGAGATCCACGGTGGACGCCGTTCCTCTTTCCTGGAGCTCCACGTTCCCTGTATGTTCACAGGCATGGCACACCAGGCCCCGTCCACCCTTTTTGTAACAGTCGGTGGCATGGAGGCAGGTCCCGAATTGCAGGTTTCTTTTCCTAAAGTTTTTCCAGTGAGTGGGACCCTGTTTCTTAAGAAAGGGACTGTTTGCTGGCTGTTCCTCCCCTGGGATGGACGCTGGCACAGTGGGGATCCGACTGTCCTCTGTTTCTGGGGACGGGTGTGGCAGCTTCTCCTGCGCCATGAGGTGTGAGTCCCTGTGGCCTGTGGCCCCTCACTTCCCAGGGGGCAACTCTCAGCCCACGCCTGGCATGGCTGTCACCCGTTCAACTCTGGGCATCCCCTCTTTGTTGTGACCCATGGGGGGCACAGGGCTGAATGGGGAGGCTTGCAGCACTCCCGGGGTGAGAAGAGGAGGGAGAGAAATGAGCGTGGAGAGGGCTAAAGCCACATGCTGGGACGCTTGGACTGGCCGTTCAGATGAGCAGTAACGGGCAGGTGGCAGGGGTGGAATGGGACACTGTCCAGGCTGGGGGCTTTAGAGACATGGCAAGTGGCATCTAAACCAGTGGTGGGGAGGCCACGGCTCTGCGGATTTATGGCCAAGGCTGGCTGTTGTGTTTCTCCCTTTAAACAGCTCTTCCCAGTTCTGGTCTTCAGGGAGGCATGAGGACATCTCACTACAATTCCAAATCTGCCTTTAATCAAACAGGCTGCTCTAGGGCTGGGGGAGAGGGGGCAGGTGAGCGAGGCACAAATGACACCCTGTGCTGGCCAACGTGTCTCCACTCGACGTCCACAGGGAGCCTTGGATGAAAGCATTGGGCCAGCTGCCTGTGGGCCGCGGCCACGGGTGGCGGATGGCGCCCGCGCTTGGCTCTGGTCGTCTCCGCACAGCTGCGGGCGAAGTTGGGAAGACGCTCACATGCCTGAGCCAGCCTGGTTTCCCGGCACCTCGCGGCCCACACATGAGCGGATTCAGCTTTGAAAGAGGATTCAAAGTGCAGAGCTGGTCTAGGGTACTTGGTCTACACCCCTGGAGCCCAGGCTTCTGTTGATGCGTTCATTCTTAAGAAGGAATCACTTCCTCATTTCCAACAGAGGTCGAATCCCAAGTTTGGTTCTGTCTGAGTTTCAAAGATCCTCATTCATCGTCCTTAGTAAGATGTGATGCATGTAGCATTTTTCTGTCATCATTTTTCTGCCTCACCGATGTGCCAGCCTCTCACGGACGAACAGAGCATAAGCTCTGCTAAAGCAGCGCGTGCGTCGTGCCTGGGTCCGTTCCTGTACTGCACGTGGCAGAGCTGACAACACACACTGTTAGAAGGGAAAGAAGCCCCGTTTCCCCGAGATGCACCATTTGATGGGGCCAGAATGAGGAATGAAGCCATGATTCACAGTCTAAAGAGGAGAGGAGCAGTGCGGCTGTGCCCAGCTCTCCCCGCTTGATGGGTCCCAACTTGCAGCTGTCTGGGCTATTCAGGCCACGGCCATGCCACGACCAAGCCACGGCGTGGGCAGCAGCGCCCAGTGCAGCAACTGTGTCGGGCTGGAACCAGTCCACGGCTTTTATGCTCAAGTGGGAACCAGAGGGCGGGTGTGTTTGGGGGTGAATTCCTGCACGCTCACGCAATTCCCTTTCCAGGCCTTACTGGGCAGGAAGTTGGGTCAGAAGGCGAGGCCGGGCCGGAGAAGTCATTCTATGGTACCTTTTACATCTTTCCTGCATTTATACCACAATTCGGTTTTTTTTTTTTTTTCCAAATTTGGGTTGTAAGAATGAAGCAGAAGAAATGGATGCTGCCTCCTCTTTATGAAATAGCTGAAGGTACAGTGATAATGACCTTCCCAGCAGCAGCCTCCATTGCATGAAGGCTGGCTGTCGCAGGAAGGGGAGGCCCTGGCTGCACGGGTAAAACTGTGACAATTGCATCTGTCATATTTGTACTTAGTCCTCATTAAATTTCAGGGAAGGCATCCAGCAGTCAATAATGTGCAATCTTCGCTTTTAAATCAGAGATCATGAAAGTCAATGGGAGTTCTGTTGTCCTTCGGAAGGTGTCTGAGGGAGAGACCCATGAGCTACATTTAAAACAGCCTGGTTAGTACTGAGGACACGGAGCTGAGGAATGGCACTCAGGCGGCAGCCCACTCAGACAGCATCCGGCTTTATCACCAGGACAACTCTGGAATGCTGGGTGACACCTAAAACCAGATGAATTCTTCATTTCACTGTCAATTAAGGGAGAAGAAAACATCATTTAGAGTTTCAGTTCAGAATGCATTTAACTCTGGAGGGACGGAGTGGCTTTTCAGAAAAGGAAGAGATGTCAGATGTCCTGAGAATCATAAGAAATTGGCCAAATGTGGGATCCACTTCAGTTATTTACAATCAAACTTCTGTGCATAATAATGGTTTATAGTCAGTATTCTACTTTAGTAAATCTCAACTCCTGAGAATACAGTATAAAAATATTTCAAGTTCAAAAGTCAGTCTCCTGGCCGGGTGCAGTGGCTCACGCCTGTAATCCCAGCACTTTGGGAGGCCAAAGCGGGCAGATTATTTGAAGCTCAGGAGTTTGAGAACAGCCTGGCCAACATGATGAAATCCCGTCTTTACTAAAAACGCAAAAACTAGCCAGGTGAGGCGGTGTGCACCTGTCGTCCCAGCTACTCTGGAGGCCGAGGCAAGAGAATCACTTGAACCCGGGAGGGAGAGGTTGCAGTGGCCGAGACGCACTGCTGCACTCCAGCCTGGACCAAAGAATGAGACCCTGTCTCAAAACAAAGCAAAACAAGAAAGTGGACCTCGCATTGATTACCGAAGCTCCAATTTCCCAATAAATTCCCATATTAAGACTTAGTATTTGAAAAGGGACTTGGCAATTCCAATCAGATGTTGGTTTGTTTTCAAGAAAGCATTCCATGAATTTGCTTTAAATGTTAGGAAAGGCAGCTGGAGAGGCAGGCAGGTAGAAATACCTACAGCTGCGTGTACTTCCCCGCTGTGCAAGATTTCAGAGGAAAGACGCAACCCCCCTGCCCTTCCCCAAAGCTGGCCAGATCCTCCTGAGACGTTTGGGTCACAGCTGTCAGAGGCCAGGGCTGCTCTGGGAGCAGAAACACTCTCCCTTCAGCTGCCCAGCGGTGGGTGGCCTCCGCCATCACTGCGGCTGCTGGCACTGCAGAACCAAGTCCAATGGTCCTGACGTGCTGAGGGCTTCATTTTTAAAATGAGCTTTGTTTGGAATATTGGGGAAATTATGGCTAAGTTTTTCACGCAGATTAGAGTTTCTAAAGATACCTGCTGAGTAGCTATCCTCCAACAGCAGGAGGGGCCCCACGAGGCCATCTTTACACGGTATTCAGAGATGCAGAGGGACACACCCCACTGGTCTCCTAGTTCATGTGACATCTTCCAAAGAATCAGTCATCCAAGTGATAATACAGTCAACACAGACAAGTGGGTTTCATTTTTATTTTTAAAAAGTAGGTCAATACAGTGGCTCACACCTGTAATCCCAACACTTTGGGAGGCCAAGGCAGGCTGATCACCCGAGATCAGGAGTTCGAGACCAGCCTGGCCAACATGGTAAAACCGTGTCTCTACTAAAAATACAAAAATTAGGTGAGTGTAATGGTGCACTCCTGTAATCCCAGACACTTGGGAGGCTGAGCAGAATCGCTTGAATCCAGGAGGCAGAGGTTGCAGTGAGCTGAGATCACACCACTGCACTCCAGCCCAGGTGACATAGCAAGACTCTGTCTCAAAAAAAAAAAAGTAAAAACAGAATTATACTGTTCATTGTACTTGCCTTCTGCCCATCGATTTTCATGAAGTCACTTGGAATAAGTCACACTGGATTCTCTGTGGTACCGGGCTCTCTGGGCGGGCATTGCTGCGGAAGGCCCCGTCTGGGGAGAAAGCGCTTGGGAACGCCTGCATATCACCGTCCGGGCTCGGGGCTGCACGCTGCTGGAGGGCACGGCAGCTCTGTGTGGAGGAAGCAGCGCCCTTGGTTCACTGAGGACAGCATGGATGCGTGTTCACGGGCCGCAGACCACCCAGCAGCTTGGCGTTCACCTGATAAACTGACAGATGTTCACTGACAGCTTCAGGATGGCCACCAACACTCGGACACACACATTTGCAGATGAGTCTGCACACACACGTGCACTGCAGTCCAGAGCTAAAGGACACTTAGAAACTGCGTCACCCAAGCTCCTCACTCCCTGACCACACCCACCTACAGCTCGTGAGACTGAGGCCGAGACAGTGACCATGTCCACAGTCAGGCAGTCTGCGTCGAGAACGGAACACTCCTACAGATAAAAAGCACATCACAGTGAAGTGGAAAGTAACCAGTAGAAGGCCAAGATGGGGGATGAAGATGGGAGGGAGCCGGAGTAGGTGCCGTGTGTATCTCTGGGCAGGGAAGGTGGCGGGACACACCGCCATGTCACGTCAGGCAGATGTCCTTGCTGGAAAAGCAGTGTTGGTAGAAGCTCACTTGATTTCCGCCGAAGACACTTTTCCTCCCTGAAAAGCTTAAACGGAATAAAATCTCTGTTTGGTTAGTTAAGTATTTGCTTGGCTTTTCCTCGGAGGCTGTGTGAAACCACGAGAGGCCACCTGTGGCCTTGGTGGTTGCTGGTTGTGCAGAACGCTTCCGCCCAGAATTATGTGCCTGGAATGAGTTGATTGTCTCCTGAATTGTTCTTAAACTGATGACTCATGTCACCATGTGGATCGTCGTGCTGTTCCCGCCATCCCAGTGGCCCCCACAGGATGGCAGGCGGGCGGGAGGGAGGTGAGGCCGGCCCCCACTGAGTCTGCACAGCCCGCACTTCCTGTTCAGCCACCGCTCCCAGCACCCCGGCTGTGTTTGCTCCTGTCCTGGGCGTGGGAGCACGTGGTGGGTGGGTGTGTGGACTTCAGGACACCTTAGCAATTCAGACCTAACACAACAGTCACGTTAGCTACTCTCCTGCAGCCCCGTCCAGAATTTTACTTTCAATCACCTAGTTCTCATCTTGAAAGCAACTAAATGTGCTAGCTTGAACACACTTACAATTTTAAAATGTGTTTCTGTAGAAATTGCTCTGGGAAAAAAAAAAGGCACATTTGAGAAGGAAGTGGGATTTTCCTTTTTGTGCATTACTATTTGCAGGGAAGACACAGGGGTCTCTGTAAATAGCTGTCACCCCCAACAAATGCGTATTTCAAAAAATCAAAACTCCTTATTTCTGCTAAGCATTTTTCTACTGAAACATTCTAACTGGGGCTTTCAGTGACAGTAACATGATTTTACCTGTATTGTGTGTGTGGTGGCGAGTTTCAAAACGAGGTCCAGTTTTAATTACGAATCACTAAATCAGATGCACAGAAAGCTTTTCTCCCTGCCTTCCCCCAGCCCCGGCTAGAATCACCATGTTGTTCTGTGAGAATAACTTACATCTGTTCCTTTATGCGCGCCCCTCTTTCATGGGAACATAATTATAAGGTGCATTCGGTGCCTTCTTTTGTGCTGACAGCGTCATCTCTGAGGCTGGTGGCGGCTGCACATGGCTGCTCTGGGTCTCTGTGAAAGAAAACGTGCCTCACGTCAGCTTCCCAAATGCAGCAGCACTCAAGGTGACACCGGGGCCACCACGGATGTCCTCGTGTGTTGGCTTAAAATCACATAGGGTTAAAACTTGCTCGCTTTTCGCTGTGTTGAGAAATGTATTCTTAATAATTACCTTCAATTCCGGAGCATTGTAAATCTCAAATCAAACCCTGATAGCAAGAGTAAGTTCCAGTCCTACACACAAAAGAAAAAAGGACTGTGTGTCAGTGCACACGCAGCTGTCCCCCGAGGCGAGAGGATTCCCCCGCACCGCCTCCAGCTCTCCAGGGTTCGGTCTCCGCCGGTGCTCCTGGGAGGTGTGGGAAGGAGCTGCTGAGTGCCTTGGGATGACAGTGGTGACCTGGTATCTTCGTGTCCTTTGCAGCGTGGCCTGGGGTTGGCCTCTGGGAGACGAGCGCCTCCATCTGACACGCCTCAGCCGCGTGCTCAAATCCTGCTTGCCTCTCGAGGCTTTGTCCCCATGTCCTTTTTTCTTTTTTTTTTTCTGTGATTAATCTTCGAAATAAATGTAATAATTATGGTCTTCTAAGCCAAACGTCTCCCGTTGGAGCTAGCAGGATGCGTTCGGACAAGCTGGGGAGGCGGAGAGCCCACACCTGCGCTGTTTCCGATCCCCGCCTGCTGGGGAAACAATAGGAAGCAGCACCCGCTCCGCCACAGACCCAGGCCCAGGCCCAGGCCCAGCCGACTGGCTCTGCCCGTGTCCCCTTCCCAGGATACACAGAAACAAGCCCCCACGCACGCGCGCTAGCTCCAGCCGGGAAGCAGCGGGCAGCGCTGGCCCACTCTCCCAGGACACTGGCGCGTTTATCCGTGCAGCCTGCAGCAGCCGCGTTCACACCCTCCACTGAGAGCTTGGGCTCAGCCTCACCCCAGGCAGCCCTATGGCTCCAGCAAGAGGCTCTTTCTCCTGAACACGTGGGTGGGCTCGGAGGGTGTCCACCTGGCTCTGTGGCCGGGAAGCTCACCTGTGTCGTGGGGCCGCACCTGCTGAGCAGGCTGACGACGGCTGCTGGTCTCCTTGGGCTGCTCTTCTTCATTTCTGTTGATGCTGCTCTTCTTCATTTCTGTTGATGCTGCTCTTAGAACCTCAGCCTCGGGCGTAAGGAGAGCATCTCAAATGCGGTGGCCCAGGCTGGAGGCTCAGGACGGCGGGGTCCCCACCTGTGCCGGGCGCTCGTTGGAGTCAGTGACGGGCAAGTGGTGTGTTGCCACCTTTCCCTCCTCCTGAGCCTGGGCTCTGCCTCTGGGCTGCCTGCCTCCCGCCTAACCCCTGCTGCCCTGCTCTGTCTCCACAGATGGATCACGACCCGAGGAACCCAGTGTACATCGCCACCCAGGGACCGCTGCCCGCCACCGTGGCCGACTTCTGGCAGGTAAACTTTTTTAAATTAAAATCTCTCTTTCTGAAAAGAAGATCTCGATAAATTGGTCATGAATTGCATCTCGAATCTGATAAAGCCAATCAAACTCACTTAGAAACGTTCATCAAGTGTTACATATGTCGGAATTTGAGTCTGTTCATGTCTCTTATTGTCAATCTTTTGTTTTCCAAAACTTGAGTATGAAAGAATTCCCTTTGAGAGATTTAATGCTTTCAAGATCGTTACTTTGAAGTCACTTTACTTTGCATTTCATAAAATGGCAAGGATGGAGTTAGTGTTTACGTTATTACACGTTACTGAAATGCGCCTGTTGTCCATGGCGTTACCCTCACGATGGTCACCGCGGGCGCTCCCGTGTGGTTTACCCCCCTCTCCTGGAGTCCCCGTGCATCTGAAGGCCGGGCACTGCTTCTCTATGCGGCAAAAGCCCAGGTCACACGGATGGCGGCACAGATGTGGGGCTGACGACAACGTCAGCAAATAGAACAACACACACAGGGCAGGTGGAGTCTTCCCCCGCTCGCCAGCCACGTGAGAAAGCTGGAACGTGGCTGCCCCCGGTCCCTCCCTCACCAGCCACGTGACAAAGCTGAGCACGAATGGCCCCGAGCCTGGCAGAGAAGACGCCTAAGAGTTGAGCCAGGACAAAGGTGGGATGTGACGCATCACCCACGCGGTGGAATCCAGGCAGGGACACTGGGACCCGGCCGTAGCCTCCTGGTGACCCGCAGCGCGGGCACCCAGGCGGCACCAAGGTGAGACGTTTCCTCATGCAGCCACTCCTCAGCGTCAGCAGATTCACTTCTGCTCCAGGCTCTTCCAATTCCCTTCCCTTTCCCGGCTTTCCCACCAGCCTCGCGTACTCCGACTGCAGGAAGGAGAGCCTCCTCCCTCCGCTCTTGAGAACAGTCTCTGCAAAGTCAGGAACAGACCAGGGTTTTCAAGGGCCTCTGAGCGCCCTTGTATTGTGAGCATTTGAATCCTTGGGTGCCATCGTCCCGTTTTATGGGCAAGACACATGGGTATTGGAGAGATGGCATCACTTGCCCACGACAGCGCAGATGAGGCTGGGGTTTGAAACACGTTGCTGTGACCTCCTGCTCTTTCTGTCTGCCTGTGTCTTCACGCTGTTGAAGAAAAAATAAAGCTAACCTGCATCTCTGTGTGTCATTGTTGAAGCTTATAACCCCAGCATGGCACAGCAAACCTGTGGTGCTCGGATGGTTTTGGGGGCTCTTGGTCCTAGTACCCTGGGGCACTTGGGTCCCTCCTCACCGCAGCTGGGGACGCATGCAGCCCGGTGAGACACGCCTGTCCCAGGGAAGACAGCACCCTGGGGTGATCGTTTCAGGACAGTTTCGTGGTAGGAAGCTCTTCCTTGCCTGGCACACACCTGCCTTCCAGAAGCGTGGACCCATCCATCCCAGCACTGCCAGTACAACGGAGCCCCAGGGCCCACCCAGGGATGCCCCCTGCTGCACACGCTCACCCGGGCTTCCCAGGGAAAGGGACAGAGTGTTCGGAATTGTAGGGTGGCAGAGAATACCCACGGAATCCCAAGACCACCGAGTTTTCATCCACCTCAACCCGTGACCCAAAACGTGCTTATTTATGTGTGGCATGGGATGCCCCCAGATATGTGTTCTTTCATCTTATCCAAAGTTGAGGTTCTCTCTGCCCTCTCTAGCACAATACAGGCAGAGGAAGCAACGCTGGTCCTTGAAACCTCCCACGGAAGGCAGAACTTTGTTAAACACACGGTAACGTGCATTTTTAAGGACAAAGCTGGATTTGGTGGTGACGAAGTCAACAGGCTGAGTGGGAGAGAGTGTCTCCTCCCGAAACCCCCGTCTGGGCCTTTCCCTGATGCCAACCAAGGATCCGGACACAGACCGAAGGTTATGGTCCCAAAGCCCTTTCCTTGTATCTCTGGCTGTTGAGTGCTGGTCTGAGGCTCCTCCTTGGGGTGCATCCACAGGTGTTTCTTTTCTGCCAGAAATCAGCGAACTCCAGGAAGAAAGCGTGAGCGTGAACATGGGGTCAAGTGAGAAAGGCCGTGATGGGAAAGGCAGCCATGTCTGCCCCAGGCTGCTGCACTCCTCGGGGGCCAAAGCGCCCCCTCTTCTCCGTCACACAGCCTTTCCCCACCATGGATCTGCGTCGGGGTCCAAATTTCCCTCCTCTTGGAAGGGCTTGGAGCTGGTCCTGTCCTGTGTGACCTAACTGTAACTTGACCACACCTGCAAATACCCTATTTCCACATAAGACACATTCCTGGGTTCCAGGTGGACACAGATTTCGGGGTGCATTATTCTACCCGGTACAATGGCTAAGAAGAAAGACCCTTTCCAAGCAGCTCATTGGCACCCACATGACCTGATGATGAGTCAGGGGCCGTGGCAGGAGTCCATTCGGAGGTCACTGGGAAGCTGGGAGGCAGAGAAGGAGAAGCAGAGGAGCCGGGAGAGCCGCAAGGTCTTCAGCAAGAAATGCTGCACGGGGGCCCATGGGTCCAGAAAGGAGGCTGGAAGAGGAGCTCGGGGACGTCCCCTCAGGGAGCCCGGGGCGTGGAGGCCACTCCAAGTGCGCCAGCCTCTTCCCCAGTGTTGAGAGTTACCAACCCCCCCAAGTAAATCTCAACACCCCGGCACAGCACCAGAAGGCCCCATCAGCCCAACTTCCAGCGGCCTCCCCGCGCCTCTCCCTCCCGCAGGGCCCACAGTGTCTCTGCCTGTGCTGCTGCCGCCGTGAGCAAAGCCCGGAATGTTTAGGGAAATCCACAGAGGGCCGCCGCTCACCGCACACCACACTTCCCTGCGCTAAACCAGCTCTGTACGTAGGCTGGATGCATTTCAAGAATTTGATTTCCAAAACTTTGACTTACATCCAGAAATTCCTAAAAACAAATTCATTACCTAAAGGAAGATGTACCTCAAATTAACCCCTTGCCTGCAAGTGCCCTCCAAGCCATTCAGCTGAATTCCCGGTCCTTACACCCTCTCCGGGGGTCTGTGGAAGTCTGAGTTACTGTTCAGAAACCAGTGTTGCCAGTGAGCAGCAAAGTGGATGAGAAATAGAGCAACCCTTAAGGAGAGGACACCCGTTTTGGGGTGACGGTGTCCTTTTGTCATATAAACGCTTCTTATAAGTGTGGAATAATTTTAAAGGAAGAATGGAGAGAAAAAACTTTGTAGGCGTGGGACAGTCTTGTGCTACACTGTTTGAAGTCAGGTCAAGATGTTAGAAGGAAACATTTCCACCATCCTCTCTGCCGGTCATTCTGGGATCGTGTCTGGAATATGCTGTTCCTCCTGGGATCATACATTCGAAAAGGGCGCTGACATTCAAAACACAAAAGAAAAATTAGCCAGAGTTTGGTGGAAACAGCCAGCGAGGTGAGAGTTTTGAAAATCACCGCAGGAAATACCGAAGTGCAGAAGAGAACCAGTTGGGGTGAGAGGCGGGAAAGGCCGTCCTCCGCACGGCGCGCCGCCCATGAGCTCCCCGTCCATCCGCGCGGCGCCGTCAGCCAAGGCGCCACGCAGGAGCTTGGCCTCGGCTGGCGTCTAGGCCGTGGGTATATACACTTTTTCTAAACAATCCTAAGTCTATTCTTTAGATCCCGAGGAGGGTTTATCATATTTTAATAAATTTAAAATTAGGAACATGAGCCTGGCTTTGTGAGGCTTTGCGATTTTGTTCAGTGCTTCTAAATAAGGAGGCTAACGCCTCGTAGCCAGCCTTTGACACCCTGAGGCTCTGAGCGCCGGCTGCTGTCCACACGCTGCCTGGGGGGAGCTGAATATCCGGACAGATGGCGAGAGGAGAGGCCCTTGTCCACTCCTCGGTCCCCGCGGCCCTGCATACTGTCAGAGAGCCTTTCTCTAGGTCTATTTTAATCTGCAAAGACGCCTCCCACGTGTCAAATGGAGCCACCTTGAGTGAAAGACAGACACACCCGTGCGGAGGGGGCATCCGAGCGCAGGCTGGCGTCAGGAAATGCTGGGAAGAAAGGAAGCCACAGTTACTGAGCTCTTTGGTGCTACACCCAGGGCAGGCACCCTCCATATGGGATGTCATTTGGCCGAGCCGCTGACCCTGCCGTGAGGCCATTGCAAGCCCCTCATTCCACCTACGTGTGTTCTCAGAGGTGTCAGAGTCACAGAGACAGAAAGTAGATGGGCAGTGGCCAGGGGCTCGGGGAGGGGGCTGTGGGCTTGGTGGGGCAAGGGTTTCCACCGGGAGGGTGAAAGTGCTCTGAAGAGCGTGGCGAAGGTGATGTTCCACAGCGGGGGAAGGCCCTTATTGCCGCTGCACTGCACACTCACAAATGGTAAATTCTATGTGATGGATATTTCACTACAATTAACATAGAGATGTACAGAGCGAGCCCAATTCTACCCAGGATGAAGCTGTGGCCCAGAGAGCCATAAGGACCCAGCCAGGTCCACACGGCTGGGGGGAGCCCATTCTAGACCCAGATACGGGGAGCACCAGGGTGTCTCTCCACCACACACGCTCCTTGCCAATGAAGAAGGCACCGTGATGGGGCAGGGGTCATTCATGTACACGTCTCCGTAAACAGAAAAAAGAGATCCGGCTGCGGTGACATTGGCGTTTCCCGAGCAGGCATTGTTTACAAAAATACACTTGTGCTTAGTCTCAAGGCACAGAGTAGGTGAAAGTCAGACTCCCCAGACACTGGAGATAAAGTGACGCTTTCTCCAGGTCCTGGGACTGCCCCATAGGGAAGCGAGGTCTGCTGCTTCTCAGGGACGGGGCACCTCAGCGTCCCCAGGCCAGCCCTGTCCTGAGGGCACAGGATGCCGTCACGGAGAAGCCCCTGCAGGCAGGACAGTAGTTGGAGGGTAAGGACAGCTGGGGAGGCAGGGGAAGGGCGCGGACAACGACCACCATCACCTTCCACCACAGCCGGTGCCACGTGGCTCGTGTCAACCGAGGCACGTCGGCCACCTGCCATCCCTCCTTGCCTTCTTCTAGAAAGAGCTGCAGAATGATGTGCTCTTCTTCCAGAGGTAGCCTCTGTGTGTCACCTCCAAGCCCTGGCTATGCCCGGGAGATAGAAACACAACAGTTGTTTCTAAGCCAGAAATGTAGGCAGCGTGGCCTGTCAAGATCAGGTGCCGTGTGTGGCTGCAGACGTGATGTGGAAGGTCAGGGCCCTGGAGCCCTGGCGCTGGGGCAGCCACTGTGGGAACTGGTTCCCACCTGGGAGGCTCAGCCAAGCGGAAGACGCGAGCGTCTCATCCTGCCTCACCTGTCTGACCAACAGGCTGCCTTTAAGGACGGAACAGACACGAAGCAGCTCCCCTGACCCCAGGGAAGGTGCAAAGCACTCGCTGAAGTCGGCAGGTGTCCGACTGGCATCGGATGTGTGAGGCTCTTATTACCCGTCAACATTTTACCAAGAAAAAGGTGCAATATCAATTTCTGGTCTCTGCTTTCTAAAGCGTTCTGTGATGAAGCCTCCGTTGGGGGAATACGTTTCTCATTTCCAAATGGATAGGCTTGACGTAAATACAGACTTTTATTATTTAGCATCCCTAGATCATAGTTCTCATGATGGTTAAAAAAACCTGAACTTGGAACTGTGGAAGACCCAAAGAGTTTAAACGTTTCTTTCCAAACTGCTTGCCAGCCACTGGTGGCAAGGCCAAAATGCAGAAGAATGACAGTTGAGAGCTGACTGGCACCATACAGGGGTGCCCACCACGGGCACCAGTGGCTCATCTGTCTGTCTACCTGCCTGTCCTCCCTGCCTGTCTGCCTGTCTTACCTGCCTGTCTGTGTCTGTCTGCCTGTCTTGTCTACCTGCCTAGCTGTCTGCCTTGTCTGCCTGTCTTATCTGCCTGCATGTCTGCCTGTCTGTCTACCTGTCTGCCTGCCTGTCT
>NW_016107335.1:1649581-1670705 GCF_001604975.1 Cebus imitator
GGGACAGACCCGGGGTCCAGCAGCGGGGGCCCCGAGTGTCCGGGACAGACCCGGGGTCCAGCAGCGGGGGCCCCGAGTGTCCGGGACAGACCCGGCGTCCAGCAGCGGGGGCCCCGAGTGTCCGGACAGACCCAGGGTCCTGCAGCGGGGACCCCGAGTGTCCGGGACAGACCCGGGGTCTAGACCCGGCGTCCAGCAGCGGGGACCCCGAGTGTCCGGGACAGACCCAGGGTCCAGCAGCGGGGACCCCGAGTGTCCGGGACAGACCCGGGGTCTAGCAGCGGGGGCACTGAGTGTCCAGGACAGACCCGGGGTCCAGCAGCGGGGGCCCCGACTGTCCAGGAGAGACCCAGGGTCCAGCAGCGGGGGCCCCGACTGTCCAGGACAGACCCGGGGTCCAGCAGCGGGGGCCCCGACTGTCCAGGACAGACCCGGGGTCCAGCAGCGGGGGCCCCGAGTGTCCAGAACAGACCTGGGGTCCAGCAGCCTCTCTTTTCTCACCAGACAAGTGCAGCCCAGGGCCACGGTGTCTGCTGTGGGTCTGTGGGTACCTTAAGTGGCCTGGCTGCCAGAGCACTAGAATGTCCCCGAGCCCTTGCGGCTCCCTAGTGGGGTGAACACTCAGGCTGGTCATCACCCTGTTCACTCCCGGATGGTGACTGATGGAAGAGGGACCCCAGTGGTGGGAGACCCGGGAGGCTGGCAGAGGAAGTGACGTCAGAACCCGCTACCTCACAGATGGGTTGATTTTAAGGGGCGTTACTTGGTTAACGGGAAACATAAGAATTGTGTTAATTCTTAGTTAATTTCTTAGGAAAACCTTGATTTTCGTTTC
Source organism: Cebus imitator (assembly GCF_001604975.1). Lineage (NCBI taxonomy): Eukaryota > Metazoa > Chordata > Mammalia > Primates > Cebidae > Cebus > Cebus imitator. Next base: position 1,650,417 of record NW_016107335.1, read on the forward strand.
CATGACTGACGTCTGCTACAACACGCACCCTCAATTTTCCAGGACACTGTCATGTTTCCAATGTCTGGTCTTGCCGGATTTTTCCCTGTTCATAAATTCACACACCTTTAAAGGTGAAAGAAACCGTTTCTCACATTACCTTATCTAAATTTGGGGTTTGAAACCTGTGACCTCGAAGCTCGTCCATGGCTCCGCGTGGGGCAGCGCAAAGATGGCCGGTCGGTCTCTCGCCACACACGTGCGGAATTTAAAGTGGGACCCTAGTAGGGGGCAGGTCCTGAGTGTCCTTCCTGCCTGGCTCCCACGGCTCCCAGCAGGCTCTGCTGCTCCCGTCGGCGTGACGGTTCCCCAGCCTCCGCCCAGCTCCTCCCTCCCTGCTCCTCCCTCTCCCCCTCCTCTTCCTCTCTTGCTTTACAACGGGATGTGAAGCATTTGTGTCAGGTCCTGATCTTGAAAAGGCCGCCTCGTCCAGCAGCTCCCCCGAAGGAGACCACGCACGTGTCTAACTGGGAACATGAGCACTGGCAGAGGCCACCGTGAGTCTTGGTGTTGGCTGACGCCTGTGCAGGTCCAATGCCTGATCACAGAGGCACCTGCAGGGGTCACACGAAGGCTGGGTGGAGAGGAAGTCCATGTGTGGGAGTGCATTCCCACCGTGGGAACCCCTCCGCGGCAGGGTAGCCACCCCTTGCCACATGGGGTCTGTTTGCACACAGGCGGGCTGTGAGTCTTTCCCAGAGAGCACGGACCTGACTTCGGGGGAGTGGCACGTCCTTCTCATTCAGAGCTTGCTCTTCCTCCTGGGCAGAAATACTGCTGGTAGAAGGTCCCAGAGGCTGCTGCAGCTGCTCCTCAGCCCTGGGATGGGAGCACAGGAGTCGATCTGACACCCAATGGGGGGTTCCTCCCGCTGCTCCCATGGCAGCCTTTCCGTAAACACTGCTGACGTGTGGGGGGGGCTATGTCACCTCACCATGTCATCCCTAAAGGAATCCCACACTGACAGATTTGTTTACTAAAAAAAAAAAAAACCCAGATAGATGCACAATGAGTCAGGCTTCGTCGCCCCACGTTGGGTTATATTACTGTGTCCAAAGGCACGCAGCGTGGCCTGGAGCCCGTGGCTCGCTCACAGCACCAGAGCCACAAAGGCTGAAGTTTCTTTCTTTATTTTATTATCTTTTTTAGATGGAGTCTGGCTCTGCCGCCAGGCTGGAGTGCCGTGGTGTGATCTCAGCTCACTGCAACCTCCACCTCCCTGGCTCAAGTGATTCTCCTGCCTCAGCTTCCTGAGTAGCTGGGATTGCAGGCAGTTGCCAGCACGCAGTTTCACCATGTTGGCCAGGATGGTCTCGATCTCTTGACCTCAAGTGATCCGCCCACCTCGACCTCCCAAAGTGCTGGATTACAGGCTTGAGCCCCCGTGCCCATCCAAAGCTTTATTTCTTAGGACTGTCCTCCGGGCAGGGTGAGAGCAGGGTTGAAGGTGTCCCCTGCAAAAGATGTCACACACACTGTTTCTTCTTCTTTAATCCGTTTCAGACCACACAATTTAACTTCCGGGCATTGGTGAGCTTCTAAGGCGTGAAAAGCATGTTTTCCCATTAATTGCCTCCTCATCCTTTTAAATCCAGCCACATCTTCCTGACAAGGCTGAACCTTTGTTCAGCCCACGAGAGGCCATTCACAACAGAAATGAGCTGTGCAGCCGGACTGCACGGGCCCCGCTCCTGCTCTGGAGGAAATGCGTCTTCGTGGCAGCCATGCAGCAGGATGTGGGTGCTACGCAAGTCCTGGAGGACTTCTGCCATGCAGGCCTTTGATAGCATTTTCTTTCAGTTATTTTTTTACATAAATATCCAAGCGGCCTCTTAGAATTGTGAGCTGTTTTCAATGAAACATTGGTTAGACGCCATGGAGGGCAGGGTAGAAAATGTAACTGGACTACAATGGAGTCTTTAGAGACGACAGTCCGACAGAGGAAAGACATAAGAACAAAGACAAGACTAACACAGGAAGGGATGCATCACAAAAGATCTAAGAAGGAGGAGAAGCTTTCCTCCTGAAGGGGCCCAGGGACGTTTGTAGAGAAAATGGCCTGGTGTTTCACCATTTCAATTTTTTGGTTTTGATTTGGCTTTTTGTTTTGTTTTTCAGAGATGGGATCTCACTATGTTGCCCAGGCTGGTCCTAAACTCCTGGGCTCAAATGATCCTCCCACCCACCGCAGCCTCCCGAGTCGCTGGGACTCTGTAGGTGCACACCACCACATCCAGGTCTAATGTTTCACGATTTCAGATTGGTCATCTTCCCTGTAATCAGGTCTTAGTGGGGCTTCAAAAGAGTTTTTTTTTAAGTGTGTGTTGTGTGTGTGTGTGTGTGTGTGTGTGTGTGTGTGTTTGAGACAGAGTCTCACTCTGACACTCGGGCTGGAGTGCAGTGGCATGATCTCGGCTCGCTGCAACCTCTGCCTCCCAGGTACAAGGGATTCTCCTGCCTCAGCCTCCTGAGTAGCTGGGATTACAGGCTTTCCACCACCACACCCAGCTAATTTTGTATTTTTAGTAGAAACAAGGTTTTGCCATGTTGTCCAGGGTGGTCCCGAACTCCTGACCTCAAGGGATTCTCCTGCCTGAGCCTCACAAAGTGCTGGGAGTAGAGGCGTGAGCCGCCATGCCCAGTTGAGTTGTTTTTAATCATGTGTATTTAAGGGGTACAACCTGATGTTTTGACACACACAGACGTCATGAATGGTGACCACGGTCAAGCTAGTGACTGTGTCTCCTGCGTAGTCACCATTCCTCTGTGTGTGGGGAGACTGGCATCTGCCCTCCTGGCAAATCTCTGTGCCCAACACTTCTCTAACTGCAGTCCCCACGCTGAATCCCAGGTCCCCAGAGCTCATCCGTCCTAGAACCGAACATTTCTTTCCACCTTTGGATCAAGGGCTCCCCATTCCACCCCCAGCCCCTGGCAGCCCCCTTCTTCTCTGCTCCTGAGTTCTTCCTTTTTAGGTCCCACGTGTGAGTGAGATCACGGGGTGCGTGTCCTTCTGTGGCCGGTTTATTTCCTTTAACGTCCTGTCCTCCAGGTTCAGCCGTCTTGTCAAAGTGAAGGATTTCGTTCTTTAAGGCTGAGTGCTATTTTGTTATGTGTGTGCCACATTTTCTTACCTGTTAGCCATTGGTGGACATGGCTGGCTCCGAATCTTGCTGGTTGTGAACAGTTCTGTCATAGGCAAAGGGGTGCAGGCGTCCCTTCTGCACGCTGATTTTACTTATTTTGGGTCTCCAGCCCCAGTGGGGCTGTGGGATCATACGGTGGCTCCGGGTCATTTTTTCAGGCTCTCCACGCTGTCTTCTGTAACAGCAGCCGTAGCTCACGTTGCCACTGTGTGTGTGAGCGTCCCTCTCCTCCACGTCCTCACCAGCACTGGCCGCCGTCCTCGTTTCAGGGGCAGCCATCCCAGCAGGTGCGAGGTGCAGGGCGCTGTGGTCTGATTGGCTTTCCCTGACGCCGAGGATGTCCAGCCCCTTTTCACGTACCTGCTGGCCATGTGTCCGTCTTCTATGGAGAAATGTTTGTTCAGATCCCTTGCCCATTTTTAGTTGGGTCATTTGGATTTTTTTTATTCGTTTGCTGATTAAAACTTAGCACTCAAGGAGGACCTAGAGTGCAGAGGCCCCGTGTTCCTCTCCATCGATGTTGATTTGAAGCGTAGGTGGTGTGGGCATTGTTCCACACCTGTGGGTGATTCAACAGGTGAAGGGGAGAGTGAGCTTGCGCCGGGTGCCTCTGTGGCCAGGGCTGACGTAACACAGTGCCACAAACTGGTTGTTTTAAAACAGCAGGAGGGTGTCCTCTCGCAGTTCTGGAGGTTGGAAGTCTGAGATCCTGGTGTGAGCAGAGTCACACTCTCCGAAGCCCGCGGGGAAAGGTCCCTCACGGCCCCCGCAGCATCTGTGGCCACCAGCCATTGGGGTGTGGCATGGGTGGCTGTGCCACTCGGTCTCTGCCTGTCTGCACATGGCCTCTCTGTGTCTGCACGTGGCCTCTCTGTGTCTGTGCGTGGCCTCTCTCTGTGTCTGCATGTGGCCTCTCTCTGTGTCTGCATGTGGCCTCTCTGTGTCTGCGCATGGCCTCTCTCTGTGTCTGCACATGGCCTCTCTCTGTGTCTGCGCGTGGCCTCTCTGTGTCTGCTCGTGGCCTCTCTGTGTCTGCACATGGCCTCTTTCTCTGTGTCTGCACCGCTCTGTCTCTGCCTGTCTGCATGTGGCCTCTCTCTGTATCTGCGCGTGGCCTCTCTCTGTGTCTGTGCGTGGCCTCTCTCTGTGTCTATGCATGGCCTCTCTGTGTCTGCACATGGCCTCTCTCTGTGTCTGCCCGTGGCCTCTCTCTCTATGTCTGCACCTTCTCCAGGTGCTTCCCTCTTCTTCCACGGACACAGACACGTTGAATTGGGACCCACCCTAATTGGCTCAGTTGCATCTGCAAAGATCCTGTTTCCAAATAAGGCCACAGTCACAGGTTCCGGGGTTAGGACATCAGTGTAAGATGTGGGGAGGACACCGTTGAACCTGTAACAAACAGCAATGTGGTTTCTCAATCTACAGTCATAAACTAACTCAGTTGGGTCAAATCACAGCCAAAGTCTGCATTTTCTGCTCTCTGGTCACCTGCCTGAATTACTGAACTTCTCCACCTGCTGCCGTGGAACAGGCGCCAGGAGACCCCACGGTGCACGCTGCTGGGTCCCTGCCGGCGAGTCAGGATGGGTGGGGTTCACAGAGCCTGGCGGCGGCAGCCTTTAACCCCAGTGTTGGGTGATCTCTGAGAACCACTGGGCTGAGCACCACCATTCCTGCTGGAATGATAAACAGCAAAGCACAGCCTCACTCCCCTCCCCATCTCAGGCCCACTGAGCAGGCACGTCTGCAGCCGTCAAGGGGACACGGAGGGCAGGGACGTTGCTCTGGAGAAGGAGCTCATAAAACAGGGGAGCGTCCATTCCCCTCCAAAGCGTGGTGCAGCCATCCACGCCTGGGATCCAGCTCTTAAGGCGCATTTTCTGGCCATGTTGGTGGCATTTGGTTTGATCCAGGGATGGCGGTGTCTGCTTCCTCTCTAGGAAGAGTGATCCCAGGCTGTTACTATGTAGTCTGAGGGTGTCGTGGGCAGCTCTGGAATGCCACAGCACCCAGGGACAGACCTCCAGGGACAGACCCCCAGGGGTACTCTGCCATTGGCCTCTGTCAGGGTCTGTCCCCTCAGCACCTCCAGCCAAGGGCCTGACACACAACAGGTGCTCAGGTGAGCAGGTGGCCACAGGTGCCGAGTTCTTATCCTTCACCAAACAGGAAGTGCTAAAAATAGCCATTTCCGGAATTCAGCAATACAGTTTGTAAACTGCCGTTCCAATGAACTGCACTAAGATTAAATAAGGATCCTGTGTTGTTATTTACCTCTTAAAAGAGAGAGGTTTAGATTTCTCAAAGATTTGTGACACAAACCAATCTTAACTTGATTACGTCTGAAAAACCCTGTTTCCAAATGAGGTCACATCTGCAGGTGCCAGGGGTTGGCACTTTCTGCATGTCACCTGTGAACAGAGACCAAGCCAAGGAAAAAGCATCGTGAAACTTCTCCCCAACTGGAAACAGAACCTGACCTGACTGGGATTCTTACTGATATTCTGAATTCACTTTCCGCAGAGGATTCTGAGGTTCACTGGTCAGGCGCAGCAGCCGAAAGCCGGGAACAGATGCAGACACCTCACAGCTTTCCTCCTAGATTGGGTTGCTATGTGCCGATTCCAGGAACACAAGATAATGTGATCAGGTCCGAGAACAGCTTGTAATATTGGTACCCAGTCGGGCTGCCTATTTGTTTGATTTAGTAAATTCCCCTCTCTGCTTTTATACACAGTGACCTAAAAAGAAATATTATTCCCCAGAGCGCCTTTGGAATTGTTTGTTTAAATTAAGTTTCATTTGGATTTAATCTTAACCAAATCTTCAGAGAGCCACGAAGGCGCCCCATAATGAAGTGTGGACGCCGGAGCCAATGAGCGTGGCTTCCAGACCTCGCGTCTCCCCCAGTCCACGGGGCCCCGTGATGACACACTTGGGCGGCAGGAGCCAAGTGCCGCGTGATTAGTTTATGGTGGAGATCATTGTGTTTTTATTACACTCATAAAATCTGTGTTTTTCCTCATTTTCATAATGGCTTCCATGAGCTTCTCTGCCTTCCGAAGGCACATTAAGTTGTTCTGTGATGGAAGTACTGATTTGGCGGAGCAGGTTAGAAAGCCTGAAAAGCTTCAAGAAACATGCACTGAATTCTCGTCTTGTGTTGGATGGGCGTTAAGGAGAAGGGAAGTGTGTGAGTTTGAGCGTAATGCGTATTTATTTGTGGACTTTTCGTAAATGTTCGGTGGGTTCCTTAGCTTTGGACACACATGATACACAATGACCCGCCCTGAAGGTATTGACTCTTTCAGCCCCATGAGAACACAAATAATATTAAAAGTGGAAAATGTCACACGTGTCTGATTTTTAAAATGTAAAGGGGGAGTTCAGTACCACGCACTGTGATGACAGCATTTTATACTTGAGATAGGTGTGTTTTTAAAATAACAAGATTCTTTTTTTGAAGGTAGGGACCATGGCTTCCTCTTTCTTTATTGGGCGCTTTGTAGATGCCACGCAGGCCTAAAAGTTACGCTGTTAAATAATTATTTAAAAACTGACCGGGACGAAGGTTCTGATCCAGAACTCTAAACCAGAAGCAAAAAGGAATGGGGCGGTGGGCATTCCTCCAACATCACCAAAACCCAGAAAACGAGGATCCTACGCTCCTTTGAGGGCCAAATCCAGGCGTGGGCCCTTGGGCTAACCTGCATGTGTCTCTGACTGCATCACACTCAGAGTAAGGTAACCAGCAAGGGGCTGGAGGGAACGGCCAGCCGAGTCCAGACATGGACAGAAGGAACTGGAAGGAGGACGGGAAACGGACAGGCACTGTCCAGCTGTAGACAAGAGAGTGCAGCTAAGGCAGGTCGAGGGGCAGGGGAGAGGCTGGGGGAGCGGTATTGCAGCCATGCAGGAATGCAGCCCCGGGTTCTGTCCTGAACGGCTGGCCAGGGTAGCAGATGTCAGTCCCCAGATGGAGCTCCTGACCTGAGCCCAGGCAGAGGGCTCACACATGTGGGTCCCCTTGGTGAGCGGGGGCTCCTCATCCACCAGCCTGGACTTGAGGTGCTCCTTGGAAGCCAGGATGTCTCCAGGCCCCTTGGTGATCATCCGCTTCTCACAGACCCAAACTTCCCGTGCAGCCTGCTGAATGAGTGACCAGCATCATACCACCCTCAAGCTCATGGCTGGCATCTGCCAGGGCGTCCATGGTCTCAACATCCAGGTGATTGGTGGGCTTGTCCAGGAAGAGCACGTGTGTGGGGTCCTGCCAGGCCGGCCAGGCCACACACACTCTTCTGCCCGTCTGGCGAGTTCGGGTCGGGCTCACCTGCTGTTTCCCAGTGATCTTCCTCATTTCTTCCTTCTCCTGATCTCCGGGCAGGGCTTCATCAGGTACTCCAAAGGCAAGCGCTCCAAGTCCAGCTGCCCCCATGAATGCCAACGGTCCTATCTCGATGTGTTTTCGGAACCTGCCGTCCGTGGGGGGTAGCTCTCCAGTCAGCAGCTTCAGGAGTGTTGACTTGCCCCATTGTCCCTTCCAGGGCCACTGGTGCGTCAGGGTCAGTTCCGCATTCTAGATGATTGGAGGGGCAAGGCCCGTCTTGTGTATACCCGAAGCTCACATTTGCACCGTAATGGCAGGTGGCGGGATCTTGCCACATGGTGGGAAATAAAATGACAGCGTCTTGTCGCCCAGGACCCTCTCTGTCCGTACTGAGGCCGCGTTTTCTGTAGTGTCTTTTCCTTGCCCTGGGCCTGCCGGGCCAGCTTGGCACTGCCGTGACCAGACCTCGTAGTGTAGTTCTTCATGTGTGCCATCTGAGCTTGCCCCAGTGAAGCCTCTTCACCCGGCTCTCCTCCAGGCCACGGCTTCACACACGGATCATAATTACCCGCGTAATGCTTCAGTCTCTTGTCGTGCATGTGACTACGTTGGCACAGACGCCATCCAGAAAGTCCTCGGATGGGAGACAAGGGCCCAGATGCGCTGAAAAGGTTTAGTTCTTCCAGCCACACGCAAGCATCAGGTCCCGGTCCAGGTGGCTGGTAAGCCCTGCAGCAGCATGAAGGGCTGGATGAAGAGGGCTCTGGCAAGGGCAGCCCTCATCCTCCAGCACCCACTGGAGCCTTGTAGCTTCTTGCACCGCATGGCAGGTGCGACACGCAGTCTGTGCAGGATCCGCGAGGCCTCGCTGCTGCCGTGTCGGCATCCAGCTCCTCCAGGCGTTCACGGAGCTCCCCGAGCTTCTCACACTCCGCGTCCTCGTGAGCAGCCGCTCCGCCTCCCTCTCCAGCATGGCCCGCCCTGTGTCAGCGCCCACCACACACGGCAGGGGTGTCTTGTCACCAGGGGCATCTCTCGAGTCAGACGGTAGATGTCGAGGTGCTCAGGGATGGGCACTTCACGTTTCCCAATAGCAGAGAGCAGCACTGACTTTCCAGTTCTGTTTAAGCCAATGAGGCCATAAGCACGGCCTGAGTGTAACTCCGGTTTGGTGTCGCTGAGCAGCTGCCGACCGTGCAAGGTGAGTGGGGGGCGGCTGATGTGAACGTCGGGACTGTCGGGGTAAGAGGCCAGGGCGCCGGCGAGGCTCGACCAGCTGCTTGCTTCCTCTCAAAGTCCTCGAGCTCTTGGTCAGCAAATCCACGTCTGTGGTCTCTCTGCCACGGCCTCGTTTTCCTCCTCTGCTGCCTGTGGTTCTGTGACAGCAGCTCCATTTTCTTCACGGCCTGTTCTGGGCCGCTGTCCAGCTTGGGCCGCCTTGGCTGCCTTCTTCCTGACCTGGTCAAAGGCAGGACGATGACCCGCAGCGGGAGTCACTGTTCTTTCGGGGAGCTGGGCCTCCCACTCGGCAGAGCTGCTCCTGGCTTCCTCCAATAAGAAGATCTTAATTGGATTTTTATATCTGTTTTTAAAAGAAATAGAAACTCTCTTGGACACCAAATTTACATGTAAATGCAGTTGCTTGTAAACATTTCTGCCAAGTTAATGTAATCCATTGCAGAAAAAGCAGACCCCTCTTCGCTCTATAATTTAATATGCTAATAAAAATCTACAAATGCCACGTGAGTGTGCCCCACAGGATTAATGGTTTGGGGTAATTAGGCTGTAAATGTTAATATGGAGGTTTACAGCCACAAATAGCCAGTTGTGTTTGCAGAGAAACGAAGTCGGAGGACTTTGTGTCTTTGTGATTTCTGTGTTTAAATGTGCTTATGTGTGTTTATTGTGTTTCAGTGTGGCAAATAAGAATTAGTAAATCAATTTGGGATTTTCTTTAATGTGAATAGTGTTGTGATATTTCTATGTAAACCAATGAAATTCCAGCAGGGCAATGTTACTTTCTGCGACGAACTTTGAAAAGAATGCTTTCGGAGGCCGTGTCTGACAGGACAGCAGTTTCACGAAGCAACACGCTTCTCTAGGCGTGCAGAATTATGCCAGCCACAGCAAGTGAGGGTGTCCGCCAGGTTCTGCTCACGCCACCTTGGGAAGTGCCCGCCTGTTGGCGGTGATGTGTGTGTTGTAGAAAGTTTCCTTTACAGATCAAAAGCTGGAAAGCCACGTGGCTGGACCTAGAACAGAGTAAGCTCTAACGTGTGGGATAAATTCGTTAGGTTTTTAGCATTTCATGGAACGTGCAAGCTGTGAGCCAGTGCACTCAGAGACGCTCAGGCAGCCACGGAGTGGACGTGTCTGACCAAAATGAAATCAATGTCCTGTGGATGGAGTACATGTGGGTCGTGCCTCTGAGTGCAGTAACGATACATGTTACGTGGTGATGAGATGGTCACACCGCAGCCACGGGCCTTCTCTGTCCACAGATGGTGTGGGAGAGCGGCTGTGTGGTGATCGTCATGCTGACGCCCCTCACGGAGAACGGCGTCCGGCAGTGCTACCACTACTGGCCGGATGAAGGCTCCAACCTCTACCACATCTATGAGGTACTCACACCAAAACCACCTGGGCCGGGACCTGCCCACTGGGCGGGGAGCACTGGGGCCCACTCCTCCTCCAAGTGGGATCTTAGGGCCCCATGCAGGGAGGGTCCACGCCCCCCACAATGAAGGGATCAAGGCTGAGCCACCCCCAAGGGCCACGCTGCCCGTGTGGATGCTTCCCACGTCTGTGTGGTCATGAAGCAGACCCTGCGAACGTGGTGCGGTTTTCACTTTTTAGGTTTTCTAAATCCAAAGGCTGCCTAGAAAAAACACCTGCCTGAGAGCATGCTCCCGTCCCATATAACAGGCCTTTAAGTGGGGTCTGTTTTTAAAAAGAACCCTGCCTGCTACCATCCTAATTGCTTATTGATGCCAGCACCTGAGCCTGTGGCCTTCCTGTGGCTCTACGTGGAGTTTTGTGGCTGGATCATGTGACTTTTTATTTGAGGGTAACCTGCTGACAAGTTTATTCTGTTGCTGGATTTTCTGCCCACGTCAAGAATGAACTAAATAAACTCAGGCAATTAAGCAAGCTCTAGAATGCATGCTTTGGTTCCGTTTTGCATTAAAATGAGTGAGAATGCCAAGCCCCCAGCAGGAAGCCTGTTAGAGGCTTAAGCGTGAACCCAAAACCACGCCGCCGCGGCTGTGGGGTTCCTGCAGGAAGGAGGAGGCTGGGTGCTGCCTGGGCGCAGGCTCACATCCTGCTGCACCTGTGCGAGCCTCGCTCACCTGCTCGGCCTCCAGGTGCACCCTCGATGACGGAGTCTCACTTAGAGTGGAACCGTTTAGTAGAACACGTAGCTGTGTTGGTGGTTTTATTTCAAGGTGAAATTTTTCTCCAGTTACTTTTCTTGAGGATTTATATCACATAGACCTGCAAAAGACAAGAAGTAGGATAGTTTTGGATTGTAACTTTTTAGAAAATCATTTGATGGTCAAGCCCCTAAATAACATTAAACAACACACACTGCACGGAGCTGACTTTAGTGCGAGTCTTCACATTGGGACGGTGGGGGGCCGCTGAGCCGAGGGAACCTGCCTGTGCTGTAAAACGTGGCGTCTTCACAGCACCCCGCTCTCGTCAGATGTGGCTCTGGGCTCCTCAGCGCCTGCGGTTTGGTTCACGACGTCCACGCCCGTCTGTCTCCCTCCCTCCTCTCCCGCCTCAGGTGAACCTGGTCTCCGAGCACATCTGGTGCGAGGACTTCCTGGTGAGGAGCTTCTACCTGAAGAACCTGGGAACCAGCGAGACGCGCACCGTGACCCAGTTCCACTTCCTGAGCTGGTATGACCGGGGAGTCCCTTCATCTGCACGGCCCCTCCTGGACTTCCGCAGGTATGACACGCGGCCAGCCGGCGGGGCAGTGTGCGCTGGGTGCATGCGTGCGTGCGGGCGATGCCAGGCTCCCCTGCTTCCGCGCCAGCACCACGGAGGGAAGGGGAGCGAGGGGAAGGAAGGCTCTGTTAACTGCACGTGAGTTGTGAGCGATTTCCCAGTTTCAGAGCCATTAAAGTGTGAGGAGGAAGAGGCGTCTTAGAATTGTGGAAATATGGTCATGATTTTTGATAAGATTCTTCAACTCACAAAGAGCCCTAAAGCGTGTGTGTCACAAGACATTGGTGACTGAAGCTCAGATTTTTAGTTTGGCTTCTCTTCTGGCTGCATGGGATGGACGATTTAGCGCGCACAGGCTCCGACGCCACCCTGGGCCATCTTGGAGGAAAGCCTGGACACGGTTAGCCCACGGCTATCTATGTTTTTAGGGCTATTTTGAAACTGACCATTTTTTTAAATCCAGTTTTTTGTTCATCGCCCCAGTCAGCCAGTCACCCAGTAAGCTGTCAGGGTTCAGAGCGTATTTATTGAACTGTTGAAATGAATGCTAGACTCTGTCTTACAGGAAGAAATTGACAATGAGAAGCAGCAGCATTTAAGACACAGCTTTGATTGTGACAAACAGCTGGGCCACGCGGGCTAGGTAGCGGTGCTGAGTGAACAGACACCACAGAGAAAATGAAATTGTCAACAGCATCAATGGCCGAGCTCTAAATTTTATAGAATATAGCTTACATTTAACTGGTCAGAAGTCTGCCTGTTGAGGAAGCTAGATAAGTATGAGACAAGGAGAGTGAGAACAAAGCGTGTTTAGCCCGGCGCCATGCCGCTGTCACAGGGTGACTCGATCCGGATGGTGATTCATCCTGGGTCTACAGTTACGTGCAGGAGGGAGGGCGACAGGGCAGGACGGTCGCAAAGAAGGGGTTTGGAGTTCTCTGTGGAATTCTTCAATGTGTGTATTGCAGGTTCTGAAGCTTATTATTGTGATAATATTTCTTTTGCCTTTTAGTCTATGTTGAAAAGCAAAATATGGTTTTTTGCAATTTGAATCAATAGCGTGTGAAAGAGCCTCTCCAAGGAGACACAGGGACCCCCGCCTGCGTCACCCCCACCCCGGGACGCAGACCCCAAAACAGCTACTGTACACAGTTCCCGCCTCGCCCACCCCGACTTCTCAATATAGATTTACTTCTAAAGACATACTATGCGGAAATCTTACATAATTTCCTGAAATAGGGTCTTCAAAACACAGTCATTCCTGGCAAAACGGATGTAGCCACAAAGACGGGAATTCCTCTTCACGCCCCGTCTCTGTGTTCATCCGTGTGTTTGCACATATATGCACATGGGCTATGTCCATATCCATATATGGACCGCAGCATACACATCACCAGCCCTCTGTGTTAACGATTCATCACAAAGAAAACTTGGATTCCCAGATTTCCCTTGCTTCAGGGTCTGAGGAGATACAGCCTAAGAAGGTTTTTGTTAAATTCAGAAGCTAATGAGCCCCAGACACGGTTTGGAAAGCCACGTCAGAGTAGGAAGCATTCACTACCTGCCTCACTGGGCACTGTCCAGCATTTCGGCCAAGCCACCCTCCCTGTGTTACCTGGACAGTGGGCTTGGATGATTGCATTTTCAGGAAGCTTCACACTTAGGCGCACATTTCGGGTGGCCGATTTTCTCTATAAAATAGCCACCCCAATTTCAGTGACCGGGAGGGTGAGGCCACTTCTGAAGACAGTGATCATCTTCACACTCCAGGGTTTCTTATCTTTGAACAATAGACAAGGCATTCTCACCCTGGCCTGGCGCGTTCGCCAGGCACCGAGATGTGTAATTAAATATTTCTGGAGCCCAGAGGGAGCACATTTACACTTTAAAGAGAAACTGCTAAGAGATAATTAGCATCACATGTGAGGGCTTTGCTTTAAAAACTTCTCTCTCTCTCTCTCTCTTTCTCTCTCTCTCTCTGTATTACCCTCTCCCTTCTTGTGCCACGGCACGCACTAACGCTGCTCACGGTAAAATGGACAAACCCTTACCTTGCCAGCTAATTAGCGGTGGCCAGTGTCATTTTTGTGATGTTGCAGCTAGTAATATGAGCCCAGTTGCATAGTCACAAAAGTGATCATTGGAAACTGTGACTGCACTGCGGGGCGCTGTGGGAAGCCCCTTTTCTGAGCCTCTAACGACCTCTGACCTTGCTTGCTGTGGTTTGCATGACGGTGCGCTCTCACCCGGTGACCGGGTCGGTTTGTATCACTAATCATTCTTTCCCAGTGAACTCCTGTTGTCGAAGTGTCTGTAGTATCAACTCTTCTTACCGCTGGAGACTTCTGCTCACTGGTGCTCTGTTCTGATGGAGTCCCGCGGGGCGCTGTCACCTTCCTGAATAACCCGTGCTCTGCATCTTAGGTCAACCGGATGGGCTCTTGTGTTCAATATGCCGCGGTTTTGCCTCTCTATTTGTGATGCTTTGCGTGTAATAATACAAGTGCACAACCCTCTGTAAATAAAGTCCTGACCCATGCCACACCCTGCATCTACACTGCACGTGCCCTTGACTGCCTGTGGTTTTTGTAAGTAGATCGAGCCCAAGGCGGAGGCTGGTATGGATATGAAACTGCAGTGAACGCTTCCCAAGGCCTGCCGAGGCCGCCAGCCACACTGTGTCTGAGAAAACGGTACCTGACCTACATACACCGTGAGATGCAGATAGGAGTTTCAGGAGTGGAGAAGCAGGCTGAGGCCACCGTAGCCACGAACCCACTCGCTAGGGGCGTTTCTTAGCCAGAGGGGTCATGACTGCATTTTGCCAGAGCAGGAGCTGACCAGCTGTCCGTGAGCCACTGCCGTCTACTGACTTTTGACGCTCCATTTCCTCAACCCAGCACACTTTTTTACAGGGTACCCGGCTGTGTGGGTTTGGGGTTTGATGGTTTTTCGGTGCCGTTTTTTGTGTGCTTGGTCTCATGAGGAAAAATGAGCAACCCTTGGCGACTGACGTGTGTGGACTTGCAGAAGCTGAGTTCAGGCTTTATGTAGCGTGTACCCCGAAGCGGGGAATGCAGTGGGAAGTTGGAGGAGCAGAACGGAGGTCATCCACGTTTGCAGCATTCAGAGGCTGAGCCATGTCCAGCAAACTCCTCTGCCCAACGCGAAAGGTCTTTCAAAGCAGAACCACTCACCATTTGTTCCGACAGTGGAGCCCGCTTGATCCTACACGTGGGCACGTGGGCACATCCGCGCTCACGTTACGCACGTGCACGCAGGCCCCACTGTCACACGCATGCAGCCTCATGCACACACACACGGTCCTGACCGAGCCGGAGGGCCTCCCACCCTCACGCTGGGGTGCACGCCGGGGCCTGGCATCCATTCTGTCGTCAGGGGCCCTCGATGCTTTACAGCCTGAGTCAGGAATGGGAAATCGTAGAGGTAGACATAAACGGTTCTGTTTTCCAACCTGTTTATTCTCCAAGGACCAAGAATGTTCATGGCATTCTGGTGTAACGTGCTGTTGCCTTTAAAACGTTCACTGTGCTGTCCCCCACCTGTTTCCAAAGCTGTCACACCACCTGTGCCCCAGAAGCAATAAACACCTCTAACAGACACCATGACATGGCCCAGGGGGCCCTTGCTGGTTTGCCTGCGTCTGAGCCCGTCCCATCGTCCAGCATGGGGCTCGTGTTTCATAGACACAGGCCAGCACACATCGAGTGCACCCTGGCTGGGCTGCGGCGTCCCATCTGAGGTCTGGGATCTGCCGCTGTTCCTTCAGTTCCCACCGTCCCCTCCAGACTGGGGGTTCACACTCCCCCAGAAGGGCCTTGTTCTCATAACTCCTGAATAGGAGGCGAGGAGGGCAAAGCTCCACGGTTTGGGCTCCACCATGTTCCAGCATCCCTCAGCTCATTGGTCACTGGACACCCCTCCCCTCCCTCCACAGCCACCTGCCCCTCTCCGCTGCAAAGGTTTGTAGCAAAGCACCCAGTTGATGGAATGTTCACTTTCCACTGACTGTTTGGTGCTGAACAGTGCAAGCCTTTGCAAAGAAATGCCACGTTCCCATTTATGATCCATACTTCCACTTTGTTTTAATTTGTTTCTTGTTGGAGTTCATGCAGCACATCCGCTCCCCACATGCTTTTTTCCAATAAACTGAGATTCCGTCTTTAATTTTACTTATTCAAAAATATCTCACAACTCTCATGGACTTCATAAACATATTTAATTGTTTCACTGAATTTAAAAAAAAAAAAAACCTGGGGTTTACAGAGTGAATTTTAAATCAGCCCTCTGTTTTGATTTAGGGGTTGGTTATGAAGTCTTACATGTATGATCATAGCTAATTTTCACAACTTCTGATCTGGAATCTGTACAATGAAGTTGTTTGTATAATCAAAGGTATAAACATGGAAAGGACTCATCTTGGACATCATAGAGGTTTCTCCATAATTTAGCTATCCTTACTAACGCCAACAGGTCAAGAACGACCTTGAAGATGCTGTTTTTAGACAGTACAGAAATAACGGTTTCCAATATGATGTCTAGACTGAGAAATGTTGAGCATAAACTACAAAACTCAAAAATTTTAGCAAAGAATCAAGATGTATTGCAACGAAAGGTCAGGTCAACATAAGCAGAAATAAATAGAAAGAGGAGAGCCTGCAGGGATGGGTCGGGTGGGGCAGGCCGGAAGCCCACGGGTTCAAAGCCTGGCATCCCTCCTTGGAAGGAGAAAGCAGAGTAAATGTGTAAGACTTGGTTTTAAAGCTCCAATTAATAACATCATGTTGAGAAGAAGAATAAATGTTTGATATTGTGTGTATAATTTTTATTTTCTCTGTCAAAACAAGTGATTGCACAATGATTTCAAAGACACCGGCTTGTGCTTTAATAGTTGTTTTGGATAACACAGAGTCTTAGTACACAACTATAACTTTTATATCTCTTTTTATTTCAGAAAAGTAAACAAGTGCTACAGGGGCCGTTCTTGTCCAATAATTGTTCATTGCAGGCAAGTACAACTTTTACTGGATTGAGAAGTCTTTGCAACTTCAAAAAATAATCTATGCAATTGAATATAGAAGCTTAACTTTCTAATTGCTTAGTAAATATAACTGGCACTGCTAAAGGAAAACAAAAATATGAACTTGGTTTTCTATGACATTTGGGTAAACACAGTCGGGCTTTGCTTGTATTATGCCTGTATAAACTGCACGTGGCTTTTTTTTTTTTTTGGAGACAGAGTCTTGCTCTGTCACCCGGGCTGGAGTATAGCGGTGTGATCTCGGCTCACTGCAACTTCTGCCTCCTGGGTTCAAGCAATTCTCCTGCCTCAGCCTCTCGGGTACCTGGAACGACAGGCATGCCACCATACCCGGCTAACTTTTTTGTATTTTTAGTGGAGACAGGGTTTCACTGTGCTAGCCAGGACGGTCTCGAACTCCTGGCCTCAGATGATCTGCCCACCTCAGCCTCCCAAGGTGGTGGGATTACAGGCGTGAACCACCGCACCCAACCTCACATGGCCTACTTCCTGGCCGCCCACAGTACATGTGCGGCCTTCTGCTCACATGTGTGCACGCCCCGCCACCGTCCTTGTTCTTAAACCCTATGGCGCCATTAAACAAAGGCATCGAGACCGTGTTTTCAGCCTATCGCGTTGCCTGAGCCGCCAGGACGTTCAGCAGAGGCTCGGACCGCTCTGCAGATGGTGAGAAGTGCCTGGGGCCAGCTGTGAACAGGGACACAATCTGTCCTTACAAGAGGGACAGCCTCCTCCAGTTTATCCTGTGGGTTCAGGCCTCCGGGTAGAAATTCAGTGACTCATATCCTTAAGTAGGTTAAAACTGCACCAGTAAGAATAGATTTTACTCAAAGAAAACTCAACCTAATAGAACTGTCTCTGCTGGACTGGATGCCCAACTATTTTTGGTGAGAAACTCACACTCCCTTTTCCTAGAACTGTCTTATGGAATGTTCTTCCTGCCTAGAATACAAAGGAAATCTGCCTACAACGAAGAAACACCAAGCCTTCCAGTCCAATCAGGAAGCGTGTGTGCCTGTAGAGGAGGGTGAACTTCCAACGGGGAAGCGTGTGTGTCTGTAGAGGAGGGTGAACTTCCAACGGGGAAGCGTGTGTGTCTGTAGAGGAGGGTGAACTTCCAACCAGGAAGCGTGTGTGTCTGTGTGCGTTCCTGTCTGGGAGAGAGGAGGGTGAAAACAAATTGTGGCTTGTCATCCTCAGAGAGTGGAGCAGAACATCTTTTACCCACAAATGTATCAAGACGAGCTACTCTTAGTTGGAAGGTTTTTGTAGTATATCTTAAAACATTCATGTGAATATACACTCTGCATAGAAGACAAGGGAGAAAGCACCCAGCGCCCAGGGTGCTCGCCGTGGCCCTTTGCAGTGTGCGGTCAGGGTGCTCTGGCCCAGGCCGACCGCCTCTCCTCCTTGCTGAGGCCACGAGGGTGTGACCATGTGAACGGGCCGTTTGTGAAGCCTTTGCCTTCCCAACTGCAGCTTTTTCCAACCGTTTGTTTGAGGAAACATGTTAAAACCAAAACGCCCTGATGCTTTACGATCACAAGATCCACCTGTCGGCTTCCAGTCATTTCTTGGGATTGCAGATGGCGCGGAGAGCGGAGCTGAAAGCCGGCCGTCTGCCGGTGCTCACTTCATTCCTGAAGGCTTGAAATGGAAATATGTATTTTTTTCCTCAAAGTCACGATCGATTCTGCTAGGATTAAAAATGTAAAAGGTCCTCCATTTAAAAGCCAGTCACAGATGTGAGAACAAGCCCTATTTGCTTTTAAGAGGGTCTCTCCAACTCATGCAACCCAGTGACCACGTCTCCATGGGGCAGGAAACGGTCCCCCGACATTCCTCACAAGAAAGGATGGCGCTGAGGCTGCTCTTCTTCCGGAAAAAAAGGGAATTTTCTTTTTTTTTTTCTTTGCTATTGTTGAGGTATTATTCAAAACATTTTTACAACTCCAGCCCAGATGGTAAATATTTCAATTATAGCTCATGGGATGAGAAAGAGGTGAAATGAGAGGCTTCTTAAAGAATTCGATTGAGTAACGACAGTGACGTCAGTGTCTCCTTCCGAGAGGGAGGACCCCTGTTTAGAAAGGGCGGCGGGCGGCCTTGGGGACATGCCCGAAGTGTGCCAGCCTGCATGAGCAGCCTCCCGGCCGCCAGGCACCCTCCCCTCTCCGCTCGGGAGGTTGCCCAGCAATCCCAGGGAAAGCACGCTGCAGATATTTTCGATACAAATGGCATCAACTCTGACACAGTCAGACATTTAGTTCATCATCTTCTTGCAAAATGTACCACATCTTTGGCCAGAGACAGGGGAGCAAGGAATAGGAAAATTCTGCTGAGTGCGGCCGCGCATCCCGCCGGCCCGAGGCCCCCAGCGTCCTCCTCCTCCGCTCACTGGGGTTCTCCCAGCCCGCGCCCTTCCTCCCCTCTGGCCGGCCCCTCCTAGGGCGAAGGAGATGGAGGGCCACTGGCTTTGTGGGGGTCAGGCTTCTGGGCGACGGCAGCACACTCATCTCTCTCCTTCTGTTGACAGTGACGGAGCAGGCCGGAGCGGCACCTACGTCCTGATCGACATGGTTCTCAACAAGATGGCCAAAGGTGAGACGCAGACAGGGCCGCTCTGTGGTGGCTCACAGCTGGGGTGGTGTTGCCATAGCAACATGGGGTGCAGCGCTCACGGGAGCCCTGGAAAAAATTCGCTGTTTGTTGTCCCTCTGCTGGGCTGTAGGAAGGTGTTTGGCAGCAAAGCACGTTTGCTTCCAGGCTGGACCTTTGTCACCTGCCTCTGAGTGCTGAGCGCACAGTGGGTTCTTTATCATCTGCTTCTGTGTGCTGAGCTCATGGTGGGTCCTTTGCCATCTGCCTGTGAGTGCTGAGCGCACAGTGGGTCCTTTGCCATCTGCCTCTGAGTGCTGAGCGCACAGTGGGTCCTTTGTCATCTGCCTCTGTGCGCTGAGTGCACGATGGGTCCTTTGTCATCTGCCTCTGTGTGCTGAGCACATGGTGGGGCCTTTGCCATCTCCCTCTGAGTGCTGAGTGCACAGTGGGTTCTTTATCATCTGCCTCTGAGTGCTGAGCGCACGGTGGGTCCTTTGCCATCTCCCTCTGAGTGCTGAGCACACAGTGGGTCCTTTGCCATCTGCCTCTGTGGGCCCTTGACAGGCGTTTGCTGCATGCGCCACAGCGTTAAGCTCAGAGCCGTGGAGAAGCGCCCTTGGGCCCTCCGGTGCTGTTGCTGCTTGGAGGTCACTGCAGTATTTAGTGTAACTCCCCTGTTGTGAAAACAATGTTCACACTAGAGTCACACTCAAAATATCCGTCAGTCATTGCCATCAAATGTCAATCACCCCCCGCAAAGGAGCCTTTCAGCGCTCTGTGATGTCCTTCTTACCTAGGGAATCTCTGTTTGCTGTGGGAGGCTTTCCTCTCAGAGACGGCGTGGGAGACTTAGACTTTCGCCGTGGCAGGAGAGGGACTGGCCTGGGGGAGCAGCGGCATGTGCAGACGGCGTGGGAGGCTTAGACTCCGGCCGCGGCGGGAGAGGGACTGGCCTGGGGGAGCAGCGGCATGTGCAGACGGCGTGGGAGGCTTAGACTCCGGCCGTGGCGGGAGAGGGACTGGCCTGGGGGAGCAGCGGCATGTGCAGACGGCGTGGGAGGCTTAGACGTGGGCCGTGGCAGGAGAGGGACTGGCCTGGGGGAGCAGCGGCGTGTGCAGACGGCGTGGGAGGCTTAGACTCCGGCCGTGGC
>NW_016107335.1:1670800-1683373 GCF_001604975.1 Cebus imitator
GGAGCAGCGGCGTGTGCAGACGGCGTGGGAGGCTTAGACTCCGGCCGTGGCAGGAGAGGGACTGGCCTGGGGGAGCAGCGGCGTGTGCAGACGGCATGGGAGGCTTAGACTGGAGGTGCAGGGTGCGGGGATGGGTCCGGCAGAGTGTTAAGAGACAGATCTGGGAGTGAGTCTGGCTCTGCCAGCAATGAGGTTTATCACTTTGGACAGAGCTTTTAACCTTTCTGGGACCCAGTTTTCTCCTACAAAAGCATGAGGATTGAGCTATGGCATTTCTCAAAAGGTGACAACACCCACCCTGTAAGGTCACCTCTGTGAACAGAGGCCAGAGAGAGGGCTCCGCAGCCAGGTGAGCTTGGGAGAGGCACATACTGAGTCCACTCCTCGGGCATCACGGGGCAGGTGTGCACGGGGAGACCCCAAGGGGTGCAGCGTGGAGAGGCATGTCCGGCTCCCTTCACTTGGCACCTACCCCACCTACCTGAAACGACTCTGCATTAGCCTTGGGACACCTGTTGGCATCCCATGGGAGGTGGGAGGCACTGAGGTGGCTGCAGCCCGTGGTCTCTTTCCCACCCATTCCTCCCATGCCTCAACCCTGGCCCGGGGACAGGAACAGGCATTGATTATAGAAATGCGTGTCCATGCACTTCCAAGAACGCCAGTGATTTTAAAATAAGCATTTTCCTTCACATTCTTCTGATTAAAATAAAAGACTTAAATGTGTGAAGATAAAACAACAGCCATGGCTTTACACAGAAGGACTGGAGGGCCTGTGTAATTTCGCCGGCGGACGGGAGGGCCGCCCCAGCCCCGGGCTCCCCACGCCCACCCACCCGCCGCCGCCGGCATCCTTTGGTGGCTGCTGGGGAGACATGAAGTCAGTTTTTGTGCCACCAAATATCATTTTAAACACCCAGGATTAGCAGAGTGGTGGGAACATGCAAACAAACAAAATGCAAGCGCTGGTGAGACTGGTAATCATTTTTCTGTTTTGAACGTCACACAATCCTAACGTTTTTGTTTAAAAGTCTATGTTTTCCTTGTCCACTAATGCTGCGGTGTCTCCTCAAATATTTCTTTTCCTTTCCAAATCTACAGCTATCAGATCCCAGAGCTATCCACGGAATTCGTATTTCTCTGCTTATCACGGGCCCGCCCTTCTTTCTCTCTCACATCAATATTTTCCTTCTCTTAAACCAAAATACCTTCAGAACGTTACAGATGATTGGACGTCAGTGTTTCTGACAGAGCCTGTGTCTGTGAATGCGTGGCGTGACGAGCTGCTGGGGGCACCTGTGTTTCCCGTGGGCCTGCCCATCCAGGTGCCAGCAGCACGGCGGGCAGCTGAGCATCTCCCCCAGGACGGGGTGGAGCCTGGGTTCTGAGCAGCTCAGGCTCACTCCGCAGAGAAGGAAGCGAGGAGAAGCACGTCCCGGCCTCAGGACCCCGGCTGCGGGGGCGGGGCCGGCCTACCGTCCAGACACCTGAGCCGTGCTCCACTGTGCCATATAGTGTCAATTCCACGTCAGAGTGGCCTCAGCTTTGGACAATACACATGCAGCCATGTGTAACTGGCCAAAGAGGGCCGGCCTGGGACCTTTTCTGAGGTTGGGGACCCCCTCCCGTTCCTGACCTGCTCCCCTTTCCCAGGGTGTGTGCAGCCTGGCCTGCGCTCCCTGCCTGACTCTTCTCCGTGCTGGGCAGCAGTCGCTCCTTCGCCCGGTCACTGGGTCCTCTCCTTTCTCCTCTGTGCCCGTCCTGCTGGCATCCATGTTGCTCCCTGTTTCCTGCGGCGCAGCTGCCCCCCACGCAGTCTGTGGCCTCCGCTCCATCTCCGTCTCCATCTCCGGCTCCCCTCCTCCCACCCTCCTCTCCTCGTCCAGCCACCGCCGGCCTGTTCTGCCACTCCCTGCCCTGGGATTCCAGGGGCCCGTGTGAAGGGCTGCAGGGGTCTCCCTCTCATCCTGGAGACCCTGGAGACACCACCCAGAGCATCGTCCCCACCCAGCCCTCAACCCAACATCCTCCTCCCAGACCCCGAGGGGCTATCACCAGAGGCAGCAGGTCCCGAATGTCCGTTCCTGGCTCCTAAAGTCCAGGCACATGCACCCTGGCCATTTGGCAGTGGGGCTGCCTCGTGGTGTTGAGTAGGAGGCTGGGGGTCCCCCATGGAGTCAGGGTGCTACAGAGGAAGGGGGCCACGGGGGGCCACATGCCATCCCATGGAATCAGTAATCCTCACGCAAGATTCTTCCAGACACACAGCAACTGCGTGAGATGGAGCTTGCGTGCGGGAAGGGTAGCCGTCTCGTGCTGTCACGCAGCCCCTCGGCTCCCTCCTCAGCCTCCCTGTGATTCCGTTTCTCCTGTTTCCAAGCTCAAATGGTGCAAAGTGTCTTTGGCCACGAGTCCATGGGCTTGGGACAAGGCATCCGTGGTTGTACCGTAAGCCACGAAACTGAGTTTAGTGTAACTGGCTCTGTCCCCAGCCCAGGCACTTTCTGAATCCAAAACAGACTCAGAGGGACTGAGGCATCTGCCCGTGCAGGGCTGCGCGCTCGCAGGCGGGATCCCACCAGACGCCCGTCAGGCCACGCTCGCCGAGCAGCACCAGCTGTCCATGTGGCTGGGAGGGAGCTGGCTGCCTTGTTTCATGCGTCCCCGTTGGACCAGGGCACGAGCGCCTTTCGGGTAAAAGGTGCATGTGGTGTGTGTGTGTTCCAGGCAGCGTGACAGGGTTTGCCTTGGTGGCTCCAGCTCCCTCTCTTCCCACCTGTTCCACAACCACAGTCTGGTGTGGATGGTTACTCAGCTGCAGACGGCCCCCTGAAAGCCATTTACTGCGCGTGCCTGTGGACGCTAACGTAGGTGTCGAGGCCCTGACCGGGTCCTGGAGGCCCCCCACGACCCCCGCCCCGTGTGGGTGCCTGTGCTCCGCTCCGGCCGGGGGAATGGCTGGGTGTGCCCCGTCACAAGGACGCTCCGGGATGTACGTGAGCTCTCCCCTGCCTGGGACTCTCCTGCCGTCCCCAAACCTCTTCTGTCAGCACCGACGCTGCGTCTGCATCTCGGTCCTGCCCCGGTGCCTGGGCACTGGTTGAGCAGGGCAGGTAGGTGGGATGGCACACAACTGCAGCGGGCACCGCATCACGCCAATGTGCACGCGTTCACACACAGATCGCGCCAACGCGCACGCGTTCACACACAGATCGCGCCAACGCGCACGCGTTCACACACAGATCGCGCCAACGCGCACGCGTTCACACACAGATCGCGCCAACGTGCACGCGTTCACACACAGACAGGGACCAGAACTGTGGGGCCGTCCTAGCCGCCTTTCCCTTTTAACAGTCCCCCTTGAATCATGAAGCTGTGCACATCTGCACAGGGGTCCGGGGGTCTGGGGTCTCTGTGTCCATGCTGTCAGCACCTAAGCAGTATTTGGGGGTGGTCCAGCGATTGGTAGAAACTTTTTTCTATCAGGATATTCTGCGCAATTCCCTGTCTTCCTGGACTATGAGGGCATGGTGACTAAAATGACAGTCCTCATTTATACACTGCTATGTTTTGTTTAACTTGTATTTTTATAAGAATCTGGAGGCATCCAGTTTCTCCAAAAGAAGGATTTAGAATTTGTTCAAAGGAAAAAACCCTAAGAAATAGCTAGTTCGTTATGGTTCTGATCTACTTGATTTTCAAGTGAACATGCTGCAGATTTGCCTCCTTTGACCTCAGCGAAAGGTTGCAGCCGGAGAATATCATTTATCTGGAAGGTCCAAAAAAAACCCTGCTTATATTTTCATCGGTCTTCAGTTAGGATCATCCAGGAAAGGGGTGAGGTAAAAAGTGCTCCACACTGAATGCCCAGGACAGTGTGTGTGTGTGTGTGTGTGTGTGTGTGTGTGTGTGTGTGATGTGGGGTGTGGAATGTGTGTGTGTGTGTGTGAGCAGTGTGAGCTGTGAGTGTTCTGTGGTGTGCACCTGTGTATGATATATGTGTGTGACTCTGAATGTAGGTGTTATGGATGTGCAGGTGTGAATGTGTGTGTGTGTGATGTGGGGTGTGGAATGTTTGTGTGTGTGAGCTGTGTTTGTGTGTGCACCTGTGTGTATGATGTATGTGTGTGACCCTGACTATAGGTGTTATGGATGTGCAGGTGTGAATGTGTGTATGATGTGGGGGGTATTGCGTAATCATGTGCATGCCTATCTGTACATGTGCCCGCATATATAATGTATGACAGTGTGGGGTGTGGGTGTTGTGTGTGCATGCGTGATGTGGGATGTGTTGTGTGGGTGTGTGCGTCCCTCTGTATGTGTTTCATGTGTGTGCCTATGTATGATGTGTGTGTGTGTGCAGTGTGTGCTGTGTGTGAGTGTTCTTTGTGTGTGCACCTGTGTATAATGTGTGTGTGTGATGTGGGCTGTGTGTGTTCTGTAGGCATGTGCAGGTCTGTGTGTGCAAGGTGGAGGTGAGATATGCATGTTGTGTGTGTGATGTGGGGTGTGCATGTGTGTGCGCATATGTGACGTGAGGTGTGCATGTTTGGGCATGTGCATGCCTGTGTATGTGTGTGTGTGTATGTGTGTGTGCATCTGTGTGCATGTGCGCATGTATGACGTGAGTGGAATGTGCATATTCTGTGGGCATGTGCATGCCTTGTGTATATCTGTGTGCGTGCATGTATGATGTAACTGTGGTGTGTGTACTGTGGGTTGTGGGTGTGTGGATGTGTATATTTGTGTGCATGCCTGTGTATATGTGTGTGCGCATGCCTGTGTGTATATCTGTGTGTGTGCATGTGCATATGTATGGCATATGTGACTGGGGTGTCTTGTGCTGTGGGCATGTGGATATGTGTATATTTCTGTGGGTGCATGTGCATATGCATGATGTGAGTGTTGTGTGGTGCATGCATGCCTGTGTATGTGTGTGTGTGCACGTGTATATGCATGTGAATGTGCGTACATGCATGTGTGCATGCATGTGCATATGCATGTGTTGTGTGTGCATGTATGTATACGTATGTGTGTATGTGCATATACATGTGTTGTGTGTGCATATATGTGTGTGCACATATGCATATACATGATGTGTTGTGTGCATGCATGTGTGTGTGCATGTGCCTATGAATATGTGGTGTGTGCATACATGCAGGTGTATGTATGTGTGCATGTAGGTGCATATACATGATGTGTTGTGTGTGCATGCATGTGTATGTGCATGCATGTGCATATACATGTGTTTGTGCATGTGTGTGTGTGCATATGCATGTGTGTTGTGTGCGTGCATGCATGTGTGTGCATGTATGTGCATATACATGTATTGTGCGTGTGCATGCATGTGCATATACATGATGTGTTGTGTGTGTGCATGCATGTGTGTGTGCATGCATGTGCATAAACGATGTGAGTGTTGTGTGCGTGCATGCCTGTGTGTGTGTGTGCGTGCATGTGCATATACATGATGTGAGTGTCGTGTGCATGCATGCCTGTGTGAGTGCATGTGCATATACATGATGTGAGTGTTGGGTGTGCATGCATGCATGTGTATGTGTGTGTTCATGCATGTGCATATACATGTGTGTTGTGTGCCTGAATGCATGTGTATGTGTGTATGTGTGCACATGTGCATATACATGGTGTGTTGTGTCTGCATTCATGTGTGTGTGCATGCATGTGCATATACATGATGTGAGTGTTGTGTGCGTGCATGCATGTGTATGTGTGTGCATGTGTGTGTGCAAGCATGTGCATATACAGGATGTGAGTGTTGTGTGTGCGTGCATGCCTGTGTGCCCATGTGTGTGTGGCTGTATGCATGTAGCGTGCAGTCAGCTCCAAGAGGCATCCCTGAGACCCAGGTGTGGGGAAGGCTTGAACTATGTAGGGCACCCAGAGTGTCCTGACCACAGTTACCTTGAGCCAAGGTTTGCTCTGCCAGATGTGAGGGGCTCTAGCTGTGACCTCTGCCACCCAGTCCAGTGCTGGGGCCGCCTCTGCTGAATGAAGAGCTAGAAAGATGGGGTGTCTGTGCCCTTCAGAGCCCATCCTCCCACAGGGTGAGCTCCAGTCAAAGCAGAAGCACCCCAGCCTGGATGAGTGAGGAGCTCTGCATTCCTGGAGCACAGGAACTATTCCACGTCACTCCTTCTGGATTTGAAATCACCCCACTCATTCATTATTCGAATACGTTTAGTTAGGACCAGGCTTTTTTTCAGTTCCTCCAGAGGGTAGAGTTCAGAAAATTAGCTCATGCAAGTAAAAGCCCCTCTCTCGTGAACACTTGGCAGACGGCGTCATTACCTTCAAGGAAAAAGGAACACATTGCCTCCCTGCGTTTGCAAAGCCTCCGAGTAAAACTGTAATAAAACTTGCCGTGCTCCTCTGGTTATTATCCGTGAGCAGGCTGCTGGAAGCCACGCGGAAGAATGGCGGTCAGGAGATGGCACAATGGTCCCCCGGCACACCTCAACCCATCCGCGTTCACTCTCGTTTGCCTGGGAGGACGTGGTCTAGTGCCACGACCTGAGCCACACGGCTCGGTCAGCCAAGAGCCAGAATCCAAGAGAAATGAGGCAAGCCTCGTAATGAGACACCAGGGGCATATTCACCCGGCTTCCTTTAACTTCAAGTGGATTCTTTCATTGTGACAAATAGTTTTAATACTTTAATACAAATATTCTTTTAATGGCTTTCGTTTAATGGCTAACATTTTTTATCTAAAGCTTAAAAACAAAAAAAAACCTTTGTTGTCTTAAAAATGTATTTAACCAATGTATAAACTTTTAACCCAACAAGCCCTGAGTGGGTCAGAAAACAATGGTGAGAGCGATTCATGTTTGCCGAGCTGGGCACGGGGTGGTACCCAGGGCCACTCGGGTGCCAGTGAAGCATGCAGACCCTGGGGTCTGTGGCTCCCTCTCCAGTCCACAGCGCCAGAGAGGTGGGTCTTCCTGGGTGTCCCAGCCCAACCAGCGCTCACCGCCCCGGGGTGCTGGCCAAGGTGGCAGCCTGCGTACCTCCCTGTACATTCCCGACGTGACAACTCAAATTAAACCTGATCGTGCAGCAGAAGGTGGTGGCACTGAGTCCACTGCATCTCATCGTCACGTCGCTTCTTAGGTGGCAACGCCTGAACTTCTCTGTGGACTCGCACTCTGTCCCCAATAGCCGTTGTTAAAGTTCCTTTCTTCCCTTCCATCTGGATTTCCTTTGCGTGTGCTCTGACCCCTCGACTGTTTGCAGGCTTTTTTTATTTGAGCATCACACCCACTGGGCCTTTCTGTTCACCTGGAATTTAACATGAGTTAGCTGCACCTTCACATTATCAGCAAAATTGGATTTTTCAAGAGAGAATTCTATTTTAAATGCACTAGAGGGAGCTTTCCATGCAGTGGAGGCTTTAAATGAACCCTTTCACACTCAGCAAAGCCTTTCATCAAGTGAAGAGGGACACACGCCCACCCTATCCCACCCTGCCCACCTAGCAGGTGCTTATCAATGCCGGCGTGGTGCCCCCTGCTCTGCCGGGCCGCACCCGTGCTCAGGAGGACACGAGACCAGGCAGCACCCAGCGCCTGGCCTGAGCCCACCCGCCAGGGTCTGTCCCTCATGAAAGATCTCACGCATGAGTTCTGTTAGAGCTTCTGTCTCCACCACACTTCACATAATGAGTTCTTCTTAATTCTAGCATGCACGAAGCAGGAGCCATCCACAGCAGACAATTATTTTACGTGAGAAACCATTACTGACCTAATGTTGGTGCCGTGCACTTTTGCGGCATTAACGCCGCTGCCTCCGCTGTTCGGCTGTGGTTTCAGGCTCAGTGTGATTCCGGGGCATGTCCCATGTTGTTTTCTATCTCAGCACGGTTCTCCCGTGTTCTCTGGGGATGACCTGGCAAGGCTTCTCCTTTTTCTCACTTTTCCTCACTGAAAGGGAGCCACGATGTAGTGAAATAAGAGCCTTGACCCATCACATTTCGTCTGAGGACCCTACGGCGGCTCCGGGAGGCAGCCATCAGCAGTGACCGTCTCCAGAGATCACGGCACGCGGAGGAAGAGCCCCTTCCTCGCCTCACCTGCTGCAGCTCCTGACGGCTTCATGGCTCAGCCAGAATTCAGTGAGGGACAGTACGGTCTCCCAGGATCCCACACTACTGTCATCGCACAGATAGCCCTTCAGAGGATGTTGCCATGGAAAATCGTTCTAAAAAAGAAGTTTCAGGGACTAAAGAAAGTTCCGTACCCTAAGCCACCTAAAGGAGAGAGGCTTTAACTCAGATGAACCCTTAATGTGACATCTCGGGAGGGCCGAGAGCTCCTTGTCTCGAATCAGACTATTTCTACCACACCTGCTCCTCCTGAGGTTCATGACTCCTGTGACAGAAGCTGAGGGGTCCCCATAGAAGCTGCCACTGTCCTCGTGCCTGGAAGGCGTCAGAGAACATAACGGATTGAATGTCACTCTCTCCTAGAAGGGTTTGCTCAGGAGATCTGTGAAGTCACCTGAGCATCAAATGTGTTTTGTGAATTCCAGGTAATCATGCCTCGTCTCACTGGACACCCCCCCGAACCCTGGAAACAGGAGGAAAGCCCCTCAGAGGTGAGGTGGTCCGTCCAGCTTCCCCGCCACACCCAGCATAGGCGTGCAGAGCGGAAACCCACACCTCAGCTCTGAAGCCCGAGCTTCCCTGTGTCACCCAACACACTCAGCATCTGACAGCAACTCCAGCACTCCTCCCTCTAACTGGCCTTTTTTTGTGTGTTGGAAAAGTTTCTTAAAAGCCAATAGGCATCTTATGTTTTTAATTACACAAGACTGGCTGTAACACATTTTGTGTATTAGAACCTGGCTTCCAACCCAGCAGCGCACCGCCGAAGACAGACAGCGTGCTCTAAATGTGGGTGTGAGGCTGCAGCACGTGGGGCTCCCTGGCTCTGCACCTTGGCCGTCCCCACCCACATGGTCAGGGCCAGCGTCTCACTGAGGTCAGCGTCGGGGGTGTGAGGAGTTACGAGACCCGTGTTTGATGGAGCCTGCACCTTTCCCAGCTTCCCAGCAGTTAGTAACACGGCCAACAGCTTCCACAAAGTTACTTCCCTTCTCAATGAGAGGGCAGGTTTCCTTGTACGTAGAAATACTTTGTCATTTTTATCAGGAAGCTATTTAGTTATGTTCTTGCTTTTACACGTGGCAATTAAACAGCAAACGTCTTGCCATTGCTTCTGGATGATTTCTAAAGAGCCAATCAAGCAGAATGTGGGGTGTGGGGTGTATGTGGGTGTGGGGTGTATGTGGGTGTGTGGTATGGGGTGTGTGGTCTGTGGTGTGTGTGGTCTGTGGTGGGTGTGTGGTGTGGGGTGTGGTGGGTGGTGGGTTGTGGTGTGTGACGGCTGTGGCGTCTGTGGTGTGTGGTGGGTGTGTGGTGTGTGGGGATGTGGGGTGTGTACTGGGTGTGGGGTGTGTACTGGGTGTGAGGTGTGTGGTGGGTGTGTGATGGGTGTGGGGTGTGTGCTGGCTGTGGGGTGTGTGGTGGTCGTGGGGTGCATCTGGCTGTGGGGTGCTGGTAGCCAGTGGCCTTCCTTGGGGTGAGCCCCCTCTGTGGTCTGTGTTTATTTAGCCTGAGCTCTTTGCCGACTTGAGGTGCTTGAAAGATGCTGTGAATTGAGCTGGCTTCTCCTTCTACCTACAGTCGTGGCTGCTTTCACATTTAAATTGCAGCAAAGTTCTAGGGACAGCGTGTCCAGAAGCCACAGCTCCTAGCAAAGTTACAGTCACAGGTGCAGCAGACGATGCAGGGCTTTTCTGAGATTTTTTTGGCTGAAGCACAAATGTTCGTGCCGTGGAGCTGAGACTAACCTCGCGCTCTGCGTGTAGGGACTTGATTTTCCTAAGACAAGCTTGTCTCGGAGAGGCCTCCTCTGCGTCATTTCTGCTGTGATTCTGCTGGGGGCCGTGGGGAGGTGAAGGGAGGAAGCGGCTTCCTCGGGCGCCACCGTCGTGGCCGCGGGAGGGGTCCTTCGGCTTCCTGCCTTCCTCGCTACAATTTAACAAACTGACCCGTTTGCGTCAGGCTGTTTTAATTGTATGAATTTCCTTTAAAAAAAGATTGAGTTTACTGTGGGCTTGTCGACTTCTGAAGCCTCTGGACACCCAAAGAGGAGGAGTGCAGCGAACCCGTGCACCAGACCCGGCCTTCTGCCCGCATGAGCTGCCAGCCCATCCCCGGCGGCCCAGCTCACAGGGGCTGCCCCAAAACAGCGGCCCCTTTCCTGCTGCAGAGGCTCTGGCTTAAAAGGCAGTGGCCCTCATGGTGTTCCCTGCCCTGGAGAATGGGGTCCTTTGGCCAGGGGATGGGAGCTGGAGGGACAGCCAGCTTAGTCCCAACAGTGGCTCCCATCACCATGAGCCTGGCCCCACCCAGCGGGGGTGCCAGTGTCTCTGCCTCTGTGCTCAGGGGTGGAGAGGTGGGGCCGGTGGGACAGACGGGGCGGGTGGGGCGGCCCTCTTGTGCCTGGCCTCCCTGGTGGAGGGCTGCAGGGCTGTCCTGACGGCCGGATTCTCCGTGCAAACACGACATTTGGCCCCAAGGCGTGTCCTCCCCGGGCTCCCCGCCACCCCTACCCTTCCTCCTGTCTGCCTGCAGCTCTGAAGCAGACCCTGTGGCTTGGAGGTGCTTCACAGGCACCCACTACTCTGCGGGGATGATCCTCCTGGAGCCCAAGCCCCCACTGGCTTCTTGGTTACCACCCTGGGAAGCCCACAGGGAGAGGAAACTGAGGAGCCCCAGGAATTGTAAACCCGCTCTCCTGACTCGCTGGGTGAGGAAAGTGGTGTGCGCCCAGGTCATGGCTGGAGAGAAAGGCCCAGAGCCTACCTGACTGCCGGCCCCCCAGGGCCTCCTCAGATCCTCAGCCAGCACCATCCTGCCGGTGGTAGTCCGGGTTCCAGTGAGAGCAGCCTCCTTCCGCCTGTGGCTTGGACAAGCCGCTGGTGGTGTCTGTTTCCTCACAGTTCTCGGTTCACCATGTTCGGTAGAGGTGAGGTGAAGTGCCCGGCACCCACGTGGGTTTCCCCGTGGGACCCTGGCCCGCTTCTGGGCCGCCTCCTCTCCTCACCCTGCACCTGTCTGCGTTTCTCACCCTGGCGGCTGTGTCCTCTCTGCCCTCTCAACTGCCACACGCTGGAGAGGCTGGAACCCTGTCTGCTCATCATCCTTCTATAAAGAACCTAGCAAGATGGAAAGGCAAGAATATGTGTTGGATTAATTATAAGCTTAAAATTTTAAACTGAAATCGTCTGACGTGCGTGTGGCCGGCGTCACCTGCCGTGAGAGAGGTGCCGTCTACAGGAGGATGGAGCTTTCGGTGACCTGCCAAGCTGGGAGAGTAGCTGCCTTCACCTGGGCCCAAAATGTGGAACCCTCGAGTTTAAAAAGCCAGGAATTCGATAGTTAAAGGTCAATATTAAGGTTGAGTCGATTAATGTAAATTGATCTGATTTTTCACTTCTTTAAATTAAAATAAATCCTATGCAATCAGAATCAAAGTGATTCCTGTGATTTACTGCGTCCCTAAAGCATCACACAGAAAGAAAAGCGGTGGAGCCTCGGTCTCCGATGGCGACAGCCCGCTGTTGGTGAGAATCTATGCGGGCGCCGTGTATCCGCTGTTCAGCCCAGCTCTCTGGAGTTCATGCTAATGAAAGCCGCCCCTGCCTTGGTCCTCTGTGTGAACACTGAAGCTGCAGCGGCTGCCAGGCCTGCTGAGGGATGAATGGAATCATTTTCAACTGGCCTCTCAGCCCGGGGGAGCGTGGCTGGCAGGAGATTGACAGGTGCGCGTGGATTATCTCGTGCTCTGAACTCAGCCCAATTTGTGGTTTGTTGCAGGTGCTAAAGAGATTGATATCGCCGCGACCCTGGAGCACTTGAGGGACCAGAGACCCGGCATGGTCCAGACGAAGGTACTGCCTGTCCCTCCCCTGGGACACGGGCCCACTGAAGGCGCCTCTCTGCGGCGTGTGCCTGGGAGGAGTGCGGGGGGGCCTGGTTAACACGAGCTGCATGCCGATTGCTCTGCTCTGGCCGGCCTCGTCCGCGCCCGTCCCGCATGGGCGGGGGCACATCTGGGGCCCAGAGGTCCACCGGCGATACCTGCAGCCCCTCCGATGCAGCCCGTCCCACGTCGCAGGAACTCGATTCACCGGCACTTTCCGTTCCTAGATTAGGGGGTCGGGGGGAAGGCGGCATTTTTGTAGAAAGAGGGTGATGATACAACGTTCTGGGCTCCTGAGCACTGCCCGGCCTCCCCGGGGCCTGCGCCGTGTGGGTGCCCCAGGACACAGCTTCCTCCCGCACCGATTCGCTCACGCTGGCTGAAGAGGCCAGTTTGCAGACACAGGGAGATTGTCACGAAAATCTCGGGTGATTTTGTGAAAGTTCTTTATTAGTCTTGGGTCACTATATTTTCTTAGGTTTTTGGTTTGTTTTTAGACAGGGTCTCGCTCTGTCGCCCAGGCTGGAGTGCAGTGGCACGATCTTGGCCCACCGCAACCTCAGCCTCC
>NW_016107335.1:1683472-1688924 GCF_001604975.1 Cebus imitator
ACACACACACACACGCACACACACACAGAAATAATCCACCAACCCTCCACCCAGTTTCCCCAAATGTGAACACCTCAGATAACCACAGCACAGTGACCAAGCCCAGGAAGTCAGCATCTACAAACCACCGACTGACCGATAGGCACGGACCGATGCCCCCGCGCCTCACCAGGGAGCTTCCCTGGAGCGGGACACGCGCACAGCTACCACGTGAGGGCATCACGGCTCCTCTGGTGACCGGGACGCTTCAGAGCCGTGAGGTCTTCTAGGGCGCCCGCAGCCTTGCCCTGTCTTTGTGGAACGCCTCTTGGCTGGGGTGTGCCGCGTCCCCATGGTCAGGGCAGGGGGCAGGATGTCCCTCATGAGTGGACAGCATGTCCACACCCACTGACGCACGTCTGGAGGTCTCTGCGCGGCTGGGTGATGATTTTTCCCTATGCGGTCACTCAGTGTCTCACGGGAGAAGCTGGGACGTGTGCGCATCTGTCTCTCTTTGTCGGGTTCACCACAGCACTCGGCACGTACAGTGAGGAGGTGACACGGGACAGCTGCTGCTCCAGTGACAAGGACTTCCCAGGTTTCATGCCACGGAAGGAAGGTCCGTCTTGCTGCACTGACCGTCCCCCTGGAATGGCTGCCTGGCAGTGAAAGGGGTGGCCTTGTCAAGGCAGGCATATGCCACCTTCCAGCCGGCCCTGTGTCACTGGACAGAGGAGGCCGTGGACGCCGGGAGAATGGGGCACGCGTAGCCGGGAACGGACGGCGAGTGCCGCCTTAGGCAAGAGTGATCCTGACTCCACACCAAGGCCACTCTGGGACAAGCCCAGGAAACCTCACATTCAAATCCGTTTCCTCCCCCACCTCTGCCTGCCTCTCAGTCACCCTCTTCCCTCCAGATGGGCGAGTTTGCCCAGAACATGCACTGGCTTTAGGATGGGTCTGGGTAAAATCCCTGCAAGGAAATATCGTCTTGCCAAAAATGAAAAAAAATTGCAAAGAGCAAACCCTATAAGCTTCTGTGGTGTGTGTCCTGTTTTCCAAAACAAGCCCCTCCTGGCGCACAGACGGCTGAGGGGTGCAAGGGTGGTCCCAAGACCCTTCCTGAACTGAGGCACTTCAGGACTCATCAGACAAAAAGGAAGCCACAGTCAAGATCATTGCATGCCAGGTACTCCATTCTATTCTATTTTTAAATGCAAGATGATAGCAAAGACATGGAA
Organism: Cebus imitator; assembly: GCF_001604975.1. Taxonomy (NCBI): domain Eukaryota; kingdom Metazoa; phylum Chordata; class Mammalia; order Primates; family Cebidae; genus Cebus; species Cebus imitator. Next base: position 1,684,693 of record NW_016107335.1, read on the forward strand.
TCAACCCAAACGCCCATCAGTGAAAGACTGGATAAAGAAAATGTGGTACATATATACCATGGAGTACTACGCAGCCATGAAAAGGAATGAGATCATGTCCTTTGCAGGGACATGGGTGGGGCTAGAAGCTGTTATCCTCAGCAAACTAATGAAGGAACAGAAAACCAAGCACCACATGTTCTCACTTATAAGTGAGAGCTGAACAGTGAGAACACATGGACACCAGGAGGGGAACAACGTACACGGGAGCCTGTGAGGAGGAAGGGGAGGGAAGAGCATCAGGATAAATAGCTAGTGCACGCAGCGCTTGATGCCTCAGGGATGGGTAACAGGGGCGGCAAACCACCATGCCCACATTGACCTATGTGACAAACTGCCCGTCCTGCACGTATATCCCAGAACTTCAAATAAGATTAAATTTAAATAAATAAACAAATGGCAAGGTGACACACACACCCCCTGGCCCTGTTGCCCAGATCACTTTGTGACCTGAAGCCCCGTTTTCTGCACTCCAGCGGCCTCCTGGCTGCTTGCGTCTTGGACCGGGCATCTGCAGGAGTTCCCCCTCTTCCTTAGGGTGCCTATTTGGAGCTGTCTTGGAGCGTGCACATAAATCAGTCCTGAAACTTCCAGGCAGGGGAAATGGGAACCACGCGAAAGTCACCACCTTGTCGTTATCTCTGACTGTGCTGCCCAGCGACACCCTGAGAGTAAGCTTCCTCCAGATTTCAATTTCAAAAAAAGATAGAAAAACGATTTGGGCAAAATGGTGCCAGCCGTTCTGAATGCTTGCTTCTGCAAAGCCAAGAGGAGGCCGTCTGCAACTCCTCTGAACGGAGGAAGTCACGTCGCCTCGTTTGGAGCTGAAGACCAGGAAGGAATAAGCCGATGATGGTGAGCGCCCAGAGTCGGTGGCCAGGATGACCACAGGCCCTGACAGCAAGACATCATCATTGTGGTAAAAAAGACCCTCAGGATAGCTGTTTCCTTCCTGGAATTTGGGTCAAATAGAAAACATTTCACCAGTGCCCACTGGGCATTTGGCAACTTAGTCTCTGAGCACAAACTCCATCATCTTAGAAGACAAGACTGGGCACCCAGAGGCTAAACGGCAGCTCAGGATTCAACTTCACACGAGCTGCCAGAGAGGCGGCACACTCACACAGCCACACACCTGCACACTCCCATACACACCTGCACACATGGCACACACCCCCACACACTCCTACACATGCACACATGCAGTGTACACCCACATGCAGACTGCACACACCCATGCACACACACAACACACTCACACCTACACCCACACATGGTGTACACCCACATGCAGACACGCACACTGTGCACACACACCTGCACACTCCACACCCACACACATTCCTACAGACCCACACATGCAGTATACACCCACATGCAGGCACACACTGTGCACACACCCATGCACACCTGTACACTCCACATCCCCACACACTCCTACACACCCCCACACACTCCACACCCACACATATGGTGTATACCCACATGCAGACATGCACTGTGCATACACACGCCTGCACACACCCATGCACACCTGCATACACACCCACACATACAGTGCACACCCACATGCAGACATGCACACTGTGCACACATGGCACACACAACACACACATGCAGTGCACCCACACAGCCATGCACACTGCAAACACCCATGCACACCTTCACACACGTTGCACACCCACACCTACATGCACAGCCATGCACACTGCACATACCCACACACCTGCACAGACCCATGCACAGCTGCACCACTGCACACACAGTGCACATCCACACATAGCCATGGACACTGCACATGCACATACCTGCACAGCTGTGCGCACCCCACATACACACCCATGCACATGTGCACACACAGCCACATCCACTGCACACACCCACACATCTGTGCACACCCATGCACACCTGCACCACTGCACACATTCCCACACACAGTGCACACCCACATACAGCTGCATGCACACACGCACACCAGCACAGCTGCACACACACCCCAATGCACACACCCTCGGAAGACATGAGGGTGCCGGACAAGGCTGAAATCACCTGTCTCCGTCTGTGCATCTGTTGTCGATGGGTTCTTCTCTTCCTTCCCTCCACACTCCTCATGAGTTTCCCATTTAACCAAGGACCTTAACTCATTCTTGCCCACAATGGTATGTCCTCTTTCACATTTGTCAGTTCCAGAAGTAGAGCCAGTGATGAGTGTGTCCCACACCCAAGAAGCCCCGTGCCCTCCTCCCTGGACGGGAGACCACACGCGCCCTCCTCACTGGACAGGAAGACCCCAGTGCCCTCCTCACTGGACGGGAGGCCCCCCAGCGCCCTCCTCACTGGTTGGGAGCCCCCGTGCATCTCCACTCAGTGCCCATGTGTCACTGTCCCCTACCTGCCGTCTCCACGTCTGCATTCGAGTTTCTTCCTTCCCCATTTTCTTCTGCACCTGCCCCTTGTCCTAAAGCCCAACCTCAGCCTCTTCCTCAGATGTGCCCCGTGTAGGTCCTCGGTCCCAGAAGCAGGGCCTTGGCCCAGACATGCTTCTGTCTCCCCTGCCCCGCACAGCCCCGGAGTGACAGACATGACTCCATCACACAGCCCAGTCCATGCCCACACATCAGCCCCAGGCCTGCAGCCCGCTTCTCCCAAGGCCTCCCGTGCCGCTGAAACTGATCATTTCTGTAGCTCTCCATCTCCCTCTGTCTCTCCTCATCTATCCCCACTTCTCTCCGTCTCTCTCCATCTCTGTCTCTCTCCATCTATCCCCACCTCTCTCCGTCTCTCTCCATGTCTCTCTGTCTCTCTCCATGTGTCCGTCTCTCCATCTCTGTCCCTCTGCCCCGTCATACACACAGTGCCTAGTCTCTAACTTTGGCAGGGCTCAACTCTCAGGGTGTGGCTTGGGGCTGGTCTACTTTTGTGAAAAGCGAAGCTGAAGGTGACAGACACAAGAAGGTGTTTCATCCTCACCCCATTCTGAGAGGTGCGAGGGCAGCCGCCCGCCTGGTGTGGGCAGCCTCCTGGAGGGCACGGAGGTTTGAGACACACTCACTGCTGCCTTCTTTCAGGCTCCTGTTTGTATAACTCCAGCCAGGCCTTTGTGTACACCTGCAGGATAACAAATGTAAACCTAAGCACAAATAGAAATCCGAGCAGCCCCCACGAAGCTCCACAGCTTCCAGCCCTGGCTGACCGCGGCCCTGGCTGACCCCAACCCCAGCAGCAGGTGTCCGAGAGCCACGGCCACTCCTGCAGCCTCCATCCCTCCACCCAACTACGCGGGCACCCTGTGGTTGTCCCAGGCCAGCCTGAGGCGGGTGTTCCCACGCACTGTCCAGCGTGGACCCAGGGGTGGTGACCAGACAGCCTGACCCGGCCACAGCCTGGCTCCGCTGTCCCACCTCAGCCACTTCTCCACGGGGCATGCAGGTCAACTGGAAGAAGCTGTGGACCTTTCTCCGGCAGCCCTCAAATTTTATTTTAGGATACTTTCAAAAATGCTTTCTTGCTCGGAATGTCGTCCTGTCTTTGCAAACCCAGGAGGCTTTGCACCTCCTGCTCAGACTGCCGGCGCTGAGACGCAGTTTAGCTAACATGGCCTCTGGCCATCTACTGCGACTGAATTTCACTCCCTTGAAATAAACTCCCGATGCTGGCGTTTTCCCAGCCGGGTTCCAGGGTGCGGTCTAGCTGACACTCGCACAGCCGATGCTGCTCTGAGTGTGGCCACCGACCGTCGAGGGCCCACAGGGCATAGACGCTGCATCCCAGCGCTGACATGATAAAGGACAAGCCCCTGTCCCCTCAAACAGCAGCCCTGAGACTCACAGCACCCTTCCGGGAAGTGTCCCCTCCTCCTGCCAGCTGATGCCCACGGGGCCCAGCGGGCCCTGAGTAAGGTGCCCAGCACATACCAGCCATGCTCCCCTAGTAAGATGCCCGGTGCACACCAGCCACACTCCCCTAGTAAGATGCCCGGCGCACACCAGCCACGCTCCCCAGGTAAGGTGCCCAGCACACACCAGCCACACTCCCCAGGTAAGGTGCCCAGCGCACACCAGCCACACTCCCCTAGTAAGATGCCCGGCACACACCAGCCACGTTCCCCAAGTAAGGTGCCCGGCACACACCAGCCACACTCCCCAGGTAAGGTGCCCGGCGCACACCAGCCACACTCCCCTAGTAAGATGCCC
>NW_016107335.1:1689148-1706521 GCF_001604975.1 Cebus imitator
CTCCCCTAGTAAGATGCCCGGCGCACACCAGCCACGCTCCCCTAGTAAGATGCCCGGCGCACACCAGCCACGCTCCCTTAGTAAGATGCCCGGCGCACACCAGCCACGCTCCCTTAGTAAGATGCCCGGCGCACACCAGCCACGCTCCCCTAGTAAGATGCCCGGCACACACCAGCCACACTCCCCTAGTAAGATGCCCGGTGCACACCAGCCACGCACCCGGCCGAGCATCCTCTCCCTTGGGCCAAACAGGATGGTAACAATGCCAAATGTGGCCAGTGAATAGAGCACCAGTCTCCGCAGCCCAGGTCCCTCTCTGCTGCTCTGTCTGGTGACTGTGCAATGTTGTGAATAGTTACGATGGAGACCCTGGTGCAGCTCACCTGCCTGTCTTCTCCCCAGCATGAATGTTGGGCTTTGCTGCTGGATGCCCAAGTGGCTGTGTGAGCGGCTGGGCAGCTCTGAGTGATCAGCCCCCAGCATCAGCGCCGTCCAGCCTCCGCGTGTGATGGGGCTTCGGGGCGGCAGCCCTTCTCTATTCTCCCTTAAAGATCATTTCTCAGGCTAGGTTTCCAGTGTGTCACAAGATGTAAATGGGTAGATGGCACATTTAGCTTCCCGAGAAGCCACGCTTCATTTTTGGCCCTTCCGAGTCCTCACAAAGGCTTCCTGGGTGCCCTGGCAGCCCAGCATGGGGGAGGAATGGCCTGGGCAGCTGCGAGTGTGGATTTCCCTGGATCCTCTAAACAGCACCTTCATGAACAAACTCGGTGTGAGAGACAGGCAGGAACCGGCATCCAGGCAGACCTGAGCCCCTCCCCGTCCGGGGGCAGCTCCCACGCGATTTCCAGGAGAGGAACGGTGGCCTCTGCGAGTGTGGAGGTGGGGGAGACAGGCGCACACAGACACAGCTTCACAGCCCGTCCTGACACGACCACATGCTCAGTTGACTCCTTTAACAACAGCTTCCAACACGCCCACCAAGAGGCCCTGTGGCCATGCCACCAAGGGCGGTGTCGCCCCCAGAGGACCCTCCGTCAGCCTCAGGTGCGGGGTATGAAAGGAGAAGCTGTCTTCTGTCTCAAAACGGGCATAACGTTATGTTGGCTTCTGATGTTTTGGTTCAAGCTGTTCTCCACATTTCTGTCACACACTAAACATTCAGAAATGGAAATCAATCATGTTTTATTCAGGGCTACTCTGTTCCTTAAATGAGCAAGGATGTAAGCCAGTGACAGGGCTGTCCTTCCAGAAGCTGCTGGCTGGGGACCAGGGTGCCTGCCGTCACCGTCCGTGTGTTCTCAGCTGTAGCTGGAGCGCTGCGGCCTGCTCTCGGGTTCTCCATGGCAGTGTTTTGAGCTGGACACCGAAAAGCATGAGGAAATTCGCATTTATCCACCTCACCTGCGGGAGAGCACACAGCTCCGCTCTGTGGTGCTAAGCCTGGGTCTTTGGAGGTGCGAATAGTCCTGGCATCGTGAACCCGTCCCTCATGCCCACTGGATGCTCTTGGCAGGCTGGCATGCAAGGGAGGGGCGCCCTCCGGTGTGTCTGCCCAAGTGGCTGTGGACGTGCACCCGCCGAGCCAGGAGGGGTGTGGAAAAGGGGAGGTGTCTCGGCACGTGGAGTGGAGTGGGTTTGGGCTGAGTGACAAGTGGATCTCAAAGGCGATCACACCACACTTTCAAGGACAGAAACGCCTGCTTGGCCCTCCATGTGAGTTTTAATGGTCACGTCTGTCTGGTGTCTGCACCTGCCCCTCCCTCTGTCCACCAAGGCCGGCGGCCATGAGGAGGCATCCTGCAGTCATAGGGTCAGAAGGACGGGTCAGGATGCAGGGAGCCGTTTCCCTCCTGCTGCTTCTGTGGGCAGCTTCTCCCCGGGGGGGAAGATGAGGCTTTCTAGTGCAAGAGAAATTCCAGTTGCATCTGTGTCCCAAACCGCAGGGTCCACTTCCCTTTCTGAGGAAAACTGAGCCTTTCACTTTTGTTGCTAAACAGTTTCTGCAAAAGAGCTGGTGGAGCCGATGCTGTGGTGGGCTGGGGAGGGCGCCGCGCTCATCGGCTCTTCTCTCCTTCCTCGCCCTGCAGGAGCAGTTTGAGTTCGCGCTGACAGCCGTGGCTGAGGAGGTCAACGCCATCCTGAAGGCCCTTCCCCAGTGAGCGGTGCGGCCTCGGGGGCCCCAGGGACGCCCCCACCCCACGGATGTTGTCAGGAATCCTGATCCGACTTTAATTGTGTGTCTTCTATTATAACTGCATAGTCGTAGGGCCCTTAGCTCTCCCGTAGTCAGTGCAGTTTAGCAGTTAAAATGTGTCCTTTTGTTTAAACAATAATAAAGAGATTTGTGGGAAAATCTGGTTATGGGTGGAGGGGAATCGGTGCATCGATTTTCACTTTCTTAAAAAAATACTTTTTCTTAAAGCACCCATCACATTCTCAGATGCAAGTAATGTTGCACTAACGATGCCGCAGCCAGCGCGTTGGAGGCGGCTTGCAGGAAGCGTGTGCTTGCCCGCTGCCGCTTTCAGGGGGTGGATCTGCCGTGCAGGAGCGGGGGAAGCTGGCCACACTCCGCCAACCACCCGGCACGCAAGTCACATTTGGTATTTGTCTTCAAGACCATTTCTCACTGGGAGAAGCCACTGGGACAGAACCGAACGTCCTGCGGCTTCGGGGCAAGGGAGACAGTCACAGCGCCTGCTTCCCCATCCGCATCAGCACTGCCCTGAGCACCATGGACAGCCCCCGGCAGCTACCCCTGTCACCCCAAGGAGAGATTCAGGGGCTCCCCCCGGGGCAGACACCCGCTTGAGGCTGGCAGTCCCCTGACCTCACCTTTGCAAAGTCACAGCTGCACGGAACACGGAGACGTGTTTTTAATGTTAAAATATTGATTTCTACGTCACAAAAACAGGTGCCCCGTGAACGCCCACCTGTGAGATAACAAGAACCAGGAAGAACAAGTCTGGGCATTTAGCACACGGTGAGGGTCCTGGGAGCACCAGCCCTGCCCGGCCCCTGCTGTCCCCTCCAGCACATCCCAGAGACGCCCGAGAGGGTTTCCTGGGAGAGGAGGAGATGCAGGGAGGCCTCACGTGCCGCTTGGAGCCGGGAAGGGAAGTGAGAGGTGCACCCAGCCGCCCCACCACCTCTTCCCGGATCATTTAGTGAGCCACGTGTTCTCACATCATGTAAACCTAAGCACACAGATGATTCGGATCTGACAAAATACCATTTGTGTATCAGATTCGCCGTCACCCCTACCCCAGAAATAGGACAATTCGCTTCATTGACCCAGAACGATCCATGGAAGACGGCGCAGAGGCAGCCGTGTGGGCTGATTTCCCGCGCAGGGCTGAGGGTAGAAAGCGCACCTCCGTCCGCCGCACCCCACGGCGTTCCTCCCATCTCGACAGATCAGACACGCCAGAGGCAGGAGCGGAGAGAAAGCGGCCTGCCGAGCAGACAGAGCGATGCCAAAATACCGCTTACGTCTCCACGTGGTATTGTAACGACACCTGCTTTCACATCGCTTCATTTCTCCCCAAAATTATTTCCTCTGTCTGGAATTTAAATAATTAATAGAAATGAATTTATCTGAATATAGGAATCATATACCTACTTGTAATTTCTAACCCCTTATGTTTCGAGAGAAATCCTCCAGTGTGAAATATATATATATATTTGATTGCGTCATATTAAACTTCTGATTTCACATTCAAGCGGTCTGTATTTGGGGAGGGGGAACAGCCGTTTCCCATCCATCGGTTTCCTGAGGCCCCGAACGTGTATTTAGACACCGAAACAAACCAAGGATTTTTCTAGAACTGCAGGTCATGTTGCTGCTTTATCCGCAGCATTAGATGTGTACCAAGGGCCAGGGCGTCACTGAGGTTTCATCCCTAAAACAGGACTAAGCAGCCTCAGTAAGGAGCTGCAGGCGGCATCCATCCCACACGTGCGCTCCGTGCCTCTCCATGCCCAGCACCCCCTGGATTCGGCACCTCCCCATTCCCAGCAGACGACGTATCACTACCGTGGCTAACAGCCCTGCCCCGCCCCACCGACCCCCCACCATGAGGCTCACACTCTCTCATCTAGGGCTCCAGTCCCATCTTAGGACTGTCCTTCTGTCCTTGGTGGGAAGGGAGACCTTTTCCCCCCAGCCACACATCACACCCCTCCACATGGCAGGGAGATGCAGCGGGAACACTCAAACTGTAACCAAAGAGACCAGGGCTCCAGGGTGTGGTGCCACCACCGACCTTCCCCGCTGCCCTCAGCTGTCTCCACTGGCAACAGTGAGAGATGAGGACGTCAGTGTCACCTTGTCCGAAATCAGGTCATTGCTAAGCAGCGCCCTCCAACTAGAGGGGCTTGGGTTGAAGAAACAAACACTGAATGACACCTGTTGAAACACAGAAGGAAGATTTGATTCAGGACCCGTGCGACGGGCACAGGGATGGTGCTGGGGCAGAGACTGGGCTCCTCTCAGTCATCTTGCATTGCTGTGAAGCAACGCCCGAGGCTGGGCAATTTATAAAGAAAAGAGGTTTCTGACTCACAGCTCTGCAGGCTGTGTGAGAAGCATGGTGCCCCCGTCTGCGTCTGGGGAGGCCCCCGGCTGCTTCCACTCATGGCCGCATGCCTGTGCAGAGCTCAGATGAAGAGAGGAAGCAGGAGATGGTATGGAGGGAGAGCCAGCCTCTTTTTAACAACTAGCTTTTGTGGAAACTGCCAGAGCATTACTGTGTTCATGAGGGATCCACCCCCATGACCCAAAAACCTCTCACTAGTCCCCAAATCCCACAATGGGCATCACATGTGACCATGAGGTTTGCAGGGTCCAATACCAAAACCCTAGCAGGGCTCAGTTCCAAACACCACGCGGACAGCGGACCGCGGGGCGCCACAGCCAAGGCGTGGGCTCGGGGTGAGTGGACGGAGAGTTACCAAGAGGAAGCACCAGGGTCAGGGGATTCTGGCCAAACCCGCCTGACAGGATTCCTGCTGAAGGCAGGCCAGGGTGACCGACATCTCCTGGGGGATGGTGGGGGATGAGGGACCCGATCAGGTGATCAGGTATCGAGGGTGAAAGAATATCAAGGTGACCAGGTGTCAAGAGTGGGGGTGGGCTCTTGCTAAACTGACTTTGCAGGATTCTTTGCTAACAATGTCATTTTACAAGGAAGTGCACAGGCGGGCCTAGGAGAAGGGTCCGGAGCCCGACTAAAGGTTGGTCAAGCAGAGCATCTTTACACCTCTTTTCAAAGGAAAGAAGAGCATGTCTTCTTTGCTTTGAAAAATACAAGTCTGCTTTCTCGTTTGGTTGTCTTTTGTTCAGTAAGGACCGGCAGAGTCACTGGCTGGGACTTCTGGTGGAGATCAACCGGATGGGCTGAGCCATCAGGCCTTTAGTGAGGTGAGTTTAGTTTCTAAAAAAATAAAGAGACTAATAGTTGGAACAAACCACGAACTCCAGTTCTGAGCCCAGAAGGCAGGCAGTCCAGAAGCTTTCTAGAAGCCAGGCTGCTGGGTCTCCGGCCGCCGTAGATGACAGCGCTCCCTGGTTTGCAGTTTGGAGACTGTGAAAGTTGTCCATATGAGCTGCTGAAGTTTCTATCAAGTCGTCCAGATACAGCTCGCAAGACTTCAGGAAAAAGACAACTCCAAATGTGAAGAAAAGAAGAAAATGGGAAATACCGGTTTGGAAAGTTGTAGCCAGGTGTTGGAGCGAACAAGGAATTCAGGAACCATTCCGGATTATTACAGGTAGGGGCAAAAGCTCAGAGAGGCCGGCATCTAACCCCGGGTGCACTATCGGTCACCTTCGTTTCTAACAAAGAAAGTGAAAGTGACTGATTCGTTTGCAAAATAAGTTTAGTGTCATAAACTTGATTATTTATATCACCACAGCCAGAATAGTGATGGACAGGCTTTTTAAAGTTTGCCTTGCTGGAGCTTTTGATAAGGAGTCTCGGGCTGGACTGATAGAAGACTCTTGAGGCTGGGAAGCCAAGCCAAGCCTTGCCGTCAGGCTGCACGTGTGACACCTGTAGATTTGGGTGAATTCTCTCAAGTTTCCAAAAATATCCTGATTCCTGGGCCTGCCAAGAAGTGACATCCCTTACCACCTGCAACGCTGGGAACGGGGCAGCTTTTCCAGTGGGAGCTTTATTGGCCCCGTGAAGTCAACCTCAGTTTCTTAAAGTTGTCTGGTCACATCTGAAAACACGACATACCAGTCAAGGCCTTGGTCTTATAACCAGCGTTTCCAGTTATGTCCCAGTACAAAGAGAACAGATTCTTGCTGAACTTATGCAAATAACGATATTGCCATAAAAATAAGAATAGCTGTCTGTGAATGGCAGAGACTTACAGCAATCGTGGTTAAAAATCTAATGAGAGTTCATTTTAACAATGATGTGATTGGCAAGGAAGTTTGGTTATTTGTATAGAACACAACATTTTGATATAACCAAAATTTTGACTGATAACACATTAGAGTTATAGAACTCTTATACAGTTTTTTGGAACACTCAGTAACATACCCATAAATATAACTCACAGAAGATTTATTTGGAAACGCTTCCTATATAATTTAACATACAAAATAAAAATAATTAGTTTAATATTTATCTATTACAAGGTGAGAGACATTTCTTTTGACCTTCCAGGGACCCTACTGGAAAATCCCAAAGTTAATTTGAGGTCAAAAAGACTTAAATTAGAATTTGATTTTGGGAAGTTTGTACAAAATGTCAAAAAGTTTAAAACACTTTATTAAATATGATATTGATGATTTAATCAAAGCAACAAAATATTTTAAAGGCAAATACAGAAGGTTACATAGTTGCAAACAAGAACTTAGTTCTTTGACCATTGAGATTTGCTTTTCTTAAGTAATCAAAGATCTAATAAAAGACAATACAAAACACAAAAAGTTATCTTGATAAAACACAAAATCTTTGTTTCCTAGGCCAATTACTTAACAGACAAGGAAAACCCTTCACATTCTCAGACCAATACTCCAAGAAAAATTTGTCATTTAACAGATAAGACCAAATTCTACTTTTGCATCAATGTACAATTAAAACTAATTTTTCATAAAACCTTATAAGTGAAGTCTTCCATTTTCAGTTAGTTTTGACCACACAAGATAAGATTTTTCACAACACTTTTACAGCCTCTTTTTCTCCTTTCACAACTGACATGCATCAAGCAAGTAAGTCATTCATTTTTACTGTGCATTCCGCCATATGGTTGGATTTATAATTTCATGGACTTAACATCTAGCAGAGACAAACCTATTCAGCAAAAACAAACAAAATTGTATGTCTGTATTATATTTCATGCTATTTTGAAGATACTTCTATTTTTATTGTTATGAATAATTGTAAAACTAGTTTATTTTTAAAGAATTACTCAAGTCACATGAGCTAAAGGGCAATTGTTTGTTCCTATTTTTTGAGACAATGCTTTATATAGTGCTTACTTTAAGCTAATTGAATAGAGTTCTTTTATATATGTTGACAGCATCACCCAGAGATTTTGAAAAATCACATACACGTAACATATACATAGATGATAGATAGATAGATAGATAGATAGATAGATACTTAAATGTACAGATGGATGCAAGCAGATCTTTTAGTTTTTCAAAATTTTAGTCCTGAGGCAGTAAAACAGAGTGATACAAACTCATTGGTTTATCTCCACTTTATATTCTTATACAGATTGTGTTTCTGATGAAAATGGAACACATTGACGTTACCTACTTAATAAGGGATACGGCTGTTTACCAACATTTGCGGAGAAGGCCTTTAAGGTTTTTCACTTTTCCAGCTCAAAGGAGTTTCTTTTTCCTCTTTTCTGCCTCAAGTGGAATTTTCAAGACATCTTGAGTCCCTTGAGCCCCCAGTAGGTCCCTGTAGACCCCAGTAGGAGCCTAAAATTCAACTGGATGAGGGACTGGAGGGGGAGGGAAAGGAAAGGGTCTAGCAGGAATGGACAGAGTTAGCAAAGCTCAGAGTCAGCTGGAGTGTGGGGCAGGGGGGACTCCAGGTGACAGAGCGAGTCCTGTGGGAGAAGCGGGAGCTGACAGCAAACAGAACAGAGAGATGAGGCCTCACACAGAGCCGGGAGGAAGGACTTCCAGTCCCCACAGTTACCTTTCTAAAGAAGCCTGAGACTCACCCAGCCTCAGAGAGATGCTCATACCTGAGGAATCTCAACCTGTCCTGACTACCTTCAGCAGATACTTGATTCAAGAGTCCGACTCACCAATAGACCCCACTCAGTCGGGAGTCAAGACAAAGCTTCAAAGGCGCACTCTTCAGGTCCTGGGTAAGTGCCCGAGGTCCCATGACGAATCTGATTCTGTCGGGTCACAACACCATGACTGTCAAAGAAAAAATTATTCAGCGAGACCTGTTAAAAGCACAGTAAGGAAGACTTTATTCAGGACAATAGGTGTAGGAGCCGTGACAACCAGGCCTTGGAGTTGGGGAGGGAGGCCGGCTCAGCACAGGAAGTTGGGGATTCATAACCAAAAAACAGGGTAGGGGTGAGTGAATGGAGCTTTACTAAGAGGAAATGTCAGGGTCAGAAGACTCCGACTAAACCCACCTAACAGGGTTCTTGCTGCAGGCAGGCCAGGGCGACTGACATCACCTGGGAGGTGGTGAAGGATGAGGGACCCAATCAGATACTGAGGGTGACCAGATATCAAGGATGGGTGGGGGAACGGTTCTTGCTAAACTGACTTAACATGGTTCTTCACTAAAATTGGATTTTACAAAGAAGGGCACAGATGGACCTAAGAGAAGGCTGAAGAGCTTAGCTAAATTTGGGCCAACAGAGTAATCGGCAAGGTAAATAAAAGGCATCCAGATAGGAAGAGAGGAAGTCAAACTGTTTGCAGATGACATGATCCTATGTCTAGAAAACCCCACAGTCTCTGCCGAAAAGCTTCTTGAGCTGATAAGCGACTTCAGCAAAGTTCTGAGATATAAAAATCGATGTACAAAAATCAGTAGCCAAGCCATGGGCCAAATCTGGAATGCAATCCCATTTACAATTGCCACAAGAAGAATAAAATATCTAGGAATACAGCTAACCAGAGAGTGAAAGATCTTTGCAGTGAGAATTACAAAACAGCGCTCAAAGAAATCAGAGGTGACACAAACCATGAAAAACATTCAACGCTTGTGGACAGAAGAATCAACGTCGTTAAAATGGCCACATTATTCCTCTCAAACTAGGAATGGCGGTCTTCACAGAAGGAGAAAAACTATTCTAAGTTCATATGGAATCGAAAAAGAGCCCAAATAGACAAGGCAATTCTAAGTAAGAGCAAAACTGGAGGAATTGCATTGCCAGACTTCAAACTATACTACAAGGCTACCGTAACCAAAGCAGCCTAGTACTGGTGCAAAAACAGACACATAGACCCCATAGAACAGAATAGAGAGCCCAGAAATAAGGCCACACACCAACAACCATCTGATTTTTGACAAAGGTGACAAAAACAAGCAACAGAAAATGGACTCCCTGGTCAGTAAATGGTGCTGGGGTAGCTGACTGGCCATATGCAGAAGATTGAAACTTGACCCCTTATTTACACCACGTTCAAAAATCAAGGTGGATTAAAGACCTAAATGTAAGACCTAAAACTATAAAAACCCTGGAAGATAACCCAGGAAATACCATTTTGAACACAGAAACTGGCAAAGATTTAATGACAAAAATGCTAAAAGCCATGGTGACAAAAGCAAAAATTGACAAATGGGACCTGATTAAACTAAAGAGCTTCTGCACAGCAAGAGAACCCGTCAGCAGAGTAAACAGACAACCTGCAGAAGGGGAGAAAATATTTACAAAATATACATCTGACAAACGTCTATCCAGACTCTACAAGGCTCTTAAACAAACATACAAGCAAAAAGGAAACAACGTCATTAAAAAGTGGGCAAAGGACATGAACAGACACGCATACATGTGGTCAACGGGCATACGAAAAAATGCTCAGTATCACTAATCAGAGAAATGCAAATCAAAACCACAATGAGACGTCATCTCACAATGGCTATCGAGCTGTGGAGAAAAGGGGACACGTACCCATTGCTGGTATGAGTATAAATTAGTTCAACCATCGTAGAAAGCGGTATGGAGATTCCTCAAAGAATCAATCGCACTACTGGTAAATACCCAAAAGAACATACATTGTTCAACCATAAAGACACATGTGGGGCCAGGCTCGGTGGCTCACGCCTGTAAGCCCAGGACTTTGGGAGGCTGAGGTGGGCAGATCACGAGGTCAGGAGATCAAGACCATCCTGGCTAACACCGGGAAACCCCGCCTCTACTAAAAATACAAAAAATGAGCCGGGCAGGGTGGCACGCACCTGTGGTCCCAGCTACTTCGGAGGCTGAGGCAGGAGAATCGCTTGGACCTGGGAGGCAGAGGTTGTGCTGAGCCGATCGCTCCACTGCACTCTGGCCTGGACAGAGCGAGACTTCATCTCAAAAAACAAACAAAAAAAAAAACAACAAAAAGAAATTAACTGAATGGGCCTTGTGGTGTAGGCCCCTGCATTTTTCTTGTCTGTGAAGAAAAAAAGAAACTAAAAAAAAAAAAAGACACATGCACGCATATGTTTATTACGGAAGTATTCACAATAGCAGAGACACAGAATCAACCTAAATGCCCACTGATGGTAGATTGAATAAAGAAAATGTGTACATATACACCATGGAATACTATGCAGCCATGAAAAAGAATGAAATCATGTCCTTTGCAGGAACATGGATAGAACTGGAGGCCATTATCTTTAGCAAACGAATACGGGGATTCATAACCAAACAAAAATAGCAAATACCACATGTTCTCACTTACAGGTGAGAGCTGAATAATGAGAACACATGGACAGAAAGAGGGGAGCATCAGACACTGGGGCCTACTTGAGGGTGGAGGGTGGGAGGAGAGGCCCAGAAAAAAAACGGTTGGGTACTATACTTAGTACGCGGGTGACAAAATCATCTGTATACCAATCCCCCGAGTCACAAGCTTACCTGTATAACAAACCTGCACATACACCTCTGGCCCTAAAATAAAA
Source organism: Cebus imitator (assembly GCF_001604975.1). Taxonomy (NCBI): domain Eukaryota; kingdom Metazoa; phylum Chordata; class Mammalia; order Primates; family Cebidae; genus Cebus; species Cebus imitator. Next base: position 1,700,269 of record NW_016107335.1, read on the forward strand.
GTTAACATATTCTTAAAAATAAATGAAGTCTGGCCAGGCGAAGAGCGTTTGTCAGCGTCCACCAGCATGCCGGTCTTCCTCTCTTAAGGAGCCGCTTCTTGGCTCAGTGGATTGACTCCCAGCTTCGTTCCTGTTGGTCCAGTGTCCCAGGCTCTCCTTCCCCGAGTCTGCACCTCGTTGGAACCTGCCTATGCCTCCGGGAACCTTCCGCTTTCCATGTGTTGCTGAGACCCAGCCACAGAACATCTTATGTGAGCACGTGTCCCAGTATGGAAGCGTCTCAAGATGAATGCAATTCAGAATTCAGGGCCGAGGGCAATAGGGCAGGCTGAAATCCCATGTAAGTATTCCACTCCAGAAGTGCTGGACCGAGTGTACTAAAATAACTTTTAAAATACATAGCCAAGCCATAAAGAAAAAGAACTCCTCAAGGGCTTATTCCAAAGAGGGATCCGGAGGTCAGTGTGGGAACGGCGGGGAGGGCTGAGCCCCACGAGAGCAGGTGGCCGGTTCTAAACACCTCCACCACGCGTTTGCACAAATGGCTTCAGGGAGGGTTTAACAACCAGCTCCCCTAAACGGCAGACCCACAGAGGTCATGCAACGTACACGCAGAACATACACGGCACACGGCTTACAACTAACAGCACACATGGTGCTCTATTGTCAATTTCACGTAGCCACGGGTTCTCACAGAATGGTCACTTCGATTTTCATGGAATTCTTGTATCCGTAGCCAACCTGTGGCTGCAGTTGGGGAATGAGTCTCATTCCAGCTCATTTACCTCAACAGGCGAGAAGAGGAAACAGAGTACGCCAACTTACTCCACAACACGCACTAACAGCTGAGCAACTTTGGACAGAATACGTCAGAACTGTTCTATGCTGCTCGTGAACAGCCTGAGTAACTTTGTCAAATGGGATGGCAGTTGCCAAATCCTGAGGGAAGGCGGTCTCTGTTTCCTCACGCCGCTCACAGTGGAAGGGCAACGACGCCACACGCTTAAGTTTGATCAGCGTTAGGAATGTCTTCTTCGTCACTTGGTAAAGTCTAGACGATCAGCACAGCAAAGGCGACGCCCGATCTGCGGTGGCTGCTGATTTCTGAGATGCAAATGCGGCCGCCGTGATGATTTCGGCGTGATGGGACAGGCAGCAGGCGGCCGCCGTCTGCATTTCCACCGCACAGGCTCCAGAGGTGGACACAACCAGAGGGCATACAACCACCTGGGACAAATATAGACAAAAACTCCTTATTTATTATCTATGTTTTAATATAATTTGCCGGTTAATATAATTTGATTTGTAATAATGGCATGTTTAACAAGCTGCCTGCAAGATCCCCATAAACAACCATCTACCCTGCAAGTCGCCTGGGCCGGCGGCCGCACACTCTGCTTCAGGACCCCCCGACAAAGAGCAGAGTTTGGAGGACAATCCCATCCCGCCGTACAGGAAAAAATCCCTGAAGCACACGAGGGTGTGGCACTGACTTACCCTCCCCACGGAGCCCAGGGAAGCCACGGCAAAACATCGAGGTGGAAAGTGATCCAAGCCCCGTGAAACCCTTGAGTGCCCAAGATAAGTAAAGGCAAAACCGCTCAGCGCCCTTCTGCGACCCCCAGAAAAGACGCCCCATGAAGATGAGCGCCTAGTAATCAGTCACAAAGCCCACGGGGTCGGGCTCCCCCAGGGAGAGTCACCCAATGTGAAAAAGGCGACAAAATTGGCTTTAACATTTTAAATGGTATATAAGAAGAATAACAGCATTTACAAAGAGAACAACTAGACCTGAAACAGAACCAAACAGAACTTCTAGAAATGAAACCGAAAAGGAACAATCATTTTAAAATTAAGGGACGCGTGTTCACATGACACAAGCTGACCGTAAACCCTCGATGTCTGCGTTACACGGAAGATTGGCTAGGGCTGGAAACTCCATGGAATGGAGGACAGGGCTGAGAAAGCCACTCACATGGTGCAAACATGCAAGGGAGGCTGGGGAAATACCGAGGGCAGGAGTGGGCGGCAGAGGAGGAGGGTAAGGACCTTGAAGAGTCCCTCTCACGGCACCGGCGGGCTCCGGGGGCCTCCTGTGCCCCTCCAAGGTGGGTCCCAGCTGGGGACGGCTCTTCCTTCAGCATCGGTCCCCAGCTCCAGCCCCAGTTCCGAGTGGGCAGGGAGACATTACCCAGACGAGGCTTCCTTCCTGGCCGGTGCATGTGGCCTGGGACGTGCACCCCGCCCCGGGTGGAGAGGGCGTTGAGACAGCATCCAGATCCCAGCCGCAAGGCCGGCTTTCTCCGCCCACACCACTCAGCACTTGGTTTGCCAGCATGGCCGTGAGTGGGGGACGCAGACGCAGAGAGGCCTCGAGGGGCTTCAGGATGTGAAAACGCAGGCACGCGGGAGGCTGAGGGGAGCAATGAGCGAATCCAGGAGGGGTGAGGGGGACCTTGCACCCCACTCTACAGTGTGCAGGCCCTGAGCTGCAGACCTCGGCCAGGCAGGCAGCTGGGCTGCGTGCTGAGTTCACAGTGGGGCACTTGCAAGGTGCCGAGGGTCCCCTCCCTCCCAGCCGCTGGGGCCCGGGGCTTGTGTAGGGGCTCCCAGCCATTCACGGCTTCCACGCAGTGGGCTACACATCACGCGAGTCAGTGACAATTTTTACAAAGTTTTGCTTAAGACGGATTTTTTTAATGTGTTGAGATGTGATCTTATGAAAAGAAAACGAAATCTGTGTACTGTAATTCTACACCTAAGAAATGCACCAGGCCAGACACAGGGGCTCACGCTGTGGGAGGCTGAGGTGGGAGGACTGCTTGTGCCCAGGAGTTCAAAATCAGCCTGGGGTACATGGCAAAACCCCTTCTCTACAAAAATATATATATATATATACAAAAGTTAGCCAGGCATGGTGGCGCACACCTGTAGTCCAGCTACCGGGCGGCAGGTGGTGCTGAGGCGGGAGGGAGTTTGGGGCTGCGGTGAGCTGAGGTGGTGCCACCGCCCTCCAGGCTGGGCAGCAAGACCCTGTCTCAAAACAAAAACACAAAAGGAAACGCACTAATTTATCTTAATAACAAGACCATAAATCTGTTTTCCTCGGGGTCTTGGAATGGGGTTGATTGAAATTCCTTGGAGATTCGCACACGTGCACACAGGCACGCCCACACGCCTCCGGGTAGATGAAGTCTCATTAAAGATGCCCCGTTCTCCTGAGTGTTCTGAGCCCCCATGTGTGAGGTTCGGGGCCTGCCTCTGAATCTGTCCTCTTTGGGGCCAGGCCCGCCTCAGCCATCACTCTTCTGGCCCCACTGTCTGCACCATCAGCTGCAGACAACCTCAGGAGGGAATCACTTCCCGGCACCGCACACCTGCTCTGGGGGGAATCTGTGCCAGCACAGAATTTTCCATCCTCCTCTGAAAGCCCAGGTCACGGCCCCACTTGGGAGCCGCTGCAGTCCCATGGGCGGGTGAGTGAGCTCTCCGGAGTCTGTCTGTCTCCGTGGCCGGGATCCTGCACACATTGCATCGGGCGCCCCACAGGCGGGTGAGTGAGCTCTCCGGAGTCTGTCTGTCTCCGTGGCCGGGGTCCTGCACACATTGCGTCTGGGGCGGCTGGGTGTGGTAGCCCCGAGTGCCCTCCTGCTGGGTGGCTAGGAAGAGCACTTGCCTGCAAAGCATCTAAAGTGAATGTGGCGGACCAGAGCATTCGTCCTCAGAACTCCACAGAGACCACCGTGCTGCCACTGTGTGGGCTTTTCCTGTGAAGCCAGGCTGGACTGATGCTGTTGTTACGTGTTCCTGGGCTGTGTAAACTGATGGGGCAGCCCAGGTAAGCTTTATTTATTTTTCTACAAATGTAACCAAATACTTTGTGAAAGCCGCCCCGCACGCCCACCGACTCGCGCTCCCCCCCCATGTCTCTGCGGGCCCCTCCCGCGCTCTCTGCCCGGCACACGCAGGAAGCCAGCCCAGGGCGCTCCCTGGGGAAGCACCGGCAGGTTAGACGGAGCCCGTGTCTGTGCTTTAGTAATCAAGGAGACACTAATAAAGAACCCTCATAATGAGCGGAATAGACATGAATTCAAAGATGTTTGCTGGAATAGAAAATGAGAATCTGCTCACACCTTTGTCCCTAGACAATGGCATGTTCATTTTGCTCCGCGTTTGTTCAGAAGCTGGTCTCAGCCGTTACGTCGCTCCGTTGATTAGACAAACGGGATGGTTTAGGGAATTTGCTTTCTTTAGTTGAGTGCAGTTGGTAAATATCGCGGTGGGTTTTCTGGCCATCAGGTGGTTTCTCTGTGGTCACCTCCACTGGACGGTGCTTAGGGGAGCCAGGGGCCTCTGTCCTACAGGACGAGATGTGCGCCCCTCAGTCCAGAGGGGACGTGTCCCACATGGGAGGGGCCGGGCAAGGTACAGAAGCCCCCCTTCCACATGGGAGGATCCGTGTAAGGTGGAGAAGCCCCCCTTCCACCCATGAGGGTCCATGTGAGGTGGAGAAGCCCCCCTTCCACCCATGAGGGTCCATGTGAGGTGGAGAAGCCCCCTTCCACCCATGAGGGTCCATGTGAGGTGGAGAAGCCCCCTTCCACCCATGAGGGTCCGTGTGAGGTGGAGAAGCCCCCCTTCCACCCGTGAGGGGCCATGTGAGGTGGAGAAGCCCCCATTCCACCTGTGAGGGGCCATGTGGTGGAGAAGCCCCCATTCCACCCGTGAGGGGCCGTGTGGTGGAGAAGCCCCATGCTCTCCGTGGCTCTCCTGCTGCCGCCTCTGTGGGTGCAGAAAGCCTGCTGCTGTGCGCACCCCACTAGCACCAAGTGGCCTGCAGAGCAACACTGGCTGGTGGGCTGGACGGCGTAGAAGTGAGAAGCGGTCTTGGAATGCAGCAGCCGGAGGCGCCGGGATGAGGTCATTGTCAGCCCCGCCACGCAGCTCCCCATGGCACATGGGGCTCTGAAGGAAGCCTGGAACAGCACGGGAGTGCGGCCGGGTCTCTGCATCACAGCAGACAGGGAAGAAAGGCCCACCATACCAGCTCAGAGTCTGACTCCACCTCCACCGCCCGGATCGCCCTGCCTGTGTTCTCACTCTGCTTTTTTTAATTGACACACAATAATTGTGCCCACTTCTGGAACACAGGGTGGTGTTTCGATGCCCATATATGATGTGGGATCGTCAGACCAGGGCAGTCCCGTTCTGCTCATGTGTGATGTGGGACCCTCACAGATCAGGGCCGTGCCCGTGCCTGCCACCCCAAACCTTTGTCCGTTCTTTGTGACGGGAACATTCAGAAGCCCTCTTCTCGCCGTCCGAAAGCATAAAATAAAGTGTTGTCGACCACAGGTGCCTGGAGCCCCAGGAACACTAGTGCATTCTCCTGTGGCTCTAACGCTGTGCCCCAACCAGCCCATCACCACCGCCTCGAGTTCAGTGTTTTTAGCTCCTGCATAGGAGTGAGCTGATGGGGTGTTTGTCTTTCTGAGCCTGGCTGATTTCCCTCACCGAATTCCTGCAGGCTCATCCTTGTGGCTGAGATGACAGGATTCCTTTTTCCTCCGGCTGAACCGTATCCACTGCGCGTGGCACCGCCTGTTCCTTACCGTCCGTCTGCTGACCGGCACTCAGGCGGATTCCAGATCCCGGCCATTGTGACAGCGCTGCAGGGAACAGGGGTGCACCGCCACATCTTTGACACCCGGATTTCCTTTCTTTGGGGCGTACGGCCAGCACTGGGACTGCTGGACCCTGCAGTGCCCTGTGTGTGGTGTTTTCAGGAAACTCCAGCTGCTCTCCATAGGAGGGATTCTCACCCACATTCCCTCCGACGCACGCAGCAAATGACCCTGTTTCCTCCACTCCCGCACCCCCTACCCCCCCAGTCCTTCTCACCCCTCCACCTCTACCCCCCCCCCAAGCCTTTGTGAGCTTCTGTCTTTCTGATAAAAACCGTTCCAGCAGGCCTGAGGTGGTATCTCACCCGGGTTTCAAATTTGCATATCCATGTAATTAGTGGTGCTGGGTGTGTCCTCACGCACTTCCTGGCCGAGTAGGTCTTTCGAGAAACATCTGCTCCGATCATTTGCCCATTTTTCTTATGTATTTTTTAGTCCATGACCTGCTGAAATCTGCCCGTCTTTAAGTCGGGCTATTTTGTCGCTGCGGAGCTGAGTAAGTTCCTTGGAGATTCTGGGTATTTGTCCCTTGTTGGCTGAAGCGTTTGCAAGTATTTTTTCTGATTCCT
>NW_016107335.1:1707202-1717693 GCF_001604975.1 Cebus imitator
CTGTCTCTCTCTGTCTCTCTCTGTCTCCCACGCCCTACGCCTCTCTCTCTGTTCTCTGGGGTATCTACTCTGACGGAAGTTGCTGACACATAAGTCTTGTGGTCCCGATTTTCTTAAAAAAGGGAAAAAAAGTAATCCCACTACTTTGCAGTCATTCTTCTTTTTCAGGATTAGACGTTCCTGTGAAAAGGTGGCAGTAAATGAAGGAAAGTTGGGAAACTGAGGCTCTCCCGGCTTGGGCCACGCCTCAGAGGCCGGAGCCCCACAGGCCCCTGTCTAGGCCTCGGCACTGGCTCCCGGCGGCTGGCAGCGGGGCTGCTGGCGGCTCACAGCCCCCCATGAACTGCTCTCAGCCAGATGCCCCCAGGCCCACGCCGATGCCCTTCCCAGGGATGGGGTCCACCCCACAACTGGTCTAAGAAGGGCACCAGGCCCTCCCACCAGCCCCTTTTGGGACCACCCTGTGGAGCCCTCCAGCCCCAGAGCCACCTGGGGCTTCCACCAAGGCCTTCCTTGCAACCGTGTGACACCCGGACACCCAAGGTCTGGATTTCGCCACCCCCACATCACAAGCCCTCACTCTCCCCCTGCCCCACACCCCCGTGGCTGTCAGAGCCAGACAGCAGGAGTCAGGGAGCCCCAGGCCAGGTCTGGGGACCACCCACTCACCCGCAGAAGAGGGCCCGGAGCATCCGACAGGGCGGAGTAGAGGAAAGAGCGGCCCACACACTGTGGGGCAAAGAGAGAGGAACGCCCGGCCAGCCGTCCTGGAGATGCCAGGGGCCAAGAGGGAGGAGCGCCCAGGGCCAAGAGAGAGGAGCATCGGGGGCGAAGAGGGAGGAGCATCCAGGGTGAAGAGAGGAGCTCAGGGCCGGCCGTCCTGGAGATGCCAGGGTGGAGGCCAGGGCAGAGCTGGGAGGGACTGCAGGGGCCCCTCCCCGTTCCCCGCACCACGGTGGCCTCTAGCCTTCTCACCCCGGCTCCCGAGCACTCCAGCAGGAGGCTCTACACACCCCAGGCTCGCTCTCCGACCCCGCGGGCCTGTCAGGCCCAGACTGGGCACCCACACAAGTCCCCAGGACCCCTCACTCCCCTGCCGGGTCCTCACCAGACCCTGGCCTGAGGCACACCCCTCAGGCTCTAGGCACAGACTTGGGGTGCAAACCCAGCCCAGGCATCTGCGCGGGAGCCCTGACAGCCTCCTCAGCTCCAAGTGAGCCCTGAGCTCCCACACATCCCAGCACATGCTCGGCAGAGCAGAAGTCAGTTCAAATGCTCCATCCAGCCACATGGCCATGGGGACCTTCCTTCCCCTCTTGGAGGCTCAGTTTCCCCTGCTGGAAAGAGGGACGGCGCTGCAGTGATCGCAGCTGTGAGGAGCGCCTCATGGAGCACGGGTGCCAGGAGTGCTCCAGGCCCTTGATCCACGTCCTTGATCCACGCCCTCGATCCACGCCCTCACCTTCACTCCTTTGCAGCCCGAGAGGCAGCCGGAATTCTCAGAGCAGCAGCGAAGCTCCATCGGGAAGGGCACGGTTGTCTCCATTCTTTTTAAGCAGCCAATGTTTGCAGAATGCTGGGGAGGTAGGTGGGGAGGGTGGTAAAGGGACCCCAGGCATCCTGCTGTGGCACAGCTTCCTGCTCTGGAACCCCACATCCCTCCGCTCCCCGCCCCCCACCATCCCTACTGCCCACCCCAGAGCCTCCCACACCTGCAGCCTGCAGCCCTAGTCCTCCCCGTGTGTGTCCATCAGGCTGAACCTGGACCTTCCCGACCGGGGCAGGAGCTGGCGGGGTCAGTGGGTTTCTGAGTGTGCCCTCGGGCTGTGTTTCTGGAGCAGTGCGGCTCTAGCAACCCGCTGACAGCTGTCTTATCTCTGCTCTTTTACCTGTTTTGCAAACTTTCTCTGCAAAGTTTTTGTCAAAAGAAGAGAAGCGTGTGATGTTCAGCAGACACCTGAACACCCCGGAGTGGCAAGAGGGAGGGGGAGGAAATGGCAGACCCTCTCTCGGCCGGATCTTGGCGGGGCTGAGCTATTCCTTTCCTTGGAACATGCTAAGTCCTTGGGAGTCCTTTTGAGACTCTTCCAGGGCGATACAGGGTTGTGTGTAATTGACACGTTCAAATCCTGGATAGAGTTACATGTGCGCCTGTAGTCGTGGTGGTGCATGTATGTACACACGGTGCACACATGCACCTCAGTTCACGCAGTCGTACCTCTGTGTACACACACGAATGCAGGCGTGCACATGCGCACACACTGAATATGCAGACGTGACCACTCTCTTGCACGCCACAGTGCGTGGTCCCTGATTCCACAGGTCTGGATCTAGTTGCCACGTGATTTTCAACACGCTTAGCCTAAAGCCAGATCAAACTCCTGGGCTCCTGACCACATCCAAGGTCGGCCACACTGGACCAGCAAGGCCACGCTCAGCCCCTCCGTGGCTGGTCCCTGGAACCCAGTTCCAAAAGCCCCACAGGTGGGTGCAGGGCGCCCCCTGGACCATGCCTAAGGGTGTCTTTCTGAGCCCCAGCCCCGCCCCCCGGTGCTAAGGGGCACCAGGCTGGCCCCAGCGTCTGAAGGGTGAGGCATGGAATGGGACCCTGCGAAGGGCTGAGGCCTCAGGTGGTAAAGGATTTGACGTTCATTTTTATTCACAGGCCAGAGAATACAGAAGAAAAGGGGTGAGGATATTCGGGTGCCCAGGGACCACTTGGCCCGTCGCATCAACTCCCTCCCGTCTCAGGGATGTTCTGCAGGTCCCGGGTCCTCCTCTCACTCCTGAGCAGGAATCACATCCGAAGAGGTCGGCTCGGTGGCCCATTCGCCTCAAACTGCAGCGTTTGAAATGCCTGACTCCTAACTCAAAACCGCCTTTCTCCAGCATGCACTCTCTTCTCTAGTTCATTTCCTGACATAATTACAAGTATGATACAGTAATCACTTGTTAATTCCTCAAGCCGAGGGAAACGGCTTCTTCCAGACATCGGCTGCCTCTGCCACCCCCGCTTCCCTTTCAACAAACGCAGCCGCAAGGTCCCGGGAGCTCTTCCTTCCACTCCTGCTAAATCACCCGCAGAGATGAGTCACATCTCTGAGGGCTGGGAATGGCTCGTGGGGAGGCAGGCACCGCCCTCCGCCCTGGCTCCCGCCAGCCCCCACCACACTCAGCCGGGAGAAGAGCACCACTGTGCAGACCCACCCCGTGGCCTGTGGCCCGGCCCACACCTCGAGGCTCTTCCCACACTCACTGATGCGCCGCCCCACACCAGCCTCTGCCCTGCGGAGTGGGGGAGTAAGAGCAGGGCTCAGGGTCGCTGGGAAGGTTGGAGCAAGCTGTTCTGTTTGGAGCGAGAGCCAGACCCGGCCTCAGTGTGGTGTTGACACGCTAGCGATGTCCCCGCCATCGAGCCACGTCTGCCCGTGTCGTCTGGCCGACAGCCCTAACCTGCCAGCTCCACAGAGAAGGGGCTGCTATGCTGCGCCTCCTGGGCCCAAGGCTGCCACACAGTGTCACAGACATGGGGCTGAGCCTGCAGGAGGCCCCAACGCTGGCTCCCCCCAACCCTCGCCAGGTGCCCTCACCTGTGCCTCCCACACCTGCAGGCCCAGGCCCACATCCGCCCAAGGCAGGAAGGGACAGCAGCTCCAGCCACGTGTGTGTGGGAGAAACTTCAACTCACTGTTGTCTTAGCAGAGCAGACCCTTCAGAGATTCCACCTGCTCCCCTCCCCCTCTTCCCCTCACTGGCCCCTCCCTCTCCCTCCTTCCCTCTCCTTCTCTTCCTCCCCCTCATGGCTGTTGGGGTCTCTGCGGAAGTCCCCAGCAGATAATACTCCTTTTGTCCACCCAGGTTGCCCAAGTTAAGACATCAATCAAGGCCAGAGGTGGTGGCTCTCACCTGTAGCCCCAGCACTTTGGGAGGGGAGCACCAGGCTCCACTCAGAGGCGGCTCCAGGGCTCAGGGGCCAGCACTGGGCTCCTTGTTACGGCAGGCGCCGTGAGCAGGGCCACACCCGGGGCGGAAGCCTGGGTCCTCTGGAACATCAGGTGCTGGCGCCCGGCAGAGCTGGGCTCAGAGATGCTGGAGGAGTGAGAGAGTGGCTGTGGCTGGCCACAAGCCCTGCCCCAGGCAGTGGCTGACCATCACGTTTTCCCAAGGAGACCCAAGCAGCCACCCTGCCTCCACACCGCCTGCCAGGGGCCAAACACCAGCCAGGCCCCACAGAGAGGGCACGACCCACAGAGCCTGGGCCACCTGGCCTCCTGGGTCTGCCTTCACATCAGCAGCTCCCCAGACCCCGTCACCTTCCAGGAAAACTCCCAGGATGCAGGCGAAGCCCCTGAGCGGGTGAGGAAGCTCAGGCACCGAGGCTGGCATGGGAGAGCCAGGCCCTGGTCAGGAGCCTTCGCCTCCCTGGCTTTGAGGCCCCCGCCCCTGCCTGCCCACTTTCTGATACCCAGGCCTGCAGCAGGAGCCAGGCATCCCAGACTGGCAGCACCCTGGGTGTCAGAGACAGCTGCCCCACCTGCAGCTCAGGACATGTGGCTGGCATGATTCCTGAAACTCACACCACTTGCTGGAAACCCAGGTTCCGGGGCCCAGTCCAGGCCCACTGCATCCAGGTCTCTGTGAACAGAGCTGGAAATCCGGGTTTTTAACAGGTGCCGTGAGGATCGGGGCCAGCGGTTTCGGGAGATGGACTCACCTTCAGCCCACAGCAGCACTCCCAGCACAATCGGAGGCATCCATGTGGCCGCTGACCTCACCACACACTCCACTCTGTCCTGTGGGTTTTTTCTTAATTCCCCCTTCCCTGGCTCCCTGGACTTTGCTAACCTTTGTAAAGTACTCCAAATCCTACTGTGAATGAGACAGAAACCAGGAGTAACACCAGGAGCATGGCTCGGGAAGCCACTGGACTTGTCAGTGACTGCTGAGACTCAGCAATCCCATGAACGGGTATATACACAAAGGATTATAAATCATTCTATAAAGACACATGCACATGTATGTTCATTGTGGCACTGTTCACAATAGCAAAGACTTGGAACCAACCCGAATGCCCATCAATGATAGACTGGATAAAGAAAATGTGGCACATATACACTGTGGAATACTATGCAGCCATAAGAAAGGAAGAGTTCATGTCCTTTGCAGGGACATGGATGAGGGTGGAAACCATTATTCTCAGCAAACTAACACAGGAACAGAAAACCAAACACCTCATGTTCTCACTCATAAGTGGGTGTTGAACAATGAGAACACATGGACACAGGGAGAGGAACATCACACACTGGGGCCTGTTGGGGGTTGGGGGCTAGGGGAGAGACAGCAGGGGGTGGGAGATAGGGGAGACAGCATTAGGAGAAATACCTATTGTAGATGACGGGGTGATGGGTGCAGCCAACCACCATGGCACGTGTATAGCTATGTAGCCAACCTGCGTGTTCTGCACATGTACCCCAGAATGTAAAAGTATAACTAAACAAAGCAGCTACTCTTTCCCCAGGACAGACCTCACATCCAAGCCTGTCCCCAAGCCAGGTAGGGTTGGCGTTAGCCAGCAATGCTGTCCCGATGTGGACCCAGGTGTCTGCTGTAACCCTCAGGCCTCACACCCTTGCACGGCTTCATTCCCCCACCCTAAACACCACAGAAGCCCACCCTCCCCATCAGCACCCCGCCCAGACACGCATCTCCGACGGCTTCCGGACATCCCATGCGCACCCCAGATCTCATGAGGCTGATGCTGCCTCCTGCCACGTGCTCAGACAGCGCTCCCAGGTGGCTGCCGCACCCACCCAGGCAGCCACGGAAAGCACGTGGCATCATCCCGGACCGTCTCTCCCTCCCACTGAAGAAGGGCATTAAATAATAGCAATAATAGTAAAAACAAAGCCTTGTCATTTGTAGTTCCTGTATGATAAATTTTGCTGTGTTGTATGCTGTTTAATAGAAAACCTAACCCCCGACTCTGTTTAAAATTAACTAACTCCCTGTAAAACCTACCTTATCTATTCTCCCCACATGCTCAGCAAAGTTCCCAGGCATTTCAAGACTCCTGTTTCTCTTGCTGACCAGCTGCAAGGTCACAGGGCAAGAGAACACCCGAAGAATGTACTACGCATTTCTCAAAATGCCATTTTTCAAATATAACGCACATCACAAGGTATGTTACAAATTAATTAACTGCTCCTTGTTCTGGCTTCTGTAAACCTGTCGGCTGCTACGTCACCCTGGAGGTATAAAAAGTGCCCAATTTTCTTTCTCCTTTGCTCAGCCAGAGGATGCTAATCTGCTGAGCCAGTGGCCACTTTAATAAAATCCTCCGGTTTCACCCCCTGGTCTCTCCAGTCTCCTGAATATTCTGCAACACCATCCCACAGCGACACAGGCTGGAGCCTGTAGGGTCGCCCCGGCTGCCTTCTGTAAGAGTTACAGAAAGAGGAAGGAAAGACGCAAGCGGCTCCACAGTCCAGAGCAGGTTGACTTCTGAGAATAAACCTGAGAGCGTGTTCTGGCCGATTTCAGTCGGAGTGTTCTTTCTTACAGACTAATAAGGTTTGGAAACGGAGCTTCTCGTAGGTTCGGAACGTTTCTACGCCCCGGCTGCCCTCCCCTCCCATCCCACACCAACCTCTGCCGCTGCCTCGAGTCTGGAAACACGGGGAGAACCTGGCCTCCTGCGGCCACCTCCGCAGCCGTCTCCAAATCCAGCCACCGCGCCTCCCCACTGGGTGGCTGGAAAACCTCTGGGGGTGTCTCTCCGCTCCAGGGCCCCCAAGGACCCTTCCCAACACAGCTCCAGGAGCTCGAGAGTCGCCTCTTCCGCCCCTTCGCCTCCTAAAAATCTGAGAGCTGTTGGGTGCAGCAGAGTGAGGCAGATACTTGTGCAGGTGTGGCAGAGCTGCAGGCGCCCAGAGCAGGCCAAGCAGAGACCACAGAGTAGGGCGAGGCAGCTGGCACATGGGGGACACCGAGATGCTGCCCTGGGGGAGGGAGATGCCTGGGGCCCCAGAGCTCCAGTGGACTTAGGAAGCCCTTTCCGTCACCCCCTTGGGTGGGCGTCCACTCCCTCATCCTCCCCACACTGAGGGTGGTGCACCTGCTCAGGAGCCCTCACGGGGTCCCAGGCCCTGGAGCCACCCACAGTGCCACAGCCCCCAGGCGGGGAGGTGCCTCCAGGTGACTCTGGCAGAGAGGGTCTCGTGTGCCCAGCAGCGTCAGCGTCCGTTGCGGTTAGGATTCCGTAGATTCTTTTAAACGGTGCCAGTCAGCACCAGAAGGAAGAAAGCAGATCCTGCTCTGTAAATAAAACTAATACAACTGTCTACATGTCCCATTTCTAACTCTGTCCTTACCAAATTGCACAAAAATTCTTTGAGTTGATTGCCTTGTGTTGAAATAAAAGCTTGTTAAGCATGCTGAAGCTTGTGATTATTGTAGGTGGTTGCCTAAGATGTGACATGGTGACAAAGCCCCCGTTACCACCTGGCAGGCTCCCATCCTCCAGTGACCTCCCCCTCCACTTATGCCCCCCGGCTGCTCTCTGGGTATGGAGAGGCCACGGCCCCCACCGTCCTTTACCCTGAGGGTCCTCTGCATGGCTTCATTCCTGATTTCCGTGGGAATACGTTTTCTCCTGTTTGTCTGCGTGTCTCAAGGAGCCAATGTTTGTGTCCCACTGAGTCCATCTGTGGCAGCCCTGGCCCCCATGGCAGACCCCAAGGTCACCGACGTGGCCTCTAAGGGAGTCATTAGGGTTAGATGAGGTCGCAAGGGTGGGATCAGTGCCCTTATCACAAGAGACACCGGAACTCTCTCTTGCACGTGAGGGCGCAGCAAGAAGACAGTGGCGCAGACGGGCCCCACCAGAAACCAAACCCGTCGTGCCAGGACCGTGGGCCTCGAACCCCCGAGCTGGGAGATAAAGTCTGCCGTGGCGGCCGCCTGAGCACACGAAGGCAGTGTCTGCTTGGGGCAGCTTGGTCAGGTCCATCTCAGGATTAGGGTATGACAACCTCCCCATGCACCGCCCCTCTTCCCTCACTGGACAGGCTGCTCGCTGGGCCATCCCACGGAGGCCACGGAGCTCCTGCCTATGGTGTTCATCGCTAAAACCGCCCCCCTCGCGGCTGCCACAAAGATCCTGGGGCTGCAGGCCTCCGATGTTACAGATCCAAATCATCTGAAACCCAAGGTCAGGAAGGCAGACCCCAAAGTGCAGGGCGGCTGCGGGAGGAGACCCCACCTGGCCGAGCCCACTGGACTGGGAGCTGGCCCGGCTGGGGTGGAAAACCAAAACTGCCCTTGTAATCCCAGCACTTTGGGAGGCAGAGGTGGGCGGATCGCCTGAGGTCAGAAGTTTGAGACCAGCCTGGCCAACACGGTGAAACCCCGTCTCACCTAAAGGTACAATAATTCGCTGGGTTAAATAAAGTTCAGCTACTCAGGAGGCTGAGGCAGGAGATTCACTTGAACCCCGGAGGCAGAGGATGAAGTGAGCCAAGATCGCGCCACTGCACTCCAGACACCAGCCTGGACGATAGGGTGAGACTCTGCCTCAAAAAAATAAAATAAAATAATAAAATTGCCTCGTGCTGTTGGTTTCCAGGCTCCCGGCTCCCATGAAAGTTGGCGAGGGGTCCTCAGCACATCTGAGCTCCTCAGAAACAGCGGGAAGGGAGGCGAGGTGCCATCGGAATGACGTCCTTGGCGGAGTGCACTCACGCAGAAGCCGAAGCGGCGGAGCCTGTCCGCACCACCTGAGCGACTTTGATTTCGGCACAAAACCTAAAGGGGCAAAACGCGTTTGAGTGAGAGACAGACGTCGCTGCAAAGGTCACACCTTCAAATGTCGTTGTAACAAAAACATGAAATCGAGATCGTTCTCTCTGATCTGGAAGTCAAGGTCAGATCCACAAGCCTCTGAGTGAGTTCGAGAAACAGTCGTCTTCTCACTGCTGGCCAGTCCCGGCCTCCCAACAGGTATTGGTTCCCACCTCCGTGAGACGCAGGCCTTTATTCGCAGACAAAAGGAAGGAAAGGTCGAGAGAGAGAGGAGCAGGAGGAGAGGGACCTTCACAGGCAGGGGAGGGTCGTTCACGGGGTGCGGGGAAGGTTCACGGCCGGAGGCACCATGGCTGCCAGGCCTGAGGGCAAGCTCATGGGCGGGCGCGTGAAAGCAGCGCGGATCCAGCCCCTCCACAAGCCCAGATGCGCCTTGCAGTTTAGCCCGAGTCTGCTCTGGGATGTCCTCATCGGAAAGCCAAACTCCTCCCCAAGCAGCCTCGCCCACAGCCCGGCACGAGTGTGGCTGCCACATGTCATCTGCACCAGTGTGGCTGCCACATGTCATCTGCACGACGTCCCCCCCTCGGCCGACCACACAGATCAGACAAGCCTTCCTTCTGATGCTGCAGGCATCCGACCATCCACTTTCCAATGACGGATGTGACGAATATCACACATCCTGTTGTAGTCAACAAACATTTATAAAAATATGAATTTAATACTGAAAAGCAGAGAAACAGAGACCAGATTATGTCACAATTATAATCTCTGTAGAATCATCTGGTGTAAAACGCATTCAAACAAAATGACTTTTAAGAATTGTACCTCATTTTCCTGTATTTAGACTACTGTCTTTACCAATCCCATTTGGGGAGCACTTTTCAGCTTTGGGGGACAAGTTCAAAGTTGAATGCTAACTTTGCTATTTCACAATTTCACCAATGGGAAAAAGACCAGCTTATTGTCCAATTATATCCAACACCTTTGATTCAAATGTAAAAACTAGTGAAGAGAAACATGAGGAACCCAGAGCCACCTTGCTTCTCCACCAGCCTCCGTCAGAAGGAAGCATCCTGCTCACCACGTGCCGTGCTGTCCCTCCCTGGTCCCATCGCTCTCTCTCTCTCCCCATCTTTCTCCCACTCCCTGCTCTTTCTCTCCCCTCTCTCCTTCTCTCCCTCCCCACCATGTACCCCCCAACCCAGCTCCTGTTCTCTGCAGAGTACACCTGGCTCTACCCGTGGCCATTCCCAACTGAAGGAGGCGAAGCTGCCAGTGCCCTCAGCTCCAGGCATGGAAGTCTCAAGATGTCCCTCCTGCCGCACTCTACTGATGGAAGCTGCTGCCCACGGACAGGTCGTGCCTTGGCAGGAAGGGACGGGGAGGTTGCCCCTGTGACCAGCCAACCCCAGCTTTAACAGAGTGGCACCCAGGACCCCCGCAGACAGCGCACAGCTCAGGCCAGGCTCTAGTTCGCTCCATCTCCATCTCTGTGCCAGACTGGGCTGGCGGGCACCACCACCTTGGGTTTCCCACCTTCCAGAGAGGACAGCACAGTGCACACAGGGGGTGCAGGAGGAGTGGGCCTGGGTTGCAGGTGGAGTGGGCATGGGGGGCGGAGTGGGCATGGGTGCAGGAGTGGGCAGGGGGGGCGCAGGAGTGGGCATGGGGCGCAGGAGGAGTGGGCAT
>NW_016107335.1:1719819-1722026 GCF_001604975.1 Cebus imitator
AGACTCTGGTAAATCTCATAATTTAAAACCAGCCATGCACCACCAGGACCCCTGGGGCTCCTTAATGGCACCCTGGTCCCTGCACCTGCCTTGCTCCCCATCCAGGCAGCCCCCACAGTGCCCACAGGCCCCGATGATGAAAGGCCCCAGAACCTCCTCCCAGCCCACCACGGCCAGCCTCATCCCCAGGAAACAAGCAGCGGGTGTCTGTAATGACTTTCCACACCAGTAAGTGGTCAGCTCCAGAAATAATTACTCACATAAGCAATTTCCCTTTTTATCTGAAGCAGGGAGGGTGTCTTTTGGGTTTGGGGAACAAAAAATTGCTTTTCATAAGTGCTCAATTTAGAATTGTTTGCTAAAATTAAGCCCTTGTTCAGCAGACATTTTTAGACTGAGTAATTTTTAACCCATGCCATCTGATAAGTAATCTGTTTGATTAGTAGTAAAAAAAAAAAAAAAAACTACTTGCCATATTTCTGCATAGCATAAATTACACTCTCTCCGGTCACTGCTCTCCTGGGGAAAGTCCGTGTGCTCAGCTTCTAGGGCTGTCAGACACTGAGCAGGGCTGGCTCCTGGAGATCCGTAGGCAAGAGGCCTGCGGCTCCGCCCTCGGGGGATCACAACCCGACTGCAGAGGTGAGGCCTGCGCATTTACACAGAACGTCAGGAATGGAGGAAGCTAAAGAGAAACAAGGCCAGATGGAAACCTGCAGCTTTGGGAAAGGATGAAGAACATCTGAAACTGCAAAGAGCTGGATGAATAAAGACTAATTTGCCTCTTAATTTCTTTAAGATACATAAGACTGTTTAAAGCAAAAAGTAAAACATTTTCTTGTGAGGTTTACACAGTGTGTGGTTCTAACACCCATGGGAGCTATAGCATTAAAAATGGAAGAAGAGGAAACAGATGCATCTATTTTGCTGCAAGGTTTACCAATGTACTGAAAATCTTACAATATGAATCAAAGAAAGCTGTCAAAAGTTAAGGATGCACATTGGAAGTCCATGAGTAGCCACTTTAAAAAATGCAAACAGGTATAGCTAAAGTCAACGAATCCATTACAATGGAATTCTTAAAAATATTAACGTAAGTCAAATGAAGTCAGGATAGGAGGAACAGAGAACCCAAACAGACGAAACAAACAGAAAACAAGCAGGAAAGATGCTGAGTGTGGTGGCATGTGCCAGCAGTCCCAACTACCTGGGAGGCTGAGATGGAAGGACTGCTTGACCCCGGGGGGTCGAGGCTGCAGTGAGCCATGATCAAGCCGCTGCACTCAGGCTGGGTGCAGAAAGAGGCTGCCTCCTACCCCGCCAAAAAGGCCTAAATCCAAACATATCAACAACTACATTAAAGATGAATAAACACTCCAATTAAAACACAGAGATTGTCAGACAGTTTTTTAAAGCAGGAGCCAACTGTATACTCTCTATAAGAGAGTCACTTTATCTTTTGTCTAATTAGATTCTAGTGTTCTTAGAGATTTACTTTATGAGACACATTGACTGAAAGGAAGAGAACACAGCATGCGAACAGCAGGCACACGAATGCTAGTGAGGCTGTGTAACATCAGATGAAATCAACACTTAGACAAAGATTATTACTGGAAATAAAGAGGGACGCTTCACAATGCTGAAGGGTTGGTTCTTCAGAAAGGCCAGACAGTCATAGGGTCGAATCCACCTGTGACAGCTTCTACACACATGAAGCAACATCCACAGAGTTAAAGGGAGAAATACATGATTCCACAATCACAGTCAGGGACTTCAACACCCCTCAGCAAAATTCAGTAAAGACAAATATCTGAACAACACTATCAATCACCTAGACCCAAATGATGGCCGCCCCCCCACCACCTGGAGAATACACATTCTTTTCTGTGGCACGTGGCACATTCAGCAAGAGGGAGCAGATGCTGGGCCAAAAATGAATCCAGCCACATTAACAGTGTTCATATAAGGGTGTGGGAGTTGGATGAGACCATCCACCTAAGATTTACCATGTTAGGCCGGGCGCGGTGGCTCACGCCTGTATTCCCAGCACTTTGGGAGGCCGAGGTGGGCGGATCACGAGGTCAAGAGATTGAGACCATCCTGGCCAACATGGTGAAACCCCGTCTCTACTAAAAATACAAAAATGAGCTGGGCATGGTGGTGTGCGCCTGTAGTCCCAGTTACTCAGGAGGCTGTGGCAGGAGAAT
>NW_016107335.1:1722047-1739051 GCF_001604975.1 Cebus imitator
GACCATCCTGGCCAACATGGTGAAACCCCGTCTCTACTAAAAATACAAAAATTAGCTGGGTGTGGTGGCACATGCCTGTAGTCCCAGCTACTCAGGAGGCTGAGGCAGAAGAATGATTTGAACCTGGGAGGCGGAGATTGCAGTGAGCCAAGATCCCACCGCTGCACTCCAGCCTGGCAACAGGGTGAAAGCAAGACTCTGTCTAAAAAAAAAAAAAGATTTACCATGTTAAACCTCAAATGAAGTGGCATAACTCTAAGTACTAAAAGAGCTTGACAGAGAGAGAGCAAGAGAGAGAGAGAGAGAGAGAGGGAGGGAGGGAGGGAGCGAGCGAGGGAGAGCCCGTTTCTTTACAGGTGCCATTGAAGGGAAGCTGGAGAATTGAAGCATCTCTCTTGGGAGGAGTGAATCGGGTAACCTGCAGGCCTTCTGTCCCTGTGATTCTGTGTGGCTTCCAAGCACTTTGATGGGCACCTGATGCACGTGGCCTGGTCTCATGGCCAGGAGCTTTGGGAGGTAGAAAGCATGGTTTCTGTCTCACATATGGGGAACACGCTATTTGGAAAGACTGATTTTTCCTTCGCCAGCAGTAAGTGGTAGAGCAAGCAGGACTACCATCGCACGTGACCTCAGAGCTCGGATGATACACCGCAGTCTGCATCTTATATTTCATATTAGGCTGACTGAGGCTCACAGGCAAAACTCGGATGCCCTGAAGATCCCAGGTTGCCTTAAAATGATGGAAGGGAGCTTTCACTGCAGCATGATCCCCAGCATGCCATCGCCTGCTTGTCTGCCTCTCCAGAGGCTTCTGCACCTGGAGACGGGGAACCGTGTTTATCTTGTTCAGCAGCACGTCCCTGGAACTAACTTTGTCTGCTACACAGAATAGGCAGTTAATCCATCTGGGTTAAATAAGTAAACAGAATTAATAAATAAATTGCATTTTAACGTCAGGCAAATCTTGAAATGCAAACCTCCAACTGCTACGTGCCCTCCAAAAACAGCCTTCTGCAGACTCTGGCTCTCCCATGTCGACACTTCCGGGTTTCCTCTCCTTTTTCCCATTCCAGTGTTTAATGCTGAACTCACCCCAGCTGTCCTAGCTCAGCAACAGAAGTGCACGACGCACTGTCTCTTCCCACCACGTCCTCCAGCATGCAGAGGCTCCCTGTGCGTCTGCATTGCTCAGGACACCTGACACTAGCCGAGGTAGTGACAAAAATCCCCCAACCTCAGGGGCTCACGGAAGAGGTTTCCTGCTTGCTCGTGCAACGCCCACTGAGAAGTGGGGTCTTCTTGAGACTCATCTTCACACGGTGACTCAGGGCCACGCTGCCTGCGTGTTTTAACATTTCATCTCCCCCACGTGGCCTTCACTCCTACTGCAGAGGGAAGAGAGGGCTGAGAGGCTGGAGGGGTGCTTCGGGGCCAGGCCTGGACATAGGGCACACAGGAGGCCCAGGGGACTCCAGAGAAGGTGGGAGAGTGAGTGCAGTCTTCCTGTGCCCAGGAGAGGGCCCAGCATGGTGAACTAAGCTGCCCCAGACACAGCAGCTGGCTCAGCACTCGGCAATAAAGAAAACCTTTCCTTCTTACAGGGCTGTCCTGGGCAGGCCCTCGGCAGCCAGTCCACGGCCTCTGCTCTCCGGGGAAGTCTCCGCAGACGCCTCTCTCCCTTCTGTTTCCCTTTTCCCTGCTTGTACACTGAAAACTTCTCTGACTGCTTCTGAAAATCCTAAGAATAAAGCTAATGTCCAATTTTTACAAAACGAAGTGAAGCCATAGATCTCGAAGTGCAGCTAGACACATTGACAAAGCAGCAGCTTCTACCTGGAAATCCCTTGGGCGGAGCCGTGCTTCCCTCGGGAATAGCAGCGGCTCCCTTCCAAGGCCTCCCATGATCATGCTTTTCCTTTGACCACCAGGGATCAAAGTAACTTTAAAAATCACATTGTGTTGTATCCTGCTCTGTCTTATTACTGCTGTCTCCCCATATTGTTTTCTACTATTAAGCGTTTTTAGGAGCCAGCCTGGGAATCTCAACCACATTTATGACATTGAATTTGAAACACCCGGTGCACCCACACACTTCACGTTTGGAAGTAAGGGCCCTTCTGTATTTTCACTCTTCGGAAACGTGTAAAGTATGTTTGGTAAATGGGGTAACTTGCAACTATCTACAACCTTAACGAAAGCAATGGTTTTCTGACCGTTTCAGTCAACAGAAGCTGCTGTTGTAAAGAACCTCAGGCCCCTCACGTGTTCAGAAATGGCGTCCTTCCAGCAAGAGCTGGACCGTTTCCAGACGTGTCTTTAACACCTGTCCACTGCAGAATGACCTGGCCGGGTGTCTCCCACGCCACAGCTCACCCTGAAGTCACACAAGCTGATAAGCGGCTGAAGCCCATGGAAATCCCCGTACAACACTGGAGCCTGGAAGCGCGGGAAACGTGAGGGCTGTTAGTATCAGAGAGACACACGTGCACAAGGGCCCTGAGCGAACGCAGTGCACACCGTAGCTCTCCAGGCGGAAGGGCTGTGCGGCCTCGACAGGTAAACCCAGAGGATTCGCAGTTGGGAGCTGGACTCCCATCACCTCGGCAAACAGGCCTTCCTTTACTTAAGCCAGGTTTTCCTTGGCTTCCAAGAGCCTGATCTGTAAATGTTTTAATGTGGAAAATGAAATCCAAATGACAACTGAGAGCACAGCCTGGCCTCCCACAAGCAGAGCACCTGCCACGGAGCCATGGTCTGCTCCTCGTGATCTCCCGCAAGCAGAGCGCCTGCCACGGAGCCACGGTCTGCTCCTCGTGATCTCCCGCAAGCAGAGCGCCTGCCACGGAGCCACGGTCTGCTCCTCATGATCTCCCGCAAGCAGAGCGCCTGCCACGGAGCCACGGTCTGCTCCTCGTGATCTCCCGCAAGCAGAGTGCCTGCCACGGAGCCACGGTCTGACCCTTGTGCCCTGAGCCCCAGAGGGTGGAGTATGTGCGAGCCAAGCTGCCCCTGCTCAAGCTGCCTCTGGGTACCATCACGTGAGGAATTGCCGCATGGGTGTGGGGCCTTGAGCCTGCGCTGGCAGAGGGCTGAACCCAGGATGCTGGTCACAGGCAGGTGGCTGGAGGCAGGCGGACTTGGGGAGGGAACAAAGGGAAGGAGGAGGCAATGGCAGAGGAGAGAGAAGGCCGAAGTGTGGGAGGGTGCAGAAGGGCACAGCTCCCTGCTCCCAGAACAGTGCCTGGTACAGAGGCACCCAAATATTTGCTTATTTAAAATTAAAATAATAATAGGCTGGGTGGGGGGATCTCTCTGGTTCCCTGCACTTTGGGAGGCTAGGTGGGCAGATCACTTGAGCCCTGGAGTTGGAGACCAGCCTGGCCAACATGGTGAAATGCTATCTATACAAAAAATACAAAAATAAGCCTGCGCAGTGGCGTGCACCTATAATTCCAGCTACTTGGGAGGCTGAGGCCGGAGAATCGCTGGAGCCCGGCAGGCAGAGGGGCAGTGAGCCCAGCACAGCCGCTGCGCTCCAGCCTGGGGACGTGAGTGAAACCCTGCTTCGAAATAAATAAATAAATAAAAATAAATCTGACTTCGTAAGATAATTTTAAGTCTGGGAGATCTTTTAACGATTATCTATTTCCAGCCCCACACATTCCCCCCTGACCGCATGCGCATGCAGGTACGCATCTGCGCTCCCACAAATCACACATGATGCACACACACACACACACATGCGTGCACACACGCAGAGGCAGGCACAGATGGGGTGAGGAAGCTGTGGCCCAGAAAGCCCACGTGACTCTCCCAAGCGGAAGCGCAGGCAATACCCAGGAGAGGAGGGGAATGCCCACCCAGAATGGGCTCAGACCCCGCAAGCCATGGATCTGTGAGGGGACTCGCTGGCCAGCCGGCACCTTCCCCGAAACTGCAGCTCCCCTGGTGGATGCTGGTCAGCCATGACAGGCTCAGAAGAGAGAATTCAGCCGTACATCTGGAGGTCACACTAATGGCACTAAGGAACCAGGGCGAGGTCCCTGCAGAGCTGCCGCCCGCACCAGCCCTGGTGGGCCCCCTCCTCTCACCCATCGGTGCCCAGGGGTAGGATAAGCGCCCCCAGCACAGAAGGACATCGCTTTGCAACCATGACCGTGCTTAACAAACGAGAGGCTGCCACTGGTGTCAGGCAGTGACTGTCACCCCACTTGACAGACGAGGACGCTGGGGCTCGGAGACATGGGTGGCTGCTCAGGTCACAGGGTCAGCAAAGCACAAAGCCTCCAGCGGCCCCTGCGTGGCTGGTTTGGAAGTCCCACTCCACGCAGCCGCCTCACTAGCAGAGGCCTCAACCTCAGAGGGGCGTGATTCCAGCCCTTGTCCTCTGCAAAGAGCAGATCAGGGCGCAGTGTCCCCTCCACAGGGTCACCCCCTGGGGGGAAGCAGGCCACATCTCTTCGCTACATAGATAAGCCGGGGTCAGCCACCACACGCACTCTGTCATGGGAAAAGCATTTTTATCCAGGAGAGCCAGCTACGAGGCTGCGGAACACCCGGGCCGACGAGGGCGCCCGGCCCCTCTAGGCCGATGACGCACAGACATGCTCGGCTCACTCACAAACTCAGAATGGGGTCTTGTTTTTGTGCAGGAGCAAAGCTCCCCTACATCCGAGGGCCTCCTGCTCCCGCTCTCCACTTCCAACCTGATGCACCCTTTTGTTAGAAAGAAGGCTGGGAATGACGACACCACACTCCTGCCCCTTTTCCAGAGGCGCACGGGGACCGTCTGACGCAGAGGCCTCTTCAGGGCCTCCCTCACTCCCTGCCCGCCTGGGTCACGCCTGCATTGCCACCGCCTGACTGTCTTTGTGTGTTCAAGCTCCCACAATGACGCCCCTTCCTGCTTTGTCTCCCACTAAAAGCCTCCTCCGTTGAATTCTAAGGTCAATTCCAGCTGAGGCCCCAGGCCTAAGTGGTGACGAATTCTATTCATCTTTGTTTTCCCTCTGCGGTTCTGGTCTTCGCCAGACCCAGAGCTGCAGGCCGAGTGCTGGGAAGAAGGTACGTTTCATCTTCCCGTCCAGGGCTGTGTGGCCAGCGAGTCCGAGGTGAAAGGTTTTCAATGGCCACTTGGCTTTCCTAATTTCATAGGCTGTTCCCAGATGCAGACGGCAGCACGTGTGGACACAGGTGATGAGACGCAAGTCAATACCATAAACGCTGCTGACCGGGGAGGGATTCTCCCTGCTTCCCGCCTCCTGGTGTCTCCATTTTTCCAACAGCATAAAGAGGGTGTCGGTGCAAGATGAATGGAGCTCAGGAGGGGACAGCCACACCGGGAGCTGCAGCCGGCATCTCCGGGCTGAGAGGGTGCTTGCCAGGGTGACTGGGGCCTGGCTCCTCTGGCTTTTATGCCCCCTGGGAACCAGGTCTCTGAGGGTGGGAGGATGAACGGGGAGCGCTCTTGAGCCATGGAAAACCAGGCCAGGTTCAAAGGGAGATGCAGCTACGTTTGCTGAGTGGGCGAGGGTGATGCGGGGCCAGGGGGTAAGGGGGAAGCCGCCTCCCAGCCCGTGGCCAGCAAGCCAACACTCCTTAACACCCCATTTATCACCCGAGCATCTGGGTATGAGAAGGAACAAGGTTTAGCAAGCTGAGTGAGGGAGGAGGGGTCTGGAAGTGACCCCACAGGTGATTGATGCTCTTGAGAGGCCCTGAGCCAGGAGGCCCCGTCCACACCTGCCCCATTCACACTCTGCTTTCATTCACAAAATTCCAGGCTGGAGGGGTGGGTAGCAAGACGCAGAGACAAGATGCTGCCACCTCTTACAGGTGCCACCCCTAGCCCTGACACAGCCTGGGTGATGGGTGCCAGGCTGTATGCGGTGAGCCAGTGCTCAAATGGGTGCCAACTCCCCAGTCTCCAGAATACACATGTACCCCCTACATCAAACAGAAGGGACATGGCAAGCGCCCCTCATCCAACCACAGGGACCTGCCTCGTCTGCAGGGTTTTCCACGTTTCCTTCAATCTCCTTTAAACGACAGAGTGCACGTCCTTTAGGGTGTGGCCCTGGTGACTGTGGGACGCCCCGGTTAAAGGTGATCCAAATGCCAAATGTCCCTCCACACTGCAGGTGACGCCGGACACATGGCCCCCCTGCCACTCTCCTCCTGTGGCTTCTGTGAAGTAAATCCACTTTCAGACCAGTGCCCGTTAAAACAGATCTCCTTCCGGAAGTAACAATTTCCAAACAGCGGAGGGGTTTTTCTTTTAATAAATAATTATGTAAGTATCTTCATGGAACAAAATGCTGCAGTCGGTATTCAGGGATGCAAATAAGCAGCCCTGTCCTTCAAAAACAGAGGTCAGAGAGCAAGTCACCCCAAAGTGTCCTAGAAACGAACGAGGCAAATGCACTGCTGAAGCCACAGGAATCCAGGAAAGGGGCGTCCATGCTGGTGGGAAGGCACAGGGAGAGCGGGGGAGGGCTGGGTCTGGGTAGCACCGTGAGCAGGGGAGGAGGAGAGAACACGGGCCTGTCCGGGGAGGGCGGGGCCGGGCGGGAGCTTGGCCTCGAAAACCTGCACCCAGGCTGGGCAGGAACCACGCGCTCCCAAGTGGAGCCTGAACCCAGGGGTAGATGGGTTTGGATGTCAGGCCAAGGATTTGGGTTTTTCTCCTGGAGGCAAGGGGAGCTGTTAAAGGGATTTAAATGGAGACCGGGAGAGAAGTGAAGCCAATGTGATGGGTTGAACCACCTTGGCAAACAAGAGCCTGAGCGAGTGCCCAGTGGACTGGAGGCCTCGTCTTCCTCTCAGCAGCCCCGACCTAGCCCAGGCATCGCGGCGTCTCCCCAACTGCCACGCTACCGGCCACTGTACCCCCAAGGCCTTAAAACGTTTCACCACGACTGGGACTGCCCTGAAGCTGTGCTCATGGGCCTGGAGACTCACATTCCCCAACTTCCATGCCGGTAAAGACAACAGGGACGGGATTCTCCCACTGCCAGCGAGCACCGCTGTCACACAGCTGGGGGGGCTTGCCACGAGCGCATTCTGTGTTTCACCCATCCTGTGAGTTCGCAGTTCTGCGTCAGTGCAGACGCATGGCTTCTGGAAGGATAAACAAGTTCCCAGTGACAGCGGCTGATTCCTAGGAAGATGTATGAGTGCAGGGCTGGGAGGGAGACGCCCCTTCCCCTCCCCTGAGGGAAGCCCTCTGGTGTGCACGTGCCATGCCTCAATACAGGAAGAGGAGTTCATTAAAACGTAGTGAATAACACTGTGAGAAGCACAGACATGTCTGTCTATTGCATTAGAAATAACGTGCACGGAAATATGTGACACACATGTAAGGGGTTGGCCGGGTGTGGTGGCTCACATCTGTAATCCCAGCATTTGGGAGGCCGAGGTGGGTGGATCACTTGAGGTTAGGAGTTAGAGACCAGCCTGACCAACATGGTGAAACCCCATCTCTACTAAAAACACAAAATTAGCCAAGGGTGGTGGTGCACACCTGTAGTCCCAGCTACTCAGGAGACTGAGGCAGGAGAATCGCTTGAACCTGGGAGGCAGAGGTTGCTGTGAACTGAGATTGCGCCACTGCACTCCAGCCTGGGCCATAGAGCGAGACTCCATCTCAAATAAATAAATAAATAACTATAAAGGGTCATGCTTATATGACTGGAGGTTCTCGGACTTGCCCAAGGGGTTTCCCACCTGACACGGTTTTTCCCTTTCTCAATCTACATTTTCTGCAGCTGGGAACGGTTTTATGGCCGGGATTCGCCTCCTCCCCTGGGCCTCACGCAGCCACCCACATAGCAGGCAGTGGCCAAGCGCACCCTCTCTCCTGCACACGCCTGGGAACGGTTTTATGGCAGGGATTCGCCTCTCATCCCCCTCGGCCTCCCAAAGCCGTGCAGTAGCAGGCAGTGGCCGGGCGCCTGCTGAAGGTAGGAAATGGCACTTTCCCTCCTTCCCTGGCACTGGTGTCCCACCTTTAAAATCATTATGATTTCTATCCATCCTTGTTCCAGAGGGATCTAAGGCCTCTTTGATCAAAACTTCACAAAGACTGATTTCCCTGGACTCCTGGATTAGCTAAGAGAGCCAGAGGCTTAAAATTATAAATTTATCCACTCAGTCAACAAATATTTATTCAACTCTTAGTGCTGGAACAGATTCAGCTCCATGAAGGTCATGAGTTTCTACAACCAACTTCACCCTGGACTTTCTGAGGAAGCCCGAATTTTGCCCATTGATCACAGGTAGTTTTGAAATTAGCAAAAGCCACCCATTAGTTCCTGTACAACCAGAGGAAGAGGGTGGTCAAGAAACCTTTCACTCATTCTTTGGAAAAGAGCCACTGAAAATGCAAGCTGTATTTATCTCACTGGTCATCCCCCCAGCGCCAACCCCACTAACATTTGTCAAAGGAGGTATTCCATCCTGGACGTTCAGCTTCTCCGTGGTTTTTAAGGAAATCTATCCGAACCACCAGGGGAGGCTGAGAGGGCCCATGCTCTACCCCCCACCCATGCTGCAAAGAGCAGATCAGGGCACAGTGTCCCCTCCACAGGGTCACCTCCTGTGTGGGGAGCATCCTGGCATGTCTGTATCCAGCCCCAGGACTCAGATTGGTCAGCATTAAAATGAAGAGGTAGATTCAGCCAAAGCCCCTCCCAGCTCTGCAGCTCTGGAGCTCTGATTCTGTTTCGCAGGAGAGGGCAGAGATATGCCATTCGGCTGAGGCAAATGCCCTTCTCAGCAGCGTCTCGTAAAGAAAATCCCAAGAGTGCTGGCTAGAGATGCAGTGCCAGGGCCCCAGCCTCATCGGGCTGCTCTTCGGAGGCGGGGGCAGACAGGACCACTTAGGCAAGGCCACTCCTCAACAGGCCAGCCATGCGGGAGTGGACAGGCTCAGGTGGCTGCTGTGCTCTGGGTATGTGGCCCTCCAAGCTGTGTGTTGAAATTGAATCCCAATGCTGGAGGTGGGGCCTGGTGGGAGGTGTTTGGGCCATGGGGGCGGATCCCTCACGCAGGGCCTGGCCCTCATGGTCATGAGTGGGTGAGTCTCACTCTAGTCGTCCCTGTGAAATCTGTTTGGTAAAGAAACCTGGTGCCTCCCGATTCTCGTTCCCTCTCACCATGAGAACTCTGCACATATGGGCTCCCCTCCACCTGCTGCCAAGAGCGAAGCTTCCCGAGGCCTTGTCAGAAGCCAGTGCTGGCACCGTGCTTCTGGTATAGCCCGCAGAACTGGGGGCCAAATAAACCTCTTTTCTGTGTAAATTACCCAGCCTCAGGCGGTCCTCCACAGCAACACAAATGGACTGCGACAGTGACCTTGGCCACAGCTTCTCCTTCTGGTTTTATGAACGGATTCATTCAGCAAATGCCTGTGGGAACACGCAGGACTCTTTCATAAACAATAGGAATGCACCAGTTATGATCAGGATGAGCAAATTCCTACCCACATCCCATCATAGTACAGGAAAGAGAGCACGGGTCACGTGTAAGGTCACACTGAAAAGGCGACAGAGGAAAATGAAGCAGGGTGAGGAGATGGGGGTGTCGGGGCAGAGAAGGCCTCTCTGAGATGGAGAGATTCAGGGAGCACTGGCTGTAGAGATGGGAATGCCTTCCCAGTCACAGAGCCTGCAGGCGTCAGGGCTGGGACGTCAGTGTGAGAGGGTCCTGAGCCTGAGGGGCCTGGGCGCCGTCAAGATGCTGAAAAGAGGCTGTGCTCTGAGCGGCTGTGGGCGTGCAGCAGACAGCAGCTGCTGCTGAACTGGAAAGAAAAGGTGTGGTCTCGATGTAGGAGAGGGAAGAAAGGAGAAGCATCAAGGATGATTCTTAATATTTGGGCTCAAGCAGCTCCGTGCGCAGCAATGCCACTGAGATGGATTTCTGACAGAAATGCCCTGTTCCAGGGCAGTCTAGAATTCTACTTTTCTTCAGAGCCAGAAAGCTTCCTTGGGCTCTTTCCCACTAAGCAGCTGTCGTCGGTGCCCCAGCTTTGACTGCTTCCTGCGGGATCAGCCCTCGAGGAGGAAATGGGGGCCACTTCTGCTGTGTACCTGCTTCCTTCCTCCCTCGAGGGGTCGTTCTCCTCCCTGGTTTATAGACGGCACAGACGGAAGAAGATAAAAAGCCGAACGGGAATGAGCCTCGTGTGGCCTGCCCCGCTTACCTTTCTCGTGTCCTCAGCTTGCCCTGCAGCTCTGAACCTTTGCTTCTTTCCTTCATCGTCGGCAACTCTGAGGCTTCAGGCTCCAATTTGTCCCTGGGGATGCTCAGCATCCTCCTAGAAGGGATGTGGTAATGTCTAGAAGCGCGTCTGGGACCTGCCCTGGAGAAAGACACAGCAGACAAGTGAACTTCAGCACCAGCAAGAAGGCAGCACCTCACACTATATGTCCAGGACAAGCCTTCAGGAGCAGAGGCAAGCCCAGCTCTCAGTGCCCAGCAGGACCCATGCTCCCACACCGCTGTCAGCCCATCTGATCAGTTCTACCTGAGACGCCAATGCTGACAGACATCAGTGCTGAGGGCAGCTGATCATTGTCTTAACACACTTGAAGGGCACGGCCCAGCTATCTGCTGCCCCATTCCTCTGGACTGGAGATTTTAGTAACTGCAAGAGTAGCAAATTGTCTGTTAATCCCTGGAAAAAAATGTATTAAATGACAGCGTGGGAGGTTGTTTTTTGTAAAGAATGTACAGGATTTAATAAGACTAATATTATACAATTCCAAAACAGGACAAAGATGTCACAAGAAAACAAAGCTAGAGAGCAATATATCTTATTAACATAGATGCAAAAACCCTCCACAAAATACTAGCAGCTATAATAAGAATTATATAATATGGCCAAGTGGGATTTATCTTAGGAACACGAGATTGTTTGAGCATTTGAAAATCAATTAAGGTAATAGCTCATATCAATAGAATTTTTTAAATCACATGATCATCTCAATATATGCAGAAAAAAAGCATTTGACAAAATCCTAACCTCATTCCATGTTAAAAATGCTGAACAAACTACTAATAGAAAGTTCTCAACCAGAGAAAGGCATCTATGAAAAACCCACAGCTAAAATTATACTTAATGGAGAAATACTGGATACTTCCCCACTAAGGTCACAAAAAAGACAAAGATGTCCACTGTCACCCTGCTGTTCACTGATGTATTGGCGTTTCCAGGGCAATTAGGCAAGAAAAAGAAATAAAGGGCATTCAATTTGAAAAGGAAGATGTAAAACTATCTGTTTGCAAACAACATGATCACATATATAGAAAATCCTAAGGAATTTACTTAAAAACCATTAGAACTAGCAAATGAGTTTGGCAAGATAGCATAATACAAGATCAATATTGTAAAAATCAATTGTATTGCTATACACTTGCAATGAGTGATCCAAAAACTAAATTAAGAAAATAAATCCATTTGCAATGGCATCAAAATAAATAAAATACTTGGATATACACATAACAAAAGTGTAAAACTTATACTCTGAAAACTACAAAGCATTGTTGAAAACATTAAAGAAGTTTTAAATGGAAAGACATCCCATGTTCATAGATTGAAAGACTTGACATAGTTACAATGGCAATACTCCCCAAAATGATCTACCAATTCAACACAGTTCCTATCAGAATCCCAACTGATGTCCTTGTAGAAATTGAGAAGCCAATTCTGAAAGTCATATGGAATTGCAGGAAACCCAGAAGAGCCAAAACAATCTTGGAAAAAGAGAGCAGAGTTGAAAGACCCACACTTCCTGATTTCAAAACTTACCAAAAAGCAAGAGTAATCAAAATAGTGTGATTACTATAATAGAGTAATCAAAATCCACCAGCTTCATTATGGATTAGAACTAAAAGTCTAGAATTAAACCCTCACATCTATGGTCAACTAATTTGCAACAAATATGCCAAGACTTCTCAGTGGGGAAAGAATAGTCTTTCAACAAATGATGCAGGGACAACTGGATCTCAGTGGAGCCACCTGTAAAACAAGAGAAAAAAATAAAATTAAACCCTTCCCTCACACCATATAGAAAAAATTAACTCAAAATGGATGAAAGACCTAAATGTAAAAGCTAAAGCTATAACATCTTAGAAGAAAACAGGGGGACTCTTCAACAACATAAGATTTGACAAAGAATTCTTTGATAAGACACTAATTGCAAAAGCAACAAAAGAAAATACTGATACACAGTACTTCATAAAAATTAAAAACCTTTTGTGCTCAAGGGATATCATTAAGAAAGTGAAAAGACAGCCCAAAGAAGGAAGTTATTTTCAAATCTCACATCTGAAAAGGGACTCATTTCTATAAGAATATATAAGAAATTCTTACAACTCAATAATACAAGAGACAAATAATCCAACTTTTTAAATGGCCAATGAATCTGAATAGGCATTTCTCCAAGGAAGATATTCACATGGCCAATAAGCACATACAAAGATGTTCCACCTCACTGGTCATCAGGGAAATGCAAATCAAAACGACAATGAGATACCACTTGATACTTCCTACCCACTAGGATGGCTAGAGTCAAAAAAGTCAGATATCAAGCAGTATTGGTGAGGATGTGAAGAAACCAGAACCCTCACACCTTGTGGATAGGAACGTAAACTGGTGTTGCTGCTTTGGAGAACAGTCTGACAGTTCCTCAAATGATTAAACATGGAGATACCATATGACTCAGCGTGTCAACTCCTAAGCACCCACCCAGAGAAATGCAAAACCTATGTCCACTCAAAAATGTAAACATGAATGTTTACAGCAGCATTACTCGTAATAGTCAAAATGTGGAAACAGCCCAAGTGTCCATCGACAGAATAAATACAGTATATTCATACACTGGAATAGAATTGAACCAGTATTCATATACTGGAATAGAAAGGAAGAGCACACTGAAACACGCCACAGCATGGGTGAACCTTAGAAATACGACGCTATCTGAAAAATGCCAGACACTAAGGTCCACATGTTAAAAACCATCTAAGTGTACACCTTTTTTGTGAGGCAGAGTCTCACTCTGCCACCCAGGCTGGAGTGCAGTGGTACAATCTCAGCTCACTGCAGCCTCCACCTCCCAGGTTCAAGTAATTATCATGCCTCAGCTTCCTGAGTACCTGGTATTACAGGTGTGCGCCACCATGCCCAGCTAATTTTTGTATTTTTAGTGGTGGGGGGGCTTCGCCATGTTGGCCAGGCTGGTCTCAAACTCCTGACCTCAGGTGATCCTCCTACCTCACCCTCCCAAAGTGCTGGGATTACAGGCATGAGCCACCACATCCGACCTAATTATATACTTTAAATGTGTGAATTGCATATATGAGAATTGTATCTCAATAAAGCTGTTTTTAAATGTTAAAAACAAACTTTTGTTAAAATCCACCAAACCAGCCCAATCAGGCTATGTATCGGTTTCCCAAGGCTGCCATAACAAATCGCCACAAACTGGATGGCTTAAGAGGACAGAAATTTACCATCTCACAGTTCTGGAGGCCAGACGTCTACAATCAAGGCCCCTGGAGGGCCAGGCCTCTGCTGGAGGCGCTGGGGAGGGTCCTTCCTGCCTCTCCCCACCTCTGCTGCTGTAGGCAGGCCCCGTGTCCCCTGGCTCGTGGACGTTTTGCTCTAGCCTCTGCCTCTGTTGTCTCCTGTGTTCTCCCCTCCTGGGTCTGAGTCTTCAAGTGACCTTCAAATAAGAACACCAGTCGCTGGAGCAGGGCCCACCCGGACCTAGTTTCAGCTCATCTTAACTTGAGCACATCTTGTAATGACCCTATTCCCAAAGAAGGTCATACTCACAGGTACTGCGGGTTAGGCCTTGATTATACTTTTTTTGCTAGAGTGCAGTGGTGTGATTGTAGCTCTCTGCACCCTCAGGCACAAGCCACCACACCCAGCTTACTTATTTTGGTAGAGGTGGTGTCTGTCTCGCTATGTTTCCCAGGCTGGTCTTGAACTCTTGGGCTCAAGTGATCCTCCTGCCTTGGCCTCCCAATGAACATATCTTTTAGAACATGATTCAATTCACCACAGGCCGCAAGAACTTGACCACATGGGTTTCATCAGAGCCTCCCTCTGTGGCTGGAGGGGCACCTCCTCTGGGCCATGACCCTCGTGACTTGGGGCGTGGAACAAGGTGATGTGGGGAACAAAGAGCCACTGGGAAGGGCCCTGGCGTGTCCAGGGCAAAGGCTGCCTCCCTCACAGGCAGGGCCACTGATTCGCATGCTCAGAGCCATAGGCCTCTCTGCATTCTTTTCTTTGTTTTTATTGATGTGTTTTATGTTTAACGTCCGGCTTGTTTGTTTGAATTAAGCCTTTGGTTCCATAAACACTGAGCATTCCCACTGCATTTTCCAAGAACTGTTGAAGGGACTTGACTTTACTTTCTGTTCTCATAACTTAGTCTTGGGAATTGCCCCTAGAAAAGATTTTTTTTTTTTTTTTGGAAAGAAACACCATCCTAATGTACAGGGAAAATTCCATTCCTCAAACCGTGGCCTGAGAGTCGTGGGCATGGGAATTGCCGGGTGTTCATACAAACTCTGGCTTCAGAATCCGGGGGCTGCAGCCCCTCCACTAGGAAAATATTCATCCATACCCCCAGCTCGGCCACTGTGTGTATTACCTTCACCTGCTTCCATGTGTACTGTCCCTGGCTCTCCCGTGTCCCGTCCCTGGCTCTCCCATGTACTGTCTCTGGCTCTCCTGTGCTCCTTTGTGAGCCATCCTGGCTCCCCATGTGCCGTCCCTGGCTCAAGTGTTCAAGGCAGGAATAGGACTGAGCTATCTTTGCATCTCAGCACATGATGGGAACGTTTCTGGATGCTCCGTGAAAGTATCTGTTGGACGAAATATTCAGCTCAAGAACACGTGATGGTGACAGCTGAGTCCACACCTCATCACGGCCACATAGACGCTGGTTAATGACTCCCGGTCACTCTTGTCCGCCATGATATAACCCTAACCCTAACCTCGGCCAGGCCCCTCCCATCCTGGTCTTCATCTCCACCGTGTGGGGCCTCAGGTTCCCTCTTTGACTTCTCTTCTATTCTTGGGTAGCCATGGGCTCCCTGAGCTGTATCTAGAATGGCCTTCCCTGGCCCCTCTCCCAAGGCTGTGGGGCCACTGCTGACCTCAAATATCCCCTTCTTAAAAGGGAGGTGTCTCGTGCCTGGTCCAAGGCCAAACTGACCCCAGGGGTTAGGATGGGACCTGGTGCCGCAAACTTCCTGACCAGCCCTCCCAGCCCCACCAGTGCCTCCCCGTCCTAAAGGACGTGGCTGGCTGCATGGGAAAAGGGGGCTTTGACAAAGAGCAGCACATCAGCCCCGTGGTAGAGGACACGTCAGCCCCCAGCTTGACACGGTACCGGGAGTAACAGGGGCCTTACAGTGGAGAGGGTTGAGAAGGTCATGAGGCATCATCAGGAGAAAAGCAATATGCATTTCTAAGCAGCAACATCTGGAAGATCAAAAACTTCTACTTCAATCACCACGGAAATCTCTGCTCATTACACACGATCATATTTAGTTATTAATAGATAGCAGCTAGACACTGACATTTCACACACTCCATCCGGATGTGCTGGGGACTCTTCTGGCTCACGGTTTGTCATTTTCATCAATGTCTTCCATGGATTGACCGATCCGACCCCAAAATCTCACACTGTCACTCATCATAAGCGAATTTATCAACACGTACGTAATCAGAATACACATGAGAGTTTTAACTGTTTGCATATGAAATTACTTCATTCTTCACGCTTCAAAAATATTCAATTTTGCATAATAAATAATGATAAGGGCCAGTTGACGATTATATAGGCGGGAATAGTACGCAGAAATGACTGGAATTTCAATGGGCCGTGTGGATCTATCAGGAGGTTGCCTAAGTAATCAGGCGCCGAGGCGGCTTCTCACCATTGTTGGGGGTTAATACAAAGCTCTCAACTCCTATTAGAGGCAGCCTTACTTAAACTGCAAATTGGCACATATCCCATTAGTATTTTCCTCCTGTGACACATCCTCCAAACTGACTTAGATGCACAGTCAGGCGAATATTAAAATTAATTAGGCTATTATATTAATGCAGAGAAACAGCAGCTTGTCTAGAGAAAATCTTATGGGGACACCACGCACATACATACATACATACACACACACACACACACACACACACACCCCTCCAAACAAATGCCACAACAACCAGGCCTGCCCCACACAAAAGAACCCATTAACCGCTGACCAGCCACTCCGAGACAGTGTTTTCCCCAGGTTGGAACGCCAAGAGAGACCCCGGCGTGGATATCACACCCGAGGATGGATGAGGACAAAGCTTGTCCTCACTTCCTCCAAGGACAGCGTCTGCACGACAGCACGATGTGATTTCACTTCTGATTACTGTGGTTTAATGGGGGACTGTCATTTGGTTCATTAATTAGCTGCATCCCTGCATTTTCCAGCCTGGTTATTGTACCCGTGGAAGACTGCACAAAAATGACCCTGTCCCCTGTGGCTCTGCAACTCCCTCTGACCACAGCAGGGGAAGAGGGGGCCCCACGGCGTCCACACTATTTTAAAGGGCGGATGAGTTAGAAGGCTTCGGAAAAAATTAACCTCATTAGTAATTAAAAGACAAATCCGCATACTCTTAAGTCATGGCTCTTGTCTGCTGAAGGTGGATTATCCACAGGCATTTTCACATTGCCACCCCCTGAAAATGTGAGGCACTTTCTAGCCTGTGAGGTTGTGGCCCGGAGCCCAGCCACGGTCAGCGGACCCATCCACGTGAGGTCCCATGCTGCATTCTGGACAGTGCCCGCTGCCCACCTCCAGTCTCCCAGGGCCCGCTGCCCACCTCCAGTCTCCCAGGGCCCACTGCCCACCTCCAGTCTCCAGGGCCCGCTGCCCACCTCCAGTCTCCTAGGGCCCGCTGCCCACCTCCAGTCTCCAGGGCCCGCTGCC
>NW_016107335.1:1739206-1741694 GCF_001604975.1 Cebus imitator
CAGTCTCCAGGGCCCGCTGCCCACCTCCAGTCTCCAGGGCCCGCTGCCCACCTCCAGTCTCCAGGGCCCGCTGCCCACCTCCAGTCTCCAGGGCCTGCTTCCCACCTCCAGTCTCCCAGGGCTTGCTGCCTGGACACTGCTGCTGTTCTCCACTGACGGGGAAGGAATTAAGACCCTGAGAGACTGAGACCACCATGGCTTCCACCGGGCGGAAGCTGCCCAAGGGCACAGCCCCAGCGCAGGACCCCTGTCTCCTTCAACCCTCCCGTCTCAGGGCACCACAGCGTCCTGCCAGAGGCTCATTGCCAAAAGGGCACACCCACGTAGGCTCTACACCCAACTCTGCGTTGAAAAAGGAAAGACGAGACTCAGCACCTGGGTGTCCACAGATGTGTGCAGAAATGAATGTCACCAATTCACCCATTCCAGAACTCTGCCCGGGACAGGAGAGGAACACGCCTGCCTTCAAACCCAGCCCACACTCAACAAAAAGGGAGATGCAACCAACCACTTAGGCCCAAAGAGCAAGATAGAAGTCGGCAGGAAAATGAATGACCTCACACAAACCAGGCTGTTCATCCAGGATGACAGAGGAGGTGCTGGGAACACAGCTTCTTAGCGCATTTGCTAAAATCCGGCCTGAGACAGGACGGCCCTCGAGTAGCCATGACTCTGGCTGCTAAGACACCCCAGGCTGACCCTCAGCGGCTCCTTCTCTTCCCACACATTTGCCCAGGAGAGGGGAAGGCCTGGGGCTGCGCAGGTGCCAGCAGTCACGGGACCAGAGGGAGTGGCCCCAATGGGCAGGTATCTGGAGTTGAGACAATTCCCAAAAGGGGTAAGTCCTTCACCCTGGGGGTCTGGAACTGTAGCACAGCAACAGAGGGGGCCAATCCTTGGACCTCAAGACACCAAGGACATCTGTGGGCAGGGAGAGGAGCCTCATGATCAGGGCTGCCAGCAAAGGCACATGAAGCTGGGAGTCCCCCCTCACCTGCACACAGGGCTGGGAGCCTCATCACCTGCACACAGGGCCAGAAGCCCCCCTACCTGCATATAGGGCCGGGAGATCCCCTCACCTGCACACAGGGCTGGGAGCCTCATCACCTGCACACAGGGCCGGGAGACTCCCCTCACCTGCACACAGGGCCGGGAGCCTCATCACCTGCACACAAGGCCGGGAGACCCCCTCACCTTCACACAGGGCCAGAAGCCCCCCTACCTGCATACAGGGCCGGGAGACCCCCTCACCTGCCCACAGGGTCGGAAGCCCCCCTCACCTGCACACAGGGCCAGGAGACCCCCATCACCTGCACACAGGGCCGGGAGCCTCATCACCTGCACACAGGGCCGGGAGACCCCCCTCACCTGCACACAGGGCCAGGAGACCCCCCTCACCTGCACACAGGGCCAGGAGACCCCCTCACCTTCACACAGGGCCAGAAGCCCCCCTCACCTTCACACAGAGCCGGGAGACCCCCAACTCACCGGCACACAGGGCCGGGAGAACCCCCCCCTCACCTGCACACGGGGCTGGGAGACCCCTCCCCCCTCACCTGCACACAGGGCCGGGAGCCTCCTCACCTGCACACAGGGCCGGGAGACCCCCCCTCACCTGCACACAGGGCCGGGAGCCTCCTCAACTGCACACAGGGCCGGGAGCCCTTGCCATCGCCTGCAGACACCAGGCAGCACAGCCCAGGACACACAAGCCACTGCTGGCATTCACAAGGAAGCTGGACTCGTGGGGAGCAGGACCCTGATCTGGACTGTGAGGTTCCCAAGTGGGTGGCTGCAAGGGGCCCACAGCCCTGCCCACAGGCTTCAGAGATCCCCGGTCTCGAACCCCAGGAAATCCACGGTACCTGAGCTTCAGGACACAGATCAATGGACTATTTGTTCTGTGGAACAAAACCACAGGGAGACGGAAACGTCATAGAAAACACCAGTAGAATGTTCACAGAAATAAGAGAAACAAAAGCAAGCTGCCATCTCACACACAAAAAAGAATGTTCAAGAATCAAGAAAAGCCCCATGGCAGTAGAAGTAAAATCTTTAGTAGAAAGTCTGCAAGAGAAAGCTGAAGAAATTCCAAGCACCAAGAAGAGCCGAAGACAGAAGAAGAGGGCTAAGGAAAGTGCATAAACCCACTGAGGCAACCCCAGGAGTTAAGCTAGAAATCAGAGACAGAGGAAGGGACTGGGGTGGTCAGAGAAACCCCAAGAAACTCCCCAAGCCAGGGAAAACAGGAGCCCCAGAGTGAGACCGTTCAGTACCCATCCCATGAATGAAACACGCACCAATACCCATCCAGTACCCATCACACGAATAAAACACGCACCAGTACCCATCCAATACCCATCACATGAATGAAACATGCACCAGTACCCATCCCATGAATGAAACACACACCAATACCCATCCAGTACCCATCCCATGAATGACACACGCACCACTACCAATCCAGTACCCATCCCATGAATGACAC
>NW_016107335.1:1742114-1744524 GCF_001604975.1 Cebus imitator
ATCCCATGAATGACACACGCACCAGTACCCATCCGGTGCCCATCCCATGAATGACACACGCACCAGTACCCATCCGGTGCCCATCCCATGAATGAAACACGCACCAGTACCCATCCGGTACCCATCCCATGAATGAAACGCACACCAATACCCATCTGGTACCCATCCCATGAATGAAACATGCAACAGTACCCATCCAATATCCATCCAGTACCCATGCAATACCCAGGAAATATGCACCACACACACACCATGTACGCCACACACGACATTCAACACACACACAACACACGCACCACATACAACATTCAACACATACACAACACATACATCATGCACACCACACACAACACACAACACATACCACACACTTCAGTTCCCCAAAGTGGAGAAAGAGAGGAGCCTACAGACACGGTGGTCCAGACACTGCACTGCTGAGCATGGCCGTGGTCCCCGCCAGAGCCACAGGTCTTGCTGACCCGACCAGGAACAGAGAGCGAGGCCTTGGGGCCCTGGAAGATGAGGAGGCTGAATGTCAGCTGGTCGGACAGACTGGAGCAGAGGAGCCACCCTGCAAAACAATGGACTCAGACTCTTCAAAAACAACAGTCTAAGGAACTGTCCTAGAAGAAAGGAACCTGGAAAAGCTAAATGCAAATGGAGTGAATCTTTGATTTTTAAAAAGAGCTACAAGGGAAATTATGGAAATAGTGAAGAATGTTGAATGTGGCTGATACCAAATCATAGACGTGTCACAGTGGGAAATTTCCAGCACATCGAACCTGTCTTTGTTCGCAGGAGAAACAGCTCAGGTGCAGCTGGCCTGTGAACAACATGGCATGAGCTGTGCAGGTTCCTAATACACGGGCTTCTACCATGTAGAGAGGAGGCCAGCCCCTCCTCCTCCTCCTCTTCTTCTTCCTCCTTCTTTTCCTCCTCCTTCTCCTCTTCTTTCTGTTCCTCCTCCTCCTTCTCCTTCTCCTCTTCCTCTTTCTGTTCCTCCTCCTCCTCCTTTTCCTGTTCCTCTTGTTCCTCTTCATCCTTATCCTCTTCCTCTTCCTTTTCCTCCTCCTCCTTCTCCTTCTTCCTGTTCCTCCTCCTTCTCCTCCTCTACCTTTCTCCTCCTCCTCTTCCTGCTCATCCTCATTCTCTTCCTGCTCCTCCTCATCCTTTCTCTTCCTCCTCTTCATCCTTTCTCCTCCTCTTCCTGTTCCTCCTCCTCCTCATCCTCTTCCTGTTCCTCATCTTCATCCTCTTCCTCCTCCTCCTCCACTTCCTCCTCCTCCTCCTCCACTTCCTCCTCCTCCTCCACTTCCTCCTCCTCCTCCACTTCCTCCTCCTTCTCTCTTCTTCTCTTCTTCTTCCTCCTCCTCCTCCTCCTCAGCCTGCTCCACCTGCCCACGGCCAGATGAAAGCCCAGCTGCGGAAACTCATATCTCTCCAGAACGTTTGAGAGCCTCTCTCTGCTTCCACACTGTGCTCCACAGCCCACAGACATGGGCCGGGGCCGGCAGGGGTCTCAGAATAGCCGCTTCCCTCCTTATAAACTAGACTCAAGTCTGGAGGGCAAGCCATGAGAAATGTGTGTTCAGAGCATCCATATCCTACTCCATCCAAGCAAGCGGTGCTGCTCCTGAAGCTCCCGCCCTGAGGCCTGTGGTTGGGACCCTCACTGCCCGTGCTGTGAACTCAGAAGGCTCTGCCAGGGAGAGTCCTGGGCCTGGACTCGGGGCCCACTTGATGAGCAGAGCTGGCCAGGGCAGCTGTGTGGCCTCAAATGCTCCCCTAACCACACGTGCGTCTGTGTCCGCTCCTGTGAAACTGAACAGCTGCAGAGTGCACATGAGAGTGATGTGGATGGAGGCAGAGTGAGTGTCCAACAGAAAAGCCCCAGATAATACAGTGAGCTTAGAATACACAGTGGGGCGAGAACACGCAATAGGGTTAGAACACGCAGTGGGGCAAGAATACGCAGTGAGGTTAGAACACGCAGTGGGGCGAGAATATGCAGTGGGGCAAGAACACACAGTGGGGCGGGAACACACAGTGGGGCGGGAACACGCAGTGAGATTAGAATACACAGTGGGGTGAGAACACACAGTGGGGTGAGATCACACAGAGGGGTGAGAATACACAGTGGGAGCTCCACCTTTTGGGCCCTGGTATGATGCCGTTTACAACCTGAAATGCAGAGGGGAGTTAATAATTCAGGATATCGCATGGGGGGTCCTACATCGCCTGCCCTGATGGGACGCAGAGGGTGCTGCAGGCACTGGCGTGGAGCAAGAGCACCAGAGCTGCTTCCACACAGGGCTGCTTCCATACACGAGCTGCTTCAGCGCTGGGGCTGCTTCCACACGGGGCTGCTTCCACACCAGAGCTTGTTCCACATGGGAGCTGCTTCCACACC
>NW_016107335.1:1745319-1755907 GCF_001604975.1 Cebus imitator
TTCCACACCGGAGCTTGTTCCACACGGGGCTGCTTCCACACCGGAGCTTGTTCCATACAGGGCTGGTTCCACACCGGAGCTTGTTCCACACGGGGCTGCTTCCACACCAGAGCTTGTTCCACATGGGAGCTGCTTCCACACTGGAGCTTGTTCCACACGGGGCTGCTTCCACACCGGAGGTGGTTCCACATGGGAGCTGCTTCCACACTGGAGCTTGTTCCACACGGGGCTGGTTCCACACCAGAGCTGGTTCCACATGGGGCTGGTTCCACACCAGAGCTGGTTCCACATGGGGCTGCTTCCGCAATGGGGCTGTTCCCACAATGGGGCTGTTCCCACTGGGGGCTGCTGGGCTCCTGCTGGGTCTTGACCTGTAGACATAGGACCCCTCCAGCACGTCTGCCAGTGTGGCTGCAGCCACAGCCTCAACAAGCCTCAAGAGCCCCAGGGCCCTCGTCTGTGAAACAGGGCACTCAGCCACCTCATCAAGCTGCTGGGAAGGTTAAATCACAAATAACACCTGGCCTGGGACATTTAAAAAGGCACGAGGACCCATTTTTGTAATTAGAGGGATGTCATTGTAGTAAACAGACAGCAAAACTGGATGCGCCCTCACTGCCCTGGTCCATGGGAGCCTATTCGGAGCAGAGGGGATCAAGGATGTTAATGAGGAAGGGGAGGTCCTGGCTCCTGTTATGTGACTCATTCCAGATTGAAACCCCACCATCAAAGCAAAGGAAGCTTTCTTCATACTAAAATATGCAAATCAGCAGACTGCCTTGGTGAATCCCTGCTGAAACATCTCAAGGACAAACTAGTATTTATAAAAAATGTCATGTGGCCAGGTGCAGTGGCTCACACCTGTAATCCCAGCACTCTGGGAGGCTGAGGCAGGCAGATCACTTATGGTCAGGAGTTCAAGACCAGCGTGGCCAACATGGTGAAACCCGTCTTCACTAAAAACACAAAAATTAGCCAGGCGTGGTGTCGGGCACCTGTAATCCCAGCTACTCAGGAGACTGAAGCAGGAGAATCGCTTGAACCAGGAAGGTGGAGGTTGCAGTCAGTGGAGAACAAGCCACTACACTCCAGCCTGGCGACAGAATGAGACTATCTCAAAAAACAGAGAAGCGTCATGTATGCAAGGACGTGTGGCCTCTTTTTCCTCTTTATTTCAAAGTCCTTGAACAGGTATTTTCTTCACGCTGAACTGTCCGCAGAGAAACCGTTACCTGCAACTCCCGGTCATTTCTTCCTCAACCTCTCTCCGAAAGTAAAAACGAAATGCTCAATATAACGGAAGAAGTTATGCAGGAAAGAAACGAAGTTGTTCCGCAGCCAGCGTCTGCGCGTCACGGCCTCCCTGCTGTGAGAGAACCAGTGACCTCCAGTGTCCGGCCGCGAGACGCCCAGGGCGGACGGGGCGAGGGCAGCCGGAGCCCACGGGGCGGTCCTGCACGGCTCCTCCGCCACGGTCCCGTGAGGGCACCGCGGGGCCGCCGAGGTCACGCGTCCCGCCGGCCCAGCTGCTGTGTGCTCCCGCTCCTCTGCCTCCCCGCCCTCTCTCCAGGGCTCTCTGTCGGCGCGCGGGCACGGGGAGAAAGCCGGCAGCTGAGAGCCAGGGCCGGCCCGGGGCACGGGAGCCGTGAACGCCGCCCCAGGGCCGCGGGGCTCCCCCGCCCTCCGCGGCTGGTGTGGAGGACTCAGTCCCACCCACGAAGCAGAAACCAACCACGTGCCAACGGCAGCCTGGCCGCGATCCGCCCTGGGAGCGTCCCCGCGGGGTCGTGGACCCACAGCTTCTCCATCTTCTTCGTCCTTTCTCCAGCCTGCCGCGGCACACGGAAGCCCCGTCCCACGCTGTGAGCACGAGGCCACGCCACGCGGCGACCACGTTCCCCGGCACCCTCCGCACGCGGCTGCCCTGCTTCCGGTTTGGAAAGGAGATCTCGGGGTGGCGGGGGCCGCCCTGACGGCTGGGAAAGAGGGCCTCCGACCGGAAGCCGGAAACAGGGAGGGGAAGGGAAGGGCACGGACGCCGAGCGCGCGGCGGAGACGCACGTTCCTCTCGCGGCGGGAGGAGCCGGAAACAGGGAGGGGAAGGGAAGGGCATGGACGCCGAGCGCGCGGCGGGAGGAGCCGGAAACAGGGAGGGGAAGGGAAGGGCACGGACGCCGAGCGCGCGGCGGAGACGCACGTTCCTCACGCGGCGGGAGGAGCCGGAAACAGGGAGGGGAAGGGAAGGGCACGGACGCCGAGCGCGCGGCGGGAGGAGCCGGAAACAGGCAGGGGAAGGGAAGGGCACGGACGCCGAGCGCGCGGCGGGAGGAGCCGGAAACAGGCAGGGGAAGGGAAGGGCACGGACGCCGAGCGCGCGGCGGAGACGCACGTTCCTCGCGCGGCGGGAGGAGCCGCGAATACTCCCGCGGGGAGACACACGCGTGTGCAGAGCAGCTGCCGGCCCCTCGTGTGTCCGCTGTGCATGAAATGGTGGTTTTATGCGATCCATGGGTGGAGTTTTTGGCCCTCGAAGGTCTAAAGGTGACGCAGCGGACGGAAACCCGTCGTGTCCTGAACCACGTGTGGCCAGTGGCCCCGCACCAGAACCTCGGCGGCGGCCGTGGGCTGCAGCCACGCACCCGCGGTGAACGCGGCGCCCCACGAAGGCCGAGCCGCTGGGCCGTGTGTGCGTCCTCCCCGCACCCTCGCCACGTGCCCCCCGTTCACACCCCTCTCGCCCAGGCACAGGGTGGCCTGCCGCCGGGGCCTCTGGTCACTCTCCCAGGGTGGCCCTGCTCCAGTGGCTGCTCACGTGACGCCACGACCTTCGCACTCCGTGTCCACCCCTCGGGGACAGCCAGGGCCCTGGCCGAACTATCAGAATAAGGGCACGTGAGCAGAGTTTATTTTTGCATAATGCCTTCGCCTGGACCGCAGATAAAGGAGAGAGATTCATTATTACCTTTATTTAAAGGGTGGCCATCGTCACCCAGGAAGGACAG
The DNA here is from genome assembly GCF_001604975.1 of Cebus imitator. Classification (NCBI taxonomy): domain Eukaryota; kingdom Metazoa; phylum Chordata; class Mammalia; order Primates; family Cebidae; genus Cebus; species Cebus imitator. The sequence goes on from NW_016107335.1 coordinate 1,748,322, forward strand.
ACCAAGGCTGGGACTTTCGGACTTCAAGTTCCTTTTCACTTATCAGAAACAATGTGGTTCCCTTCTACCCTACTCAGTCCTACTCTGAAGTGTGTTGGAGTCCCTGACACTCCCTTCGCTGGCAGTGACGGGAGCTTCGGGCCGCGGGGTGTGAGCCCACCCCCAGCCTCTGGCAGGGGGACCTCGGTGAGTGCCTTCTCCTGTGTTTTCCTTTCCTCGTGCATAAAATGGAAATGGGGTGTTGGATGGTGGGAGAGTCAATAAAACACAAAAGTGCCAGGCCCAGCCCATTGCTTGTCCCCAGGTCCTGCTCCCAACAACTCCGAAGCTCGCCCACCACAGACCACCTGCTGGAGCACCAGACACACAGACACCTACAACCCAGGCTGGCAGCGCAGGCAGGTGTGTGAGGGGGAGGAGCCAGGGCGGGGCCGGGTGTGTGAGGGGGAGGACCCGGGGCTGGTGTCCCCAGGAGAGCTGCACATGGTTCCGTGAGCACCCACGGTGCTCGGCCAGGCCTTGCTGAGGGCGCGTGCCAGCAGTGTCACCTTGGGAATAAGAGTGTGCAGATGACTGGCAGGTGACAGCGTGAAGAGAAGGCAGTTTGGGGGACCAGGGCTGGGTGCCAGGGTCTGCTGTGGAGGCCGGCAGGTGGGCCTGGGGAGGGAAGCAGAGGCGGCTGGTGCTGGAGGGGCCTGGGCGCCCACTCCTGGCCCCGGGATCAGTCTGAAGTCAACACACACGGGCTCTCCAGAGCTGACCTCACTCGTGCGACTGCTGCGCTGTGAACTGCACTGGCACAGAAGATGGAGTTAGGCATTGCCAGCCCTCACCCAGGAAACGTTTTGAGGTTGCACTTCCCCTTCGCCTGGACACAGCTCCAGCCTGAGTCCCTCCCATCGCAGACCCTTCACCCTGGAGGGAGCTCACAGCTCAGGGGACAGTGCAGCCTGGCCAGCGGCCCCTCCGCCTTCCCCAGGACAGCACGACCTTTCCAGACAAGCAGAGGGCAGCACGACACCCGGCCTCACCCTCTCGCCCTGGGGGCCAGGAGAAGTTTGGACACAATCCCTCTGATGCCAGCATGTCCTTGGTGAGGGGCAGCGCGGGGACAGGCAGTGGGGGTTGGGCCAGCACCCCTGCCCAGCACCCGTGAGCCCCATGCCTGTGGCTCCAACTGTGGCGGCAGCAGCAGCAGCAAGAATTCTCAGGTGGGGACCTTCCTTGGGGCCCCGAAATCTCCCGCTCAGCGCAGGGCATGGGGGTGGTGGTCAGAACCCTGACAGTGACAGATTTCACCTCAGAGAGACGCTTCCTGTGCCGCCGCCAACCAGGCCCAGGTGTGTGAACCGCCAGGCCCGAGGGTCCCGCCCCTCCTGCATTTGGTCCCCTCACGTTCTATCAGAAATGCTGACAGGCTGTGAAGTGGTGAAGCTCCTGAAAGGCACCTGGCTGATGCTGCCAAGTCTAGGGTCATGTTTCTGGGACGTCGGCAGCTCCTCCTTTGTTAAAAAACAACCCCCTACCCTAGAAAGCCCCCAGACTTCACTGAGGTCACGGGAAAGAAAGGTCACTCTTCGTGGAAAATCCAAGCACTGAAGCCCGTGAGTTCTGAGGGAGCCACACCAAGCTGCTGGCTCCTCAGCCCCTTGTCATTCCTCTCCCCGCCCCCAGGGGTTACCTCTGCAGGCCTGAACCGGGGTGAGTGAGGCGGGGCTGCAGGAGGACCTGGAATCCAGGCCCAGGGGTTCCTGCACTGAGTGGTTTGACTCCCAAGTCCCCAGGTCACCCCATCCAGCCACCCCCCAACCTCTCATCACCCACAGCAGCCCCTCCAGCACCAAAACCCTCAGTGGCCACCTCCCGACGACCACCAGCAGGGAGTCCAGAAGCCCAGCTGACTGTGCCCTTCCAGCCCACCACCAGACAGCGTGTCATCCCTGAAGGCCGTGGGGTTAGAGAGCCGCCCCTGTGTAAGAACGTGGGAGTGCCAAAGGCCAAGGGTGGTCTCCGATAATGGGGCCATGCCTGTCCGAGGATCTGCTCCAGAGGGGGACGATGAGGCAGGCTGGTCGGGCCCACAGACGGGTTTGGGGTGGACCCAGGGGGCGCAAGAAGGCTGCTGAGCCTCGGAGCCAATGTTCCGGGAGAAGCTGCGGAGAGACAGTCTCCACGGGGACCCTGGAAGACACTCCTGCAGCTGACACCTTCCAGGCCATCCTGGTCTCACATGGGCCCAGAACAGAAGGGGGATCGGCGCCCGGGTCTCAAACACTCATTATTCTATTTCCAATCAATCATGGACCAACGTTTTTATCAAATGCAATCAAAAGAAATTAGTTTTAAATGAACTCAGACTCGGATGTTGCAGCTGTGCCAGACTGCACAGGGGCCTCGCCTCGGTTTCTGACCTGCCCCTGGAGAAGCGGCTGCGTGTGGCCAGCAACCACGCAAGGAGCACCGTGGGCGGCACCAGGTGACGACTTTGGGGACCTTCCCTGCTGGCCCGAGTATCACAGTCTGTGGACATGAGGTTGACAGAGACGTCATTGGGGCTCCAAATTTGAGTTTTATCTGAGTCTTAAATTTTTGCAAAGCTAGTGATTTGTCCAGTCGGCAAATGGTGTTAATTGGCTTGAATGAAAACTTGCCTTGACTCAGGGAGAGAAGTGGAAAGTGCGGTTAGTATGGGCCTGAGTGACCCGCCACGAAGGTCCCCTGGGGCGCGAGCACCATTCCTCCTCACACCAACCAGCTCTGCGGTCAGTCCACAGCATCACAGACGTGCTTGTCACGGGGCTGGGAGTCAGAGCTGGCTGCCACACGGCGGCGCGTCCAGGCGCCCTGGGAGGAAGACACTGCAAAGCCCCCAAGTCAGGGTGCTTGCTGGGTGGTCGCCAGTTGCGTGACTCCCAGGAGCCCTCGGAAGGAAATAAACCTTCTGTGCTCTCAAGGCTGCCTTGCATTGATCATGATTCTGCTTCGGTTTGTGTTAGGTGGGAAATGGGGTCCCATTATGCAAAACCGAGAGCCTCCAACCACCAACCACTCGGGCCTCACCCAGACAACGCCCCCTGCCCCCAGCAGATACCAGAGGTCGCTCATGATTCATAGACAGATGGCATGAGATGGGAGAGGGAGACGCGGTGGTGAACACACACACAGCAGCAGGTATTGCCAGACCCAGTTACAAACGCTTTGCACAGAGCACGACATCTACCCCCCCGGCCACCCAAGGTGGGGCACTTTCAGTCATACTTTATCCTGGCGTTCGGGGAAACCATTGTCTTTGAGGACAGCGCAGGGTCTCCTCCAGCAGGTCCCATTTCCCATGTTAAAGCAACTGGAATCCACAGGCAGCGAGAAACTCAGGTGGTTCGGCACATGGGACCAGGTCAACAGTGCTGTCTCCTCCTCACAGCAGGCAGGGCCTCATGCCTCGGGCAGCGGGACCTCCAGCACCTGCAGCCGGAGCCTCCGAAGCCACCCTTCTCACGAGTCCATTTGTTTCCTTGACATGGAAGCAGTCCGCCCCGCTCTGCAGGTACCTCCAGGTTCCCAGGGCTCAGAAGGTCCCGGGAACAGCCTCTGGGTCATTGACAAACTGTTCAGCCTTCATGTGGACGTTTGCTTTCATACGCTTAACCAAAAATGGCCCAAAACGCAGGTTACCCTGCAGCCAGCCAGCCGAAGTCTCCGTAGGAAACCTTCCTCTTCCAATCTCTAGCTCATGGACTTGGCCATTTTGGCCACAGACAGAAACGAACGCTGCCTTATGCAGCTGCCCCTATTGCTCCACGTGGCTTCTCTCCACCTAGACCGAGCCAGCGGTGGGACACGCCTTCTGACTCCCCTCCCTCAGCAGTGACTCCCCGGTTAATGGGCCTGACAAGCAGGCGCTTATACAGAATTAATAATGCATTAATAACGGCTACGTTCTGGGAAACCAAACAGGCTGTGTTTTAATAACAGAATCAATAGTTCTTTGAAGTGATGCTTGTTTATTTTACCATGTGTAGAAACAGAGGCACGCATGGCTTTGTTTTTGTCTTGGCTGGAAGTGTGAGCCCTCCCCTCACAGACGGGCCAATTCCCCATCCTGGTGTTATTTTCCTGGGCTTTTCTTGCTTGTTTGTCCAATTGTTTTCAGTAAAATAAATAATATGGCATAAAACGTATTTTTTAAAACATCCTTTTCCTACACGCCTCGTCTGTATTCAGTGTTCCAAAATAGAACACTTTCACGTTAATCTCACACTTGGCATTGTCAGCCCGGCGTGCAATCATTCCGAGAGCTGCAGAATTCCCTGGTGAGCTCTGTGGCTGTGGTTTTTCCATTTTACAGTGGGGGAGGCCAGGGCTGTGTCGACAGGCACAGCAGAGAGAAAGAAACTGGCTAAATCACTCCAGAAAGGGAAAGTCACCCCCAAGCACCCAGCCTCAATTATCGGGGATTTCGCCCGCCTCGTCCAATTAACCGTCTCCACCTCCGCCTCACTCTCTACAGGTAGATGCCAGCAGGAAAGCAGCCTTGCCTTCTCTATTTTGCTACCTGCCAAATTCAGAGACAATTGCTATTTCCAACGATTGTTGTCTGTACACGACCCTGAATGGAAGCGGTGACCCACAGCTCTTCATTAAAATGGTCCCCAGACTAAAAACAAAACGTCTGTGCGCTCCCTCAATAAAAAGAAAGACAGCGAGAATGAAACTTTAGACAAACACCCAGCGTTCTGAAAGGAGTTTCAGTGGCGGATTCCACTCATCCTTGGCTTCACATCCTGTGTCTCTTTGAAATTCCTTGAGCTGACCCAGCCGCCATTCAATAAACACTCCAGTGTGGGGGCGACAAATGTAATTTTCACCTAACCCGCGTCTCCATCACTCTAGTGCAAAGGCTTGCCTCTGAAATACGGTTCTTTTCCATCCTTTCTTCCTGCCTTTGGCCCACGTGGGTCCCTTCCTGGTGGTGGGAGGCAGCCTGCAGAGGCAGAGACGGCAGCAGGGTTTGCCAGCACCCCGGGCCCAGCCGGCGTCTTTCCAGAACCCCAGTCACTGTCTTTGCACCCTCTGAGTCTCAAAGCCGGCAGAGTTCGCTCCGTTGCATTGTAAAGTGAAAGCCATTTGTGTCTGCGTCCCACGGGGGTCCTGGATGGCGTCTCTGTGTCCCACCAGCATTGCCGACATTTCTCCCAGGAGAGGAGGAACCACAGGGCAATGGGAATGCCGAATGATGGCACAAAGCTAGGAACCCGAGGGGCCAGGGGCTTAGGTAAGGTTGGCAGGAAGGGACCATCTTCAGGCCCACACACACGCCCCTGTGTCTCCTCTGTGCTCACCCGTGCAAAGGCCAGATGCCCTCCTACCTTACAGCCCAAGGAGTCTCTGAGCATGCCCCCATACCTAGGCCTTGCATGGCTCCCAACACCCCACTCCCCAGGAAGCACCTGCCGAGGGCGGCGCAGCTAAGATCACCTCCTGATTTCCGCCGTCCGAGGACCTCTGCCACTGGGACCTGGATGGGGGGCCCAGCCCTGTGTCACCTGTCACCCCCATCCTGTCCATCTGGCCATGGGGTGGCACCCAGCCCACATGTCAATGTGAGAGCCCACTCTGCTCGAAAGAAAGAGGCCAGCCCTGTCTGTGCCTTCTCTCAGAACGAAGCTATAGGTCACATTTCAGCAAACGTTTCTCTGCCCTGGGGTGAGGCTGGAGTGGGAGGGAGCCCAGCAAAGGGAGAGCTTTGCCAGTGGGGACCTGAGCCCTCCACGCTCCTGGCACTGCAGCCCGAGGAGAAGTGCCTCACGTTTAGAAAATGTCACTTCTAGTGTTTATATCCCATTTTGTCTCTGATCACACACACAAAAAAAAGGAATGTCCCCAGAGGGTCACAAGGTCTGGTGAAAACCCTGCAAGCTCTTCCAGAACAAACAACGGACCCTGACCCAGCCCTCTCTTTGCATAAGAATCAGCACGGGGTGGCGGTCACTGCGAGGGGCAGCCAGGACTGCACAAACGCCAGCTCCGGATTTAAAACCGATTTTTTTTCTTAAGAAACCAGAAGAAAAGGGGGACTTGGTGCTCATCTGCATTACAGATCAGGCCTCTCGGAGAAAACCAGGCATCCATAATTCATTACATGTTTCCTGCAGGGGCTGGAGACAGCCTGATCCTAGCAACAGTCATGGCAACAGGAGGAGCCAATCCCCGGCCGCCCCTCCCCCTCAGCCATGGGGACGGGGGAGGGGCAGGCACGGGGGAGGGGCAGGCAGGAGGTGCCTCCAGCTCCACACACGTGCACGGGCTTCCCAGAAACGTTCCAGGGATGGGGCAGGAGGGTGGGAGGATGGGGTGAGGATGGGGTGAGGTGGGGTGGGGATGGATGGGGACCGGAGTGGGAATTGTGAGGGGCGTGGGGTGAGGGTGAGGCTTGGGATGAGTGTTGGGACGAGGTGGGAAGGAAGAACATGAGCTCAGGCTGGAGAAGGTGAATTTGGACCGTGATATAATATTAGCCAAAGTGAGAGCCAGTCCAGTATTTATAAAGAGCAGATGCACGGAGCACCATGTTACTAAGCTTAAATTCTCATCCCTCATCAGCAAGCACTTTTTTTACAAAAGTAACATAACTCCAAACAATGGCCGCCTGCCGCACATCAGAGCGAGGCCTGTATTGGCACTCAAGGGCCAGTTGTGTGAAAGCAGCTTATTTTAACCCTCATGGCGCACCGTCCACACCACAGCCTGGCTGTGGCCGTCTGCTGGGGCGTGCTCCCTGCCTGCCTTGGCTGTCTGATACCCTCAGCACCGCACCGAGGGTCCACCGGATTCTCGCCGCCTCATCCTGACCAGGTTCACAATCAGCACAAGGAGTGTGCTCTCACTCCATGCTGCCACCACGGGGAACACCGTGGTCAGAGCCACGTAAAGCCACTAGCAGCCACCACGCTCAAGTGAGAAGCTCCAAGTGCTGCTTCTGACCCCACGTTTCTTTAGTGTCTGAAGCCTGCTGCAGTGACTGCCTGACCTCTTCCTCTTCACACTGGCAGCTAAACCTGCACCACAGTTGATGCCAGCTCTGCAGGAAGCAAAAAGGGTCTTGTTTCAGACGCCACCACCGTGGGTGAGGTGTGCACCCACCACCCAACAACCCTCTGATCCACGGAGGTGTCCAGGCACCAACTCGGCCTGCCGTTGAACTTGGCTGTGGAGTCTGGCGGCTCAGAACCTCTAACGCAGACACCCCACTCTCTCCTTTAACCTGGGGGGTTAAGATGAGCTCACGCCTCCAGTGCTCAGGGCACCTCAGTCTCCATGCCAAGCAGATTTCCAAAGCACGCCATCCCGGCCACCACCGAGTCATAACCGCTGTGGCTGATGGGCAGGTGCCAGCACTTTGCAGAGGGTCCCACACGGATCTTCTCATTCATCTTCCAGGGAAATGAAGAGCTTGCGGGTCCGCGTGGTGCTGAGAGCAGCCCAGGCGGAAATGAGCTTGGTGCTGGATGGCAGTGCCCAGCCTCACCCCCCGGGCCCCCATGGGCAGTGCTGAGAGCAGCCCAGGTGGAAACGAGCTTGGTGCTGGA
>NW_016107335.1:1756633-1758733 GCF_001604975.1 Cebus imitator
CGGGCCCCCGTGGGCAGTGCTGAGAGCAGCCCAGGCGGAAACGAGCTTGGTGCTGGATGGCAGTGCCCAGCCTCACTCCCGGGCCCCCATGTCCCACTCTCATGCCTATGTGTCTCCGAGAGGTGAGGGCAAAAATGAGAACGTTTCTTATGGACACTTCAAACTATATTTTGGGGGCTGTTGCCCTATTTTGAACTTTACTGACTGGATACATTAGCAGCACCTGGGCAAGCTGTCAAGGACGAAGAGGAAAAAAGCCACATCCCCACCGTCTCTGCGTCCCCCCGCAGCCAGCGGGCTCGCCTAGCCAGGATGGCGCTTTCTAAGCCTTCCTCAGAGTGGGTTCATGGCGATGAGCCCCTTTCTCCTATTCACACTGATGTTTCTTCTTGTGTTACTGGGAAAAAATAATCTTCTTTGTTTGAAACGGATCATTTCCCTTAAAGTCAAATGAAAATGTCACTCTTGGCAATAATTTAGATTTCAAAACCACTCTTAGGTTTCTGCAGAGATTCAGTGGACTCCTGAAAGCTCACCGTGTTTCCACAAACACGCGTGCACACACACACACACACACACCAACATGAACACACCCAAACAGCAGCCTTATGATGGAAATGCAAGAAGCTACAGGAGCGCCAGCAAATTGAGAACATAACTATTCTTTTCCTGCAATTAGTCACAAAGGAAGAAGATTCTGTGCATGAGATCTACGACCTTTTGCTAAAATAATCTAGTGACCGTGGCCCACGTGGCTGCAATGGCTCACAGTCCCAAGGGGCCGAGAGGGAGCTGCAGCTGCTTGGTCTCCGTGGCTGGACCTGCCTGGCACCTTCTCAGGAAAAGCGCCCAGCCCGTCCGGAGCCGTCATGATCCCTAAATCCGAGCCCCTGTATGTCTTTTTCTCTCATGTTGATAACAGTTTATAGTAGGAGTCAAAAGATACCTGCTATTTTAGGCTGGGCGTGGTGGCTCACGCCTGTAATCCCAGCACTTTGGGAGGCCGAGGTGGGTGGCCTTGGGAAAAAAAAGTGAAAATCAAGCAAGCAGAAACATGATCCCAGCCCCCTGCCAACATCAGATTTACCAGAGTAAAGGGAGAACATCCACACGCGGGACCACATGGCACGTACGGAGCACGTGAGCATTAGAGGCGGCAGCCACAGCTCCCAGAACGCGTGGCCACAGTGCCTCTCACTGCCCGTGGCAGGCCACCACTGCTCCCTCCACAAAAGGGAGCGAAACGGGAACTGCAGGCGAGTTTATGCAGATACAGCTGCTGCCCCACCTGTCATCCCCACCGTCATCTGCAGTCACCCCATAGGCCTCCCTGAAGCCTGCCCCACACCTGGTAGCCTCCATTCTAAGAGGAACCATCTGGAGTTCCACTGGGGTCCCATTGGTGGGCTTTTCGTGACCATGGCAGGAGGTCATGGCAAAGTCAGCCTTCCTGGACCCTCTACACAAACCCAGCTTCCAGTCCACCAGGCACAGCCCAGCACCTCTGTGCCCACAACCATGAGGCCCAGAGAGAGGCCAACTGGGAATTCCCATACATCCTGTCCATACCTGGGTCTGCTCTCATGCATGCACATGCATGCTGGTCTACATACACAGACACAGACACATGCACACACATACCCATCTACACATACAGACATACACACAGACACACATAGACACATGCACACACACACCCATCTACACACACACACACACGCACACACACACCCATCTACACACACAGACATACACACACAGACACATGCACACACACACCCATCTACACACACAGACACATACACACACCCATCTACACACACAGACACATGCACACACACCCATCTACACACACAGACACATACACACACATGCACACACACACCCATCTACACACACAGACATACACACACAGACACATGAACACACACACCCATCTACACCCACAGACATACACACACAGACACATGCACACACACACCCATCTACACACACAGACACACACACACACACCCATCTACACACACAGACACATGCACACACACCCATCTACACACACAGACACATACACACACATGCACACACACACCCATCTACACA
>NW_016107335.1:1758758-1767183 GCF_001604975.1 Cebus imitator
ATACACACACATGCACACACACACCCATCTACACACACACACACAGACATGCACACACACACACCCATCTACACACACAGACATACACAGACATGCACACACACACATCTACACACACATACACACAGACACATGCACACACACCCATCTACACACACACACACACACGCACACACACCCATCTACACACATAGACACACAGACATGCACACACACACCCATCTACACACACACACACAGACACACACAGACACACACAGACACATGCACACACACCCATCTACACACACACAGACACACACACACACACACACCCATCTACACACACACGCACACACACCCATCTACACACACAGACACACACATGCACACACACCCATCTACACACACACAGATGCACACACACACCCATCTACACACACAGACATACACACAGACACATGCACACACACTCATTTACACACACAGACACATACACAGACACATGCACACACACACCCATCTACACACACACACACAGACACATGCACACACACCCATCTACACACACACAGACACACACAGACATGCACACACACCCATCTACACACACAGACACATACACAGACACATGCACACACACAGCCATCTACACACACAGACACACACAAAGACACATGCACACACACACCCATCTACACACACACAGACATGCACACACACACCCATCTACACACACATACACAGACACATGCACACACACACCCATCTACACACACACATGCACACACACACTCATCTACATACACACACACAGACATGCACACACACACCCGTCTACACACACACACACACACAGAAACACATAGACACATGCACATGCACACCCGTCTACACACACGGACACACATAGACACGTGCACATGTACACACACATACAGAGACACGTGCACACTCATCTACACACATAGACACACTTGCACACATAGACACATGTACACAAGGGCTTGTTTCTCTACCGGCTTTTTTTTTTCTTGTTCGAGATGGAGTCTCACTCTGTTGCCCAGGCTGGAGTGCAGAGGCACGATCTCAGCTGGCTGCCACCTCTGCCTCCCGGGTACAAGTGATCCTCCTGCCTCAGTATCCTGAGTAGCTGGGATTACAGGCATGTGCCGCCACACCTGGCTAATTTTTTAATTTTTAGTTCAACTCCTGACCTCAAGTGATCTGTCTGCCTCAGTTTTCCAAAGTGCCGGGATTACAGGCGTGAACCACCTCACCGGGCTTCTCTGCGGAGTTTCAAATGCCCAAAGATTCTCCAGCTTCACGAGCCAAAGATTGGACCAGTGGACCCTGTGATCAGTACCTTTCACCAGCAGATCATAAAAGGCCCTCACATCCTAGAAACGCGTTTATATAAGATGCAGCCGGGTTTGGAAGCGTTTTCCATGTCAAGCTTTAACAATGGAGAAAAACAAAATACATCATAGTGTCTCCAAACAGTGGAAAGCTCTGTAGCTGTTTAAATGACGTTCTTGGAAAGGGTTGAATGATGTGAAAACGTCCGTTGCACGCAGCATGAAGTGAAAAGGCAGGGTGTGAAACTGTGTGCCTATGAGCTTTCCACTTTGGTTTTAATGAAATGTGTGCATACCCACAAAACATGCTAATTAATCAAAGGATGGGAAAAAACTCTAAAGCATTTACAATAATCAATGCTGGGGATAAGGTTTGCAACTTTTCTTAAATGAGCACTTGTGTTATTGGGGGAAGTGTGCAGTTAGAAAGAGCTGGAATTCAGCCACTCAGGAGGCTGAGGCAGGAGAACGGCTTGAACCCAGGAGGTGGAGGCTGCAGTGAGCTGAGATCACGCCGTTCCACTCCAGCCTGGACGACAAGAGTGAGACTCCATCTCAAAAAAATTAAAAAGCTGGAATTCAGGAAGCCTGCCTCCATCAGAAAGTCCTAGAGGTTTGCACCTGTTGGCAGGAGCCCATGTGGAAGATTCTCAGTGGAGGGGGCGGTTTTCAGAGGAACCAGAACCTGCCACCTGGTCAGCAACTGCACAGAGGCCGTTTCGCCTCAAAGGGACCTGAGCTGCTCCAGGCAGGGGCTGAGGAGCCTAAGTGGCTGGCACGGGCCTCAGTCTCCACACTGGTCTCACCAAAGTGCTGCAAAGCCTTGCCACCTCCTTTTTAAGGACACATGGTCCTTGGGAATTGTCACCGTTGAGGAAGAGGTTGGGACTCTGCCTTCCCCAGCACAACCCTCCTGCTCCCCCACTGCACGGATGGGGAGCAGCCACCCAGTGACTGTCAGAAGGACCTACTGATGCTGGGGCTGCCCTGAGCTCAAGGAAGTGACCCTTGGTGGCCTCTGCCTCCATGAGGCCAAAGGCGTGACCGTCCATCCAATGCCGACCTCTCTAAAAGGCACAAAGAGATCAGCCATCCCTAACAGTCCCGGTTCGTCTCCCTCCTCCCCTCTCCCCCATCTCCTCCTTCTGTCTCCCCAGTTCAAAGCTGCTGCTGGGAGAACAGGAGAAAACCTTCATCACTTCAGGTCAGACGACCCCACAAGCCTCTCCCTCAAAGACAGACACACGGCCTTGCGCCTGGAAACCGTTCACAGGGGCGTGCCTGCCCCCGCACACAAAGGGGGAGCGGGGTCTTTGCTTCTCTCCAGCAGAGGGAAGCTGAGAAAGTGCCCCTTGACCCTGGCTCTGTAGGGGGTGGAGGTTCGAGAGAGGTCGAGAAGAATGGCCCTGTAGCCAGGGGGCTGGGAGCACTGAGTCAGGGAGGGGCACAGCTGGGGTTTCGGTCCTGGCTGAAGGGCAAGGCTTTCCACCCTCACCCTCCAGGGAGAAACCTCACCCCAGACACAAACCTGCCAAGCCCCAGTGAAGCAAGAACGAGCCTCAGACTCCCTGACCTAGAAATCAGAAAGAGCGTGGGGAAAAATTGAATTAAAAAAATCAGAGATGAGGCTTGGAGTCAGGGCACCCACTGGAGAGTCTTAATCAAGACTCCCAGCCAGGAACTGCGATGGTTTTGATTAAAGCACAAATTGCCAGAGTAAGTTTAGCAGGGTCCTTGAGCCTCATCCCTTCTGAAGGGACATGACTGTCCTCCCAGCAGTTCAGGCATGAGAAGGGCAGGCAGCAGGGCAGCGGGTCAGAGGCAGCAGGAGGGAGGGGCAGGGCCACCGCCCCCGCTCTGGGGTCTATAGTTCAGTAAGAGCTGCTCCGCCTGCTACCCCTGGGTTCTCGGAACAAGGCCTGCGGCACCAGCGGCCTGAAGGAGCAGAGTCGGGCGTGGGGCCGGGGCCACAATCAGAAGGACCAGGGCAGAACCTGTGCCCCGCCAGCCGCCCGCTGGGGGACGTTCCGGCAGCTCGCATACCCTGAGCAAGCCTCAGTTTCATCATCTGTGAAATGAAGGCAGGGAAAGCCTCTGCCACATAGGTGTCTGTGAAGATCAAGTGTGAATTATTAATAATATTATTATTAATAATAATAATATTAATAAACGGGAGGGAAGAAGTCACGGAAACTGCAGAATTAACTTCGGTTTGGAGAAGTCTCCGATAGCTGAAGCGTAAACTGAGTTCCGTGCAGCTCGGAACGTGCAGAGATCCGTGGAGCCCGGGTAGAGACCGTCTCCACAAGGCCGGGGACTCATTCACTCACTCACTGGCAACTTCGTGAGTGTGAGGCGAAATGCAGTCGCCGACAGGGTCGAAGTTCTAACAGTTTGGTCTACATGTACTTTCAAAGCCTTTTGGGAAGGCAGAGACCGCTGCAGATGGAATCTTTGCTGAAAGCTGGCCATCTAGTAACTGCAGCACCAGAAAATTTCAAGTTGACCATCAGCAAAATTCTAGAGCACGTCATTAAGTGACAGATTGGGAGGTTGTTTTGTTTTGTTCAGAATATTCAGCATTTTGTGAGGTCAGCAGTACTCTGATATCAAAATCAGACAAAGACATCACAAGAAAACTAGACTAATATCTCTTAAGAATATGGACACAGAACTCAACACAATGTTGGCAAATTAAATCCAGCAACGTGTAAAAATAATCATAAATGAAAAATGTGGGGTTTATCCCAAAAATGCAAGGTCATTTTAACATCCAAAAATTAATTAAGGTAATATATCATAGGAGTCTAATGAAAAACAAAAATGACAAATCCAATACCCTTTCATGGTAACAATACTGAAAAAATTAAAATAGAAGTGAACTTCCCCAACCTGATAAGAAACATATACTAAAAACCTCACAGCGAACATCCTACTTGATGATGAAGGACTGAAAACATGCCCCAGAGATCAGGAGCAAGACGTGCTTGTCTGCCGTCATCACTGCTATTGAATGTTGCACTGGTTCTGACCAGGGAGATTTGGCAAGAACAGAGAAATAAAGGCCATTCAAATTGGAAAGGAAACCCAGGCACAGAGGCTCACACCTGTGATCCCAGCACTTTAGGAGGCCAAGGCAGGTGGATCACCTGAGGTCAGGAGTTCGAGACCAGCCTGGCCAACATGGTAAAACCCTGTCTCTACTAAAAATACAAAAAATTAGCTGGGCATGGTGGCAGGCACCTGTAATCCCAGCTACTTTGGAGTCTGAGGCAGGAGAATTACTTCAACCTGGGAGGCAGAGGTTGTGGTGAGCCAAGATCATGCGACTGCACTCCAGCCTGGGTGACAGAGTGAGACTCCATCAAAAAAAAAAAAAAAAAGGAAAATTTGCAAATGGCATAATCTTGTACACAGAAAATCCTAATAAATCCACTAAAAAACTGTTAAAATTAATATATAAGCTTATCAAGATAGCATAATACAAGATCAATATACAAAAATCAGTTTATTTCTATACACCTGCAGTGAGTGATCCAAAAATTAAGAAAACAATTCCATTCACAATAACATCAAAAAGAATAAAATACTTTGGAATAAACTTAACAAAAAAGGTAAAACTTATACTCTGAAAAGTAAAAAACATTATTATAAGAAATTTAAAAAGATCTAAATAAATGGAAAGACATCCCATGTTCATGGATTGAAAGACTTGACATTGCTACAAGGCAATGCTCCCCAAACTGATCTGCCAATTCAATCCACTATCAGAATCCTAACTGATGTCTTTGTGGAAATTGAGAATCTGATTCTAGAAGTCATACAGAATTGCAGGAAGCCCAGAATAGCGAAAACAGTCTTGGAGAAGAACACAGCTGGAAGACTCACATCCTCTGATTTCAAGACTTACTAAAAAGCAACAATAATCAAAACAGTATGGTATTGGCTTCATTATGGGATAGAATTAACAGTCTGGAAATAAATCCTCACATCTATGGTCAACTGATTTCTAACAAGGGTACTCTGACCATTCAATAGGGAAAGAGTAAGTAGCTCAACAAATTGTGCTGGGGCCACTGGATAGCCACCTGTGAAAAAGACAAAAAAAATAAAATTGAACCCTTACCTCACACTATATTAAAAAATTAGCTCAGTCGGGTGCAGTGGCTCACACCTGTAATCCCAGCACTTTGGGAGGCCGAGGTGGGTGGATCACAAGGTCAGGAGATCAAGACCACTCTGGCAAACATTGTGAAACCCCATCTCTACTAAAATACAAAAAATTAGCCAGGCGTGGTGGCAGGCTACCAGTAGTAGTCCCAGCGACTTGGGAGGCTGAGGCAGGGGAATCACTTGAACCTGGGCGGTGGAGGTTGCAGTGAGCTGAGATTGCACCACTGCACTCCAGCCTGGATGACAGAGCAAAAAACTCCATCTCAGAAAAAAAAAAAATAGCTCAAAATGAATGAAAGACCTAAATGTAAGATCTAAAACTATAAAATTCTTAGAGATTTTCATGACCTTAGATTTGACAAAGAATTCTTTGCTATGGCCAGGCATGGCGGTTCACACGTGTAATCTCAGCACTTTGGGAGGCCAAGGGGGGCAGATCATGAGGTCGGGAGTTCAAGCCCACCCTGGCCAACATAGTGAAACCTTATCTCTACTAAAAATACAAAAACTAGCTGGTCATAGTGGCACACGCCTGTAATCTCAGCTACTTGGGAGGCTGAGGCAGGAGAATCACTTGAACCTAGGAGGCAGAGGTTGCAGTGAGCCAAGGCCACCGCATTGCACTCCAGCCTGGGCGACAGAGTGAGAGAGACACTGTTTCAAAAAAAAGAAAAAGAATTCTTTGATATGACCCCAAAATTATAAAACAAAAGAAAAAATGAATTGCACTTCATCAAAATTTAAAGCGTTCATGCTTCAAAGGACACCATCAAGAAAGTGAAAAGAGAATCTACAGAATAGGAAAAAATGTTTTCAAATCATGTGTCTGAAAAGGGTGTCTAGAATACATAAGGAACTCTACATCTCAATAACAGAGAAATAATCCAATTTAAAAATGGGCTAAATATCTGAATAGATATTTCTCCAAGGAAAATATACAGATGGCCAATAAGCACGTGAAAAGGTGCTAAATAGCACTGATAACCAGGAAAATGCAAATGAAAACTACGGTGAGATACCACGTCACAGCTGTTAGGATAGCTAATATCAAAACAGCAGAAAACAAAGCCGGGCACAGTGGCTGACGCCTGTAATCCCAGCACCTAGGCCAGTGGATCATTTGAGGTCAAAAGTTCAATACCAGCCTCACCAGCATGGTAAAACCCCGTCTCCATTAAAAATATAAAACTTTGCCAGATGTGGTGGTGGGGGTCTGTAGTCCCAGCTACTCAGGAGGCTGAGGCAGGAGAATCACTTGAGCCTGGGAGGTGGAGGTTGCAGTGGGTTGAGATTGCGCCACTGCACTCCAACCTGGGCAACAGATTGAGACCCTGTCTCAAAAAAAAGAAAAAAACAGCAGAAAATGACAAGTGTTTGCAGGGATGTGGAGCAGTCAGAGCCCTCATGCACTGATGATGTGAATATAAAATGATACAACCACTGTAGAAAACAATATGGTGCCTCCTCAAAAAATTAGAGGTAATTCATATAGAATTACCATATGATTTAGCAATTCCACTTCTGGATATATACAAAAAGAATTAAAAGCAGGGACTCAAATAGATATTTATATGCCCATGTTCACAGCAGCACTGCTCACAATATCGAAAAGGCAGAGGCCACTCTAGTGTCCACTGACAGATGTAAGGAAAATGTGGCTCATCCATTCAATGGAATATTATTCACTCATGAAAAGGAGAGAAATTCAGACACATGCTTCAGCGTGGATCACCATTGACTGTGGTGGTTACCACATATGTCTGTGAATGTACTAAAAATCACTGAACTGTATGGTTTTAAATGGACCTTATGTTAAGTAAAATAAGCCAGTCACAAAAAGACAAATTCTCTATGATTCCACTTAGGTGAGATATTAATGTTTACAGAGCCAAGTTCATTGAGACAGAGGTACAATGGTGGGTGCGAGGGGCTGGTGGGAGGGGAACGAGGAGTTCGTGTCTCATGGGGACAGAGTTTCCATTTGAAAAGATGAGAAACTTCTGAGATGGATGGTGGTGATGGTTGCAAACGTACTTAATCCCACCGAGCTGTATATTTTCAAATGGTTTAAACGGTAGATTTTATGTTATGTATCTTTACTACATTTTTTTTTTGAGACAAGGGCTCAATCTGTCACCCAGGTTGCAGTGCAGTGTGCAATCACAGCTCAACGCAGCCTCAGCCCCCTGGGCTCCCTCGAGCCTCTCCCCTCCACGCCCGAGGTAACTGGGACTGCAGGTGCACAACCACACCTGGCCATTTTCTTTTTTTTTTTTAGTAGAGATGGGGTCTCACTTTGTTGCCCAAGCTAGTCTCAAACTTCTGGCTTCAAGCAATCCTCCCAGCTTGGCCTCCCAAACCACTGGGATTACAGGCATGAACCACCAAACCAGGCCCTTTGCCGCAGCTTCTTAAAATAAAAATAAAAGGAAGAAAGCACGGCCCATGGTATGACACAGGTGAGAAGGGACAGCGGCCAGACATGAGGGAGGCCACGTGGTCGGATCCCATGCGCTAAAGTCCAGAACCCAGAACTCACGGGGACAGAAAGCCGCTCAGTGGTTGTTGAGGCCCCGGGGGTCAGGGGGGATGCGGGGGGCTGGGGGCGTGGCCACAAAGGATGCAGGGCTTCTTTCTGAGCTGATGAAAATGCTCTAAGCCAACTGTGGTGGTGACTACGCATGTCTGTGAATATAATAAAAATCACTGAATGTACTAAAAATCATTAACTGTACGGTTTTAAATGGGTGGATTGTGTTCTGTGTGAATTACAGCTCAATAAGGTGGTTACAAAGAAAGAAAAGTCGCCGGGCGCGGTGGCTCAAGCCTGTAATCCCAGCACTGTGGGAGGCCGAGGCGGGTGGATCAGGAGGTCAAGAGATCGAGACCATCCTGGTCAACATGGTGAAACCCCG
>NW_016107335.1:1767399-1775628 GCF_001604975.1 Cebus imitator
AAAAAAAAAAAAAAAAGAAAAGTCTGTGGGGCTTGCCAAGGTGATGCTAACTGGGTCCTGGACATGCTCACGTGGGACAGGGCAGAGCCCCGCAAGCGCCACACACCCCCAGCCCGCCCCGAGCCCCCCCCAGGCCTGCCCTGAAATACTCCAGGCCAAGCAGACACAGATGTAACGACCACGGAGGATTAACCATTTAAGGATCAAATGATGTTAACAATTAAAGGTTGCATCGCCACCACAGCAAACGGTGTGATTGAAAACAGGAGTTTCCAATCTTTCTAGAGAAAGACACAAAATACATATGTATTCCAACACCTGACGCTGCAGACCTGAGGGCAAGGGGGTGTTGCCACGCCCCGGGGAAGGTCCGGTCTGTGGCACTTTCTGAGAGGCAGACACTCCCCGTCTGCACTGAGGCTTCGCAGGCCGACACGTTTGCCTGTGCACCTGTGCACCTGTGCCCCACACCCCGAGGCCAAGGGCGTGGGTCGGCTCTGGCCACTGTAGCTGACCGCAGCCTGGGCGGCTCGAAGGGCACTCACTGCTGGGGGCTGGACGTCCATGACGGAGGGAACAGCAGGTTCGGTTCCTGGCAGGGCCGGATCCCGGCTCAGCTGACCGCCTTCCTGCTGTGACCCCACGGCTGAGGGAGGGAGCTCTGGTGCCTCTTCCTCACCCAGAGCGCAGGGCGCTGATCCCCTGGTGGGGTCCCAGCCTCGACACGCCTGGTACCATCGGGGGCTCTGGCCTCGGCACATGGAATCTGGGACACACTCCGGCGAGGACAGAGGGGTACAGGGCGAGGGGTGGGGGCTGAGGCCCTCCAGGCCACACCCTGGGGGACCCCCACAGCCAGCGCAGAGCCCGATGGAGACTGGGTGAGTGATGACTCCGCGACAGAGCCTGTGGGTTCCGGGGGCTCCTGTCCCGCTCCTTCCACAGCTTCTGCAGCCGGCAGGGGCCTCAGGACCAGGTGCCCACCATGGACTTTCCCACACTAGCAGGTGAAACGGAGAAGACGGGGCGTTTGGAACGAGGAAGCCCAGACCGGTGCCCACTGCCCCAGTCCCTGCCCGGGGCCCTCACCTGCCGCCACCCAGCTTCTCCCTCGGGAGCCGCCCACCTTGCTCAAGGCCCAAGGCTGGGGTCCTGGTGTGAAGGCAGAGGGTCTAAGAGGACTCGGGGGCGCCCAGCCTTTGAGGGTCCTGCGAAGCCGGCTGGGACACCCAGGCCCCACCCCGCACAGCCCCGGCCTCGGGAGGGGCTGGCCCGGGCAGGAGAGGCTTCCCTCTGGTGACGCCAAGTATGGGCTTTTCATAAAGGGCATTTTGTCGTAGATTTTGCTTTCTTTTCAACATTTCCATTTGCCTTTAATTTTCCATTTAAGAAACAGCAGGATCTAGAGAAAGTTAATTATTGAACAGCATCAGCTTTTAAAAAGAAATTTTTAAATAATTAAAAATACTCAAATCTCTCCTCCCCTCTACCTCTAGGGTCTCAGGGCTTAAGCAGCAAGAAAAGCCAAACAGAGAAGAAAATCTGAACTCAGTCCTGCCCGGCTACCGCCGCCTCAGCTTCCCCTGCGCTTCCGCGCCTCGGGGGGTGCCCCGGCCTCGGTCCCCACACGCCTCTTACACAGTCAGCTTGGCCACCGCAGCGAAACCCACGTTTCACGTGAGCAGCGTGAACTCGTGCAGACAGAAACCGTTTCTGTGCCGTTAGAACCGAACACAGAAAGGAGACACGAGTGAGTTTGGGAAATTTCTGAGACTGTTGGTCACTGCTCACTGGTCACCGCCAATGGCCGGGAGTGAGCGTGGGGGACTCAGAGCCAAGGTCGCCAGGTCCCCAGCCACCTCACGCCAATTCTGCCGTTCTTTGTAAAGCTTCCTGAATTTTATAGCTTCAGTTTTCAATGTCTCTCACATTATCCATCATACCAAACACTTTGTAAAGGCTTTAAAATTCAAAGAACTGACTTGCGTTAAATACTCACACACAGACACACACACACACACACACGCACACACACAGGCCCTTAGCAATGCTATATTTTAACTGACTGTTTAATCAGCCTTTAGGAATATTTTAGACATCAAATTCCATTTCAGTCTTGTGGCAAATAGAATTTATTGCCATTCACATCAGATTTAAAACTTTTAGAGTGCTAATCTGTGTCCCTTAGAGTGGTAATAAAAGTATGTATTGTACAGCAGTCATTTTTTCATCAAGGGATCTTATTTTATGAAATACTTGTTTGCCAAAAACCACAATTTACTTTTTGCCGTCTCATTTAACGATCTGACATTTGCGACATTCCCTGATTAATTCTAACTCTGTCTAAACGGCTGTGATATATAAAACCCATGCTGGAGAGCTGATACTGTCCCTGGCAGATCCATAGGGCAGGTGGAGGAAACACGTGGCACACAGTGGCTGGCACTGGGACCCAGCCCGCCATCTGATCCACCAGAGACGTCACACATGAAAATATGTAAACTGCAGAGATGAGCAAAACAAAATCCCAGCCGCTTAATCTGAAATGGAATTGGAATTGGTCGCCTTGTTCTTTTTTGTTTTTGCTTTCATTTTTTTTTTTTTCCCTGAGATGGAGTCTCACTCTGTCGCCCAGGCTGGAGTGCAATGGCACGATCTCTGCTCACTGCAACCTCCACCTCCCGGTTCAAGCGATTCTCCTGCCTCAGCCTCCCGAGCAGCTGAGATTACAGGCAGCCGCCACCACACCCAGCTAACTTTTGTATTTTTTGTACAGACAGGTTTCACTATGTTGGCCAGGCTGGTCTCGAACTCCTGACCTCAGGCGATTCGCCTGCCTCAGCTTCCCAAAGTGCTGGAATTAACAGGCATGAGCCACAGCACCCAGCCTGCAATTGCCTCATTCTTCCTGAAATGTATTTGGCTGGCTGAATATTTATATTATTTATATTCTCCCAAGATGCTTGGTACTTTGGCTAAGTCTTTGTCAAGGCAGCTAAAAAGTTTGTTAATTTTTCATTTTATTTTTAATTAAAATTAAAAGATTTTAAGAGTGAGGAGAGTGTGGAAGTGAGAACGAAGAGTTTCTTTGTAGGCTGTGCTCTTTTCTCCTAAATCTAGATGCCCAGGTCTGGCCACCTCCACACCTCACCCTCAGACACTGAGAGGCTGGCATGGGAGGCTGGTGGGAGTGAGGTCCTGGGGAGTCCTCCCCTCCCAGATGAAGCACTGTTTTTACGACACAGAACGATGCTGGAAACCCGGGCTCACCATCACGCATTGCTACAAAGGCTTGGCAGCCCTCACCTTTCCTTCTCCTGCCACTTATGGGGGCGGTGCACGGCGCAGGGGGGCATGGGATTATCTCAGCCAGGAGGTGCTAACAGCAATAAACCCCTAGGTAAAAGGCTTAAAGCTAGCAAGAGTCACATACCTCAGTTCGTTTGCATCAACACAGAAGCCGTCTACACCAGCGAGATTTCTCTTCCTGGGCTGGCTGGTGACAGCGGTGGCTGCCCTGGGGTTTCCGGCTGCTGCTGCCCGTCTGGGGGCACGGTTCCTGGGGA
Organism: Cebus imitator; assembly: GCF_001604975.1. Classification (NCBI taxonomy): domain Eukaryota; kingdom Metazoa; phylum Chordata; class Mammalia; order Primates; family Cebidae; genus Cebus; species Cebus imitator. Next base: position 1,770,966 of record NW_016107335.1, read on the forward strand.
TGAGGTGAGGCCTCGCGCACACAGCAGCTTCTGCTCCTCCTGCCGCTCCGCAGGAACCGAGGGCTCCGCAGGAGGGGCTGGGACTCCGCTCACAAGTGCTGTCAGGCTTGCGACGGGTTTGGTTTTTGACTTTTGTGGCTTCTCTTTTTATTTTATTCCTCTTTACCTCAGCAATTTTTTACCTGATGCCAGTAACAAGCGGGTAGGAAGCGAAGGCCCCTGGGGTTGGGACAGCACCCCTTTGTCACTGCAGAGCGGTGAAAGGCTTCGGTCCCTCCCGGCCAGCTGTACTTGTGAGGACGTTCAGTTGCTGATCACAAAAGTCTGGATTAGGGAAACAGCTGCATGTTCCCACAAAAGCTTCAAACAACAATCAACAATTCCAAGACAGACTTTGCAAAGTGCGGGACGAAGGCCTCCGGTTCGCTCCCGGCCACCGGGTGGCGCCTGCAGCGGCTGAGCAGCCGGCTGGTGGGCCTGACCTTTCCTTCTGCCACCACCTACCGGGCGACGCACGGCTCCGTGGGCTGCCGGAGTGCTGTAGCCAGTAGGTGCTGAAAATATTAACAATAGATTTTCGTTTTCTCTACTGCCCAGAAGAAGGCAAATTACCATTTGTCAAATGTTAATTGAGGAAAAACTGGGGAAATGTTTTTGTCATGGGCGTGTTGGGGGAAGTGACCTTGAGCTTCTGGCAGAGCCGGATTTGATGCTTGAAACTGTGTGCTTGCGAAGGCTCTGCTATTCCTTTATAAGGCTGTGACACTGGATAACTGCTGGGCAAGAGAAACTCCCCACTCAGCTTTAAAACAAATTATTTTATTCCACCAATGGGACCGTGTAACACTCGGGTCCCTGCACCCTTCAGATAAGGCTCACTCACACACCACTAGGTGGCCGTGGGGGTGTGGGGGTGCATGTGTGTGTGCAGACAACTGTGTGTGGGCGTATGCATGTGTGCGTGTGGGAGTGTGCACGTGTGTATGCATGTGTGAATGTGCACATGTGGGTGGGTGACTGTGTGTGCATGTGGGTGGACGACTGTCCACGTGTGTGCGTGTGTATGCGTGAGTGTGTGTGTGTGGACATGCCTGTATGAGTGTGCATGTGTGGACATGCATGTGTGTGAGTGTGCGTGTGTGTGTGTGCAGGCATGCATGAGTGCATGTGCATGTGGGTGACTGCATGTGTGTGTGCATGAAAGTGTACATCTGTGGGTGGATGACTGCATGTGTGTGCATGCCTGTGTACGCATGTACATGTGAGTGTATCTGTGTGCATGTGTGTATGTGTGCATACATGTGTGCATTTCATGCATGTGCATGTGTGCACGAGTGCATGTATGTGTGTTCATGCGTGTGCATGTGTTCATGTGTGCATATGTCTGTGTGCATGCCTTGTGTGTGTATGCATGTGTGTGCATGTGTAAATACATGTGTGTGCATGCATGTGTGTGCATGTCTGTATAGGTGTGCATGTGTGTATGTGTGTGTGCATGTGTATGTGTGCATATGTGGGTGGGTGACCACGTGTACATGCATGTGTGTGTGCGTGTTTGTGTATGTGTGCATGTGTGCGTGTGTATGTGTCTGCATGTGTGCATGTGGCTGGATGACTGTATGTGCATGTGTGTGCATGTGTGTGCGCGTGTGTGCATGCATGTGGCTGGATGACTATGTGCATGTGTGTGTGCATATGTGGCTGGATGACTGTGCATGTGTGTGCATGTGTGTGTGTGTGCATATGTGGCTGGATGACTGCGTTTGTGCATGTGTGTGCATGTATGTGTGTGCGAGTGTGTGCATATGTGCCTAGATGACTGCATGTGTGTGCATGTGTGTGCGTGCGTGCCTCCGGTGGAGGAGTGGGTCACCTGCTCACAGGCCTTTTCTTTTATAGATGCGCCCTCCTGTGGCCACTGAAAATATTGCACGTAAAATTCCATCTGCACCAGGTCCGTTCCTGTCGCTGCTTTTCGGCAGGAAGCATTTGGAGTCTCACGTGAATAAATAAAAGTGCCCACGAAGCTACGCAGACATATGTGATATTTTCATACAATATTTGATGTGGGGTTTTAAAAGTTAGGGTGCCTCGGTACTGATAAGCAGGTGCACCGTCTAATCTGAAGTTCTAAAGTGGAGGTGCCCACGTGCCGGGGGCTGCAGTCCCTGGCAGTCACGTCCTGGGTGGCAGCTGTATGGGGCTCACGCTGGGCAGCCTGGAACCCAGGGGCTCCTCGCACCGCCGGGACAGAGCCCAATGGAGGAGGGTGTGGGCGGGCCGGCTCCCTCACAGGCTGAGGAGGGACTCTCCTGCCAGCCTCTCCCAGCATCCCGCAGTTCCGGGCGTCCCTGGGCTTGTGGCTGCGAGACTCCAATCTCTGCCTCCATCTCCACGTGGCCTCCCCGCTGTCCGGGTCTCAAGTCCCCCTCCCCCTTCTCCTCTAAGGACGGCCCTTGGGTTTCACAGGCGCCTAAGTGCAGGACGACCTCCTCTCCAGGCCTGTTACATCTGCAGTGCTGGCCTCCCGGGCAGGCATCCTCACGGGCTCCAGGGGTCAGTAGGGGACGTGTCTTCCAGGACCACTATCGCCCGCACAGGACTTAGGATCTCAGGGGGGCCAGAGGGTGTGGGTGTTCGTGTTCCTGGCGTGTACAGGAAACATGCACACTCTCCGTGTGGGTGATGGCTGCACGTGAGGTCCTTGGTCCAAGGACCAGTCCCTGCAAACTCAGACGACTCTGACCTCAGAGCTTCCCCGCAGAGCAGCCCAGTCCCTTGAGCAGCCTCTGTGAGGACTCGGGGCTGTGGGGTCTGGTTTTCTCTCCTCATCTCACACCTGCCGTGGGCGTCTGCTGTGCCTGACAGGTGATGACAAGGCCAGCCTGCCCTGGAGAGGACAGAGTAGCCAGTAGCAGGAACCAGCAGGACACAGGGAGCGCTGGGAGTTGGGCGGGTGCTGGGCTGTCCTTGGGAGACTCGTGGGCCTCTCTCTCCCCACCTCGCCCTGGCTCATGGCTCTGGCTGTCTGCACCCCAAGGCTTGGTCCCAGGGGGATGAGGGACAAGAAGAGATGGACACAGCTGTGTCCCAACCACAAAAAAAAAAAAAAAAAAAAAAACCACTTCAAGGCAGATGCACACCTGAGGCCCCACGGCCTCCTGGAGCCAAGGGGTCCGAAAGGGACCCATCAGGTGGCCCATCAGGTGTCAGGTGATCTTGTCGGGTGACAGGTGATCCCCTCAGGTGACAGGTGACCTCATTAGGTGACAGGCAGCCCAGCAGGTGCAGGCAACCTTGTCAGGTGACAGGTGACCCTCCGTGCAGCAAGAAACAGACGTTGGCAGTCCCGCAGCAGCTGCCCCTTCCTTGTGGAAAGGCTCTGCCCTGCGGTGGGCAGGTCTATGCAGATCCACCCCAAAGGCTGAGGGAGCTGAGAGGTCTAAGAGAGGGGCTGACAGACCCAGATACTCAGACAGAAACAGATGGGCCCTGAGGGACGAAGGCCAGTCCCTACTGCCAGCCAGGTGTCCACCTCCCTCTCCCTCCTTCCCCATCCACTTCCTTGGGCCGTGTCTCTCTGCCCCAGGTGACAAGCCTGGCCTCCCTGTCCCTGCTTGCCACCACCTGGAAGGGGTTGGCCAGGTCCCAAGGCAGCTCCTGGGCCCTTCCCTAAGGAGAAGCTGACCCCTACCACCTGCCTCCTTCTCTCAGGCCAACCTTGGCCACTGCCTGGGTCCCCAGCATTCTTGGTCAGGAGAACACGGAGGCGAAGGGCCTCGGAGGAAGTGGAGGCCGTGCCCAGGGGAGCTGCATGGAGGAGCGGGCCCTGGGCAGCCGGGTGGCACCGGACTCCCACCTCGGAGGAAGCCCCAAGCAGCTGTCCCCACACGCTCAGCTTTGTCGTCCATTGTTCTGCCTGCAGATGTCAGTCACACAACTCAGCTAAGCCTCATCTTTTTACTTTTTTAATAATTTTGTATTGTGGTAAAATACACATAACAGGAAATGTACCACTTTTTCCATTCCTAGGTGCACAGTTAGTTCCACAGTGTGAAGAGCAATAGCGCTGCTTGGTGTCTGCCACTGCCATCCAGAGCTTCCCGTTCCCTCATCTGAAACTCTGTCCCCAGTACACCAACCCCCAGCTCCTCCCCAGCCCCTGGCAGCCCCATTCAACTTTCTACCTCTAGGAATCTGACGGCTGTCAGACCCCTGTGAGTGCAATGATAGACTGCTCACCTTTCCTGACTGGCTGGTCCCACTCGCATAGTGTCCTCAGGGCTGGTCCTCATGCAGCGCATCAGAGCAGCGCGTCACAGCCCATCCTCGGGAGGGCTGAGTGCAGCTCCACTGCCCACAAAGCACACTAGTCTCTCCTCCCACACACGGGACCCGCTTCCTCCCCAAACACGGGATCCACTCCCCTCACATACGGGATCCACTCCCCCGCACATGGGATGCACTATTCATCTGCACATGGGATCCACTTCCTCCCTGCACACAGGATCCACTACACCTGCACACACGGGGCCCATTCCTTTCCTGCACACAGGATCCACTCTCCACCTGCACATGAGATCCACTCCACCCACACACAGGATCCACTTCTCCCACACACAGAATGCACTCCACCTGCATACACAGGATCCACTCCCTCCCC
>NW_016107335.1:1776187-1778966 GCF_001604975.1 Cebus imitator
CCCTTCCTACACATGGAATCCACTCCACCCATACACAGGATCCACTTCTCCCACACACACAATGCAGTCCACCTGCATACACAGGATCCACTCCCTCCCTGCACACAGGATCCACTCTTCACCTGCACATGGGATCTACTCCACCCACAAAGGGGATCCACTCCCTCCCTGAACACAGGATCCACTCCACCTGCACACAGGGATCCACTCCCTCCCCACACATGGGATCCACCTCACCAGCACATGGATCCATTCCTTCCCACACACAGGATCCACTCCACCCAAACACAGGATCCACTCCACCTGCACCAGGATCCACTTTACCCTCACATAGGATCCCTTCCTACACACAGGATCCCTTCCCACATATGGGATCCACTTCATCCTCACATGGGATCCCTTCCCACACAAGGGATTCACTCCACCCACACAAGGGATTCACTCCACCCACACATGGGATCCACTCCACCCACACACAGGATCCACTCCCTTCCCAGCTCCTACGGCCAGTGCTGCTGTGAACACAGGGACGCGAACACCCAGCTGAGTTGAGCCTCATCATAGCCCATATAGTCCACAAAATGAAAAGGAAAAAAGTATTATTATGAAAAAAAAAGGGGGAAAGTGAGCCAGCACTCACCCAGCCCAACCCAGCCTCACCCAGACTTGGCCCACACCACACACCTCTGTCCACCAGGCGAGAGCAGCCCTGGAGAGCCCTGGCCCGGCCCCATCTGTGGACAGGCCCCAGGACACTGCACCAGGCGAGGCCCGAGAGGGTCAGCCCTGAGCCCTCTGCCCTCTATTTCCTGCCTGATCTGTGTGAGCCCAGGGAGAAGCACAGTGGCTCAGAACAGGGAGAAGGCACCTTCTGGGGAGACAGCAGAGGCAAAGAAGCAGCAGACACCATGTATTGCCCCCATGCAGGTGGGTGGAGGGCCAGGGCTCTGCAGGTCTGGAGGTCCAGAAGTCGCCTGCCTGCCCACTGGGCTCTCCCTGCGGCACCCTCGAGGGAGGCCTAGGGGCAAAGCAGGCTGGACCCCACAGGCAGAGGTGGACACAATACTAACTTGGCTGCCTTGTACCCATGTACCAGTCAGCCAGGGCCCTCTGGGCTTGGCTGACTGGTACATGGGTACAAGGCATGTACTCAGGGGGGCTCCACACACCTGAGTCTACTTCACAGGCATGCAGCAGGCTTCACCCCTCTTCTCTGCAAAGCCCACTGACCTTCACGGCCTCCCCCCACCTCAGGCCAGCAGGCGCTCAGGCCATTCTAGGGCAGAGGCTCCAGGGGCATCTGGGTAGTGCTGCCTCTGTGCAGGTGGAGCCTGAGCTCAGGGCGCTCAGTAAAGGGTGGAACCCAGGTGCACCCTCCCCCAGCTCAGGGCAGGCTCTGGGGACATGCCGCTGACCTGGGGTCTCACTGTGCACCCACCCGCCCCTCCTACCCCAGGCACTTCCCTCCACCCTCCAGGATGAAAGGCCCTGGGGTTGCTGACACCCCCCTCTGCCTCCAGGCTGGGGGTCTTGGGGGTAGGCCCAGAACCCCTCCTCATTAGGAGGCAGCACTGTGGAGAGAAGTGGAGGACGGGCATCAGTGTGGATCTTGTTTGTTTTAGAGACAAGGCTCGTGGCATCTCCCACGCTGGAGTGCAGTGGCACAGTTGCGATTCACTGCGGCCTCGAACTCCTGGTCTCAAGGGACCTTCCCGCAGTGCTGGAATGACAGGCATGAGCCACCTTTCCTGGCCTAGGCGTGGATCTGAAGCTGCACATCAGGTCTCTCTTCTCTCTGAAGTTGGGTTTTGTGAACCAGGCACCACCTGCCCAGCTCTGGTGTTGCAACCCTAGCCCTGCCTGCTCCCTGCCTAGGTGAAAAGCAGGCCAGCACCTCCCCTGGCTGGGGTGTTCCCGCCCTGGGTTTGGCACCTACACAGCACAGCAGTGAGAGTGGCAGCGGCCCCAAAGCAAGGCTCTGCCTGTGTCATCCAGTGGCCAGCACCTTACACAGGGCACCCCACTCTGTCCTCTCATGAGAAGAAACCAAGTCAGCAGGGGAGAAACCCAGGACTGCCCAGGGACCTCAAGGGCCTGCTCTTGAGGAGTCTATGGAGCGGCACCACCCCCTGGCATGGGCACACAACAGCATGCCTCATGGGACACTCAAACACCAGCAACGAGGGACCCAAACCTCCCAAACTCGGGAAGTTCCTCTTTCCCGGGGTTCTCCCATCCCCAAATAACCTCCCGGAGTCCCACAGGTGCTCACCCAGCACAACTCTCTCCAGCCCCTCAAGGCCCTTGCCCTCTGAGAAGCCCGGGCAGCCCTGCAGCTGCCTGAGCGGCCTTGCCAGCATGCACAGGCCCCCACACAGCGAAGCAGCACCCACACGGCTGAGACCTCCCAAAGGCACCAGGCCAGGTCCACACCTCGAGTGCCAAGGACCACAGCGTTTGGTCCTCACTTGGTGCTTCCTCACTGCAACCAAAGGGCTCACCTGGGAGGGCTCCAAATGTAACCAAAAGATGCTTTGCCAAATAAAAAAACTGCCAAAAACCTCTAAAATATGAATCTAGGGACACCTTCCAGGCACCTGCTATGTCCACACCCAGTGTAGGCTGCCGTGTTGCTGCCCCCATCAACCCCCTGCAGAGTGTGGGAGTCCGAGGGATGGAGGGCAGGGTCCCTCCTAAGGACCAGGCAGGCAGCAGGAGGAGTGCCTGGGGAGGACTGATCGTGGGGAGGATTGATCATGTGGGGGAGTGTGGGTGGGGG